>NC_085138.1:232139771-232739771 GCF_035046485.1 Aedes albopictus | reverse complement strand
TATTAACATAGTTCAAAATTACTTCAGAATACTAACAATTTATTGTAATTTTCATTCTTGTAAGAGACTTTCACCAAGGTCATAAAGGGGGGGGGGGGAAGGGGGGAGGGAAGGGGGGGTTGTCTGATAATGTAATAATGTAATGGCCACAGCTTTAATATTTTTTTATATTTTTTTGTTAATTTTCTTTTATTTTTTGACAGAAAAACACAAAAAGGTGGGTGCTTCACTTTAAAACAGTATGCTGGAGAGGAAAGCAGTGATGATTAAGTATAAATATGCCTTTGTTTTCTCTGACACTACCCACATGTTGCATCACCAGATACCACTAACTCTTATATGATGATGATGATGATGATGATGATGATGATGATGATTGTGTACCCACCATCAGCGCAAGGATTACCAATAACTCTTATAACCTTCAAAATAAAAGAAAGACAAAAACAACCGTGAAAACATGTGAAAATAACTACAAACCATTGCTCATTGATTTTCTTAATCTGGTTGTTTCTTCGATTCATCTTAATCGTTAGAATTGCTCAACAACCTTGGAAGCAATCTCTTCACGAACTTCTATCGAAGTTTCAATATATAGTGACACATATTCGTCGACATCTACGTGTTTCTTTTCTACACGTACATCACTACAGTTCAAAGCAACAATCATCTATAAAATATAAAATGAATTCACTAAACGGCGTTAAACTCTACGTTAAATATTTTTCTTCGTAAACGTCGCGATCACCAAACGGCAATCTTTGAATATTCTAATCGCAATTTTATGAAACGAACATTTTACGTTCTTTAGTGAAACCGCTTTTATTGTTGTTTTAAACTTGAAGTTTTATTGTATGTTATTCATGCAGTTTCGTTAAACACATTTCTACTGAACGACACACAGAGTAATAAAGATTTTGAAAATATTTGCTGGAACTCTACTGTTCATAAATATGATTACCGATCTCTGATGATCGTTTATCAAAAACTCCCGACAATATTGCGAATATGAATTGCCAATTCTTTAAAGATAGGATTGTTTTGGTTGCTTCGACAAGTGATAGCAGGGATCGATGTACCTTAAAACCCAAACTCGGAAGAGCATATATGAAGTTGTTGAAACGAGATTGATGAAAAGCAGTTCAAATTTTACGCAGTTCACTATATTAGACTATCTGACCCCATTACGATTGAATTAACACACCTCCGTGCACCCACCGTAAAATGTCACGTGGTCTATGGGCAGTCCCAGAGAATAGACCACGTCTTGTCAGCCAACATTGGTGTGTATCTGAATTGATCCATTGCAAGAAAACGTAGATAAACGATTTTTTCCAATGATTTATGTAGTTTTGAAGATTTTGGACCACCCTAACAGCAACAAATAAACAATTATAGTTTATTTCAATACCAATACATGATTTAAAAACCCCCAAATTAAAAGGTTAATCAAAACCTACGTTCAGAAAGCACATCGTGATAGCTTAATATCGATTATTTTTACATGCTTTCCATAATCAGCAGATTTCAAAATGTTGAACCACCCTAATATACTGAAATCAAAATATATGATAAGTTCCATATCAGAAATAGATTTAGGGAACTAAAATCATCATAACCTGTGAATTTTAGCAATTTCGGTTAACATTTGAGGTTTTGTCCGACTTTTGTATGGGGGCCCGCCACTGTGCGTTGGTTTAAATGACACCTCATGCAAACCAACGGGATTCATTTTTTATTTGAACTTCTAGTAACTCTGTGGGGCATCGAAAAACACACTGATGGAAATCTTTTTTGATAATTTGTTTTGATTCTGTGTTTCGTTTCACCACGTTCCCTGAACAAAATGATGTTTGAACAATTTGAACAATATTAACGAGGGTCAACCTAAAACAATGTTCAGATGAGATGCGGTCACACCAACGGGGGTGGACGATACTAAAATGTGTATGTTCAGAAAAAAATATTCATGAAAACTGATCGAAAACAGGCATCGAAAGAATAGCCTGTTGCTAGAAGAAGGACACATATCTAAGAGCAGTGGTGCTCAGGCTGGAGGATACTGCGTGCCAAATTTGCAATTCGGGCCGCATAAAACATCGATGCACAAAAACAACAAAAAAGAACAATTCTAAAGTATATTAATTAAAAATCTGAACTGTTCAGAACTTGTGTAAGGGTCAAACTTTATAATCTACTGCCCTTTGTGGAGTGCAATGTAGATTCTATGTTTGGTTGAGAAAAACGTTTGAGCTTCAAATTGAAATTCAAACAAACAATTTAGAAGTTTATTCCAAAAGCTAGACTTTACATATACTGGCGTGAGTGAGAAATGGACAAATTGAGGTGAAATTTGCGAAAAAGTTACTCGTCCTCTCGGTGAGACTCGAACTCACGACTCCTACTCACTAGACAGGCGCGTTGCCGCTACGCCACGAGAAGACTCGAAGACGTAGCTGCTAACCTGAATTCAAGTTCAACACAAAATTCCGAGGTTATCTTTTCCACAGATTGCACCCCTTTCGGATGGAATGAGATGTACATCCACACTACGCATATATTGTATATGTAAAGCCTAGGCGAGAGCGCATTGTTTTTTTTTTTGTGTTTTGGAAGTCCACACACCTCTCATCGACGACTGTGTCGAAGAGATCGCGTGGTGAGCGGAAAGCTTCCAACGGGTCGCGACGTTCTCAAACGACCGGTTACGGAACATGAGTCCGTTGCTCGATGACATAATTAAATTAATTAATTATCGATTTTTGCGGCTTAACCAGCCGAATGGAAGTTTTACTTTATTCCAAAAGCTAGACTTTACATATACTGGCGTGAGTGAGAAATGGACAAATTGAGGTGAAATTTGCGAAAAAGTTACTCGTCCTCTCGGTGAGACTCGAACTCACGACTCCTACTCACTAGACAGGCGCGTTGCCGCTACGCCACGAGAAGACTCGAAGACGTAGCTGCTAACCTGAATTCAAGTTCAACACAAAATTCCGAGGTTATCTTTTCCACAGATTGCACCCCTTTCCATTTGTCCATTTCTCACTCACGCCAGTATATGTAAAGTCTAGCTTTTGGAATAAAGTAAAACTTCCATTCGGCTGGTTAAGCCGCAAAAATCGATAATTAATTAATTTAATTATGTCATCGAGCAACGGACTCATGTTCCGTAACCGGTCGTTTGAGAACGTCGCGACCCGTTGGAAGCTTTCCGCTCACCACGCGATCTCTTCGACACAGTCGTCGATGAGAGGTGTGTGGACTTCCAAAACACAAAAAAAAACAATGCGCTCTCGCCTAGGCTTTACATATACAATATATGCGTAGTGTGGATGTACATCTCATTCCATCCGAAAGGGGTGCAATCTGTGGAAAAGATAACCTCGGAATTTTGTGTTGAACTTGAATTCAGGTTAGCAGCTACGTCTTCGAGTCTTCTCGTGGCGTAGCGGCAACGCGCCTGTCTAGTGAGTAGGAGTCGTGAGTTCGAGTCTCACCGAGAGGACGAGTAACTTTTTCGCAAATTTCACCTCAATTTGTCCATTTCTCACTCACGCCAGTATATGTAAAGTCTAGCTTTTGGAATAAAGTAAAACTTCCATTCGGCTGGTTAAGCCGCAAAAATCGATAATTAATTAATTTAATTAATTTAGAAGTTGCCCATAGAATTGCCTTGAAGCCACTTCAAGAACTTGTCAAGCAGCTTTAACAAGAGTTTCTTTTGAATCGCTCCAAAAAGCTTTGCTGGATTTTCTCCTGGAATTTCTTGTAGAGTTGCTCCAGAAGGTTTTTGAGAAATTTCTTGAAATTTCTTTTAGTTTTTCTAAAATTTTCTTGGAACACCTCCAAGAACTCCTCTTAGATTTGCCTTTGGAACTGCCATGAAGTTACTTCAGGAATTCCTCATTAATCGTTCCCAAGAATTTCTCCTAGAATAGCTTCCGGATTTTTCCGAAAATTTTCCAGGAGTTGCTTGAAGATTTTAGTAAATTCTTTCCATAAGCCTCTTCTAAAGTTGATAAAATACTTCATCATTAAATTTCTTCAAAAACTAGTTTTTTAACAATTGTTTCCGGAATTTTCTTCAACATTATCTTCTAAATTTGCTGCATAAGTTGCTTCAAATTTATTGTTCAAATTTTCATCAGGCGTTCTTTTGTGTCTTGATGCTTGGTCCTGGAATCTTGTTTGTAGTTACTCCTGGAAATTCTCTTTTTGTTGTTCGAGTAATTAATTCTAAAGTTCCTGTTAGAGTGGCACCAGAACATTTTTCTAAGAGATGCTCCTATAATTTCCATGCAGTATTGCCACAACTTTCTCATTGAGTTTCTTCAGGTTTATTTTCTCCATGATTTGAGTTTCTCCATATATTTCGCTTAGAGTTGCTTAAATTTTTTCTCCAATAATGTTTCCTAGAGTTTCTCCAAAAATGTATCCAAAAGTTTCTCCAAAAGGGCACAGGAGACGCTTCATGAATCTCGTCTGAGATTTTTTTTCTTTAAGTTCGTTCAAGAGTTTCGCTTGGACAATTCAAATTGGATTCGTAAGTTTTGTTTCGAAAAATGTGTGAGTCTTATAATAGAAATTTAAACAAGCAGTGAAAATTAAACAATATTGGCAACCAAGTTGAGATTTGTTGAGAATTTTGTCAAAAACTTCAAGATTGCATTTTTAACAAACTTTCATTTCATTCGTACCACTTATAAATAACTTTAAGCTGGCTTCGCGACTTAGCTGAAATGCCGAAATATTTCGGAGTTGCGATTTCGAATCTTTTTGTTTATTTATCATTTAATTTGTGTTCAACACTGTGAAAATTGATCAGATTTTTTTTTGTTTCATTTCTTAATACATTTAAGTTATTTCAAATAATCGTTCAAAAATTTCGATTCGCCCTAAGGTACTACGCGGGCCGCATCTTAAGGCTTGGAGGGCCGCATGCGGCCCGCGGGCCGCAGGATGAGCACCACTGTCTAAGAGTGACATTTACAGTTTGTTATTTAAACAATTCTGTATCAGACTTAGTTGAAAGAACAACACATTTAAAAAAAGTAAACATATCAGACGAAGTTAATAGTTTCGCCAATCAAGTTTGCAGCGAGCAACTTGATGCGATTAAAGAAGGACAAAACTCCTACTTAAAAAGCAGCAATTTCCAATATACAATATGGTAACCAGACAGATGGAATTGGTCGCTGACCAATTATGTAACGTTAAATCGTTAGAAAGATTAGCCTATAAATTGAAGAAGGGAAAATCTCTTATACAGTAAACAGTTTGACTGCCAATAAACTTCGTAAATGAACCCCACATTTTAGGGGCCCCCATAAAAACCTTTTTTGGTTGCTAACATTAGCTTTATTTTTCATATTGCTCAAGTAGTGTTCGAAAACAAGGAAAAACATTTTTGGTCATCTCTCCGAGGGGCCTCCACATCCGCTCGGGCCCCGGGCCCCCACAATCCTTAATCCGGGCCTGTCTATATCTATATCTATATCTTCTTTCTATATATAAAAATGCAGTGGCATACGTGGGACCGCGCATAACTTGCGAACGGAAGGTCCAATTTCGATCGTCTTAGTTTTGTTATGTTAGTTTTCACCCAAGGAAGGTTTATGAGGCAAAAAACATGGACAAATTGAGAGATTTTGAAAATCGATTTTCTTTACATTTTGACCGGGGATTTGGTCTTGGCTAGAAACTTGAAACGTCAAAAAACGCAGTATACAAGACAAAGTTTGCAGGGTACAGCTAGTTTATTATATATAACAGTAGCGTAAGGATGGTCCTCATAGGACCGTCTGGCAATGAATCCTGCTTACTACTGCCGGAGAGTCACGCTATCTTCCCCTGTGTCCGGTTAAAGATCACTTTGCAGAGGACCATATGTTGCAGAATAATTGTAGTTGTGCAGCTACTACTGGGTCAGCTTTGAGAATCTTGGCTGATATACGATTGACCCCGGGGCCCTGTTCGATTTCAATGATGGAGCTTCGATGTTGACACAGGTAATCCGTCGAACCCCTGACGGATCATGCTGAAGTGTTGGTGGCGTAGTCGACAGTTGAAAAAGATTTCCAAAGTGCTTGAACCAGCGTTTCAGCTGGCCAGCCGGGTCGGTCAATAGTTGATATTTGCGGCTTTCTCGCCTTCGTCGGCCAGGGAGTCCGCCCTTGCTTTTTTCCGCCTACGTGAGCGCTTCACTTCCTTCTCGAGAGCCAAATAGCGCTGACGGGTTACGGCTTTGGCTCCTCGTGTTTTCGTTCGCTCTATCGCTGCTGGCGATGAAGGCGTTACTGATGGCGCTCCATTGATCTTCTACGCTTCCACCTTCCGGTCTATCCGCAACACGGTTCTCCAGCTTCTCGACGACAGCATCTTCTAGTCGGCGTGTGTTAAATCGGTGCCCGATTTTCTCTTCCTGTCGATGGATTCTTGCAATGCGCAGCCGGTTCTCGCCGATTAGGAGATGATGCTCCTCGTTGGTCAGAGTATGGCAGAATTTGGCCCGACGCCATTCTGTGTTCTTCATAGTTCGGCCAACGGATTTCGCTCAGTCCTAGGATCTTAAGCTTCATACGGCATGCTTCATTGGCAGGTTGTGCCAGTTTATCCTGCTGGGATAGAGTTAGTACATTCCAAGTTCCAATTCTTGTCCGTTGTTTCGCGCTAAAAGTCGTTGTCGTTGAATCAGTTTGTAATTTTTCACTTTCGGTTTCTGTAACGGTTTTTGGATTTCGGGAACAATAGGTTGTTGGCCTAAAGTCCCCTATCCTATTCAGTGGTGGGGCTGCCATCCTAGGTATAGCTTCCGGTGGAGGAGCATTTCATACTCAGCCGCTGGATGCCAGAACAGACGCTGTTTGAGCCGCACCTCCTTGGTGAACAGACGCTCGAGACGAACCTCCACAATCTAGCTGAAGTCAGAAGGATAACATTGCCCAGCCTGGGCTACCAGCTAAGCACACAACTCTTAGCTGGCAGTCTTTGTCATCGCTTGACCCGTTGAAGCATGAGAGGAACTTGTGAGCACCAGAGCTATATTAGACGCTCTTCTTATCGACTCACCGTTTTGCAGCCCTATATTTTGAATAGCTGCAAGAAATCGTGCACGAATCTTTCAAATCAACGGCCGAAGCATTGATTTCATTCCAAAATCTCGTTGTTATTGTCTCTCTCTCTTCTTGGCGTAACGTCCTCATTGGGACAAAGCCTGCTTCTCAGCTTAGTGTTCTATGAGCACTTCCACAGTTATTAACTGAGAGCTTCCTCTGCCAATGACCATTTTGCATGCGTATATCGTGTGGCAGGCACGAAGACACTCTATGCCCAAGGAAGTCAAGGAAATTTCCTTTACGAAAAGATCCTGGACCGACCGGGAATCGAACCCGTCACCCTCAGCATGGTCATGCTGAATACCCGTGCGTTTACCGCCTCGGCTATATGGGCCCTCGTTGTTATTGTATAAACGTCAATTAAACGTCATTAAAATTCACAAATTAAAAAAAATGTTTTTTGTGGACAAGGTAATTTCCAACTCATAAAGATTTTTACCCATAAAGTAAAGTGACCAGATATATTTTGCTCTGATGCGGGACACAGTTTTACCAACAATCAATACGAAACTGGCGAATTTTTTGTGACGCCAGTCGTTCCCCCAGTAAATTCGCCCAATACTGGTGTTTCTGACGCCACGCTTTAAATGTCAGTTTGCTCCGCCCATTTTCATCGAAGCAAGATTGAGTCTACCAATATAGATCACTTCACGGCGAAATTCTATCTCTTTTACTCCTTCAGAGAGTTTGAAAACAACAGGACCAGTACCTGTCAAATTTGACAGGTTTTGGTCCTGTTGTTTTCTAATTTCCCGTAGGAGAGAAAGAGAGCAATTTCTTGATGACGTCACCGTGCAATGGACAATAGTGATCATGACAACGACAAAAAACGATTATTTATTTACACGTTCCGGGGACGTTAGAGGACGTGAACCAACGTTAATCTTCTGAAAGTTGCTGCTGCGGGTTTTGAACTCTTTTCAGTGGACATCACATCTAAGTGAGTTCCTGCAGGTCGATCCCGATCTACCGCTACCCACCGGAAGTTGCCCCAAAAGGATTAGACCACTGTAGCTCCCAAAATTTACAAAGCTACTTCTTGCCACAGTGGCTCCCAGTCAGGCTTGATAATCCTCATCGAAATCAAAAGAGTTTTGCCACATGCTCTAGAGCGGTGTTCTGCTAATGCCTCGTCGCGAGGGAGCGAACGAAACCCAAACAGAGAGGCAATAAAAACTGAGCGAGGAAGAGGGGAACGAAAAAAGAGTCGATGATTATTTCGGGTTTTTGAGTGCGATTTTCGCCTCGGGAGTCTTTCTTTGTATGGGAGTGGAACTCGCGAGAGCTTTTTGAGTGTGAGTGGACGTGAGAAACACAACAAGAAATTATGAGTGTTGGACGAACTCCTCGCTGCGCGGCAAGCTCGCACTCGGTGCTGTTGAGGATTTGCGTTGTGATTTCTGAGTTTTATTTTCACTCCTCAGAAAATCGCCAAAATCGCTTCCTCATTTTCTCGCGAGGGAGTTTCTGTCAAGCCTGCTCCCAGTTACTCTCGGGGCAAGCTTAGTAGCATTCGGGCATCAGGGAGCCTTCTTCATTGATGATATTGACACGACCCAGGACGAGACCGGAATGATTGTGCTGAGAAGGGTCACTCCTTTACGGTTAAGGACAACGACCTGAGAATCGTCCTCCAGTGGACGATGGCCCTTGTTTAAATGTTAGCCTCGGAAGCCATCATGACTTCTGACTTCTGTGGCTGTTCCAACAACCGGTTTTTTCAATCGTCCATGTTTATGATTTCCATAAGGAGAGGATAACTTATCAAAATGATTCGTGTGTGTTACGACAATTTTTTATACAATAAACTAGATTGAAAAGAGAAAAAAAGATTGTATAACTATACAGACAGGAATCGAACCATAAACATCGAGATCACAGAGCTGTTGTTTAACCCACACGGTTATCAACGCTCAAAGATATCGCGTTGCTAAAGATGTATAAAAATCAATCTGCCAACTGATCTTTCTCGTTGTCATTCATTTCATTTCATTTTTCATTTATTTAGTTCACATCAAATTCATGATAATACTGAATCAACAATTTGCCGCCATAATACTCGATTTGCAGCTGCAGCTCTCCATCCTCTGTCACGCCCAACACTCGCCAGATCACGCTCCACCTGGTCCGCCCATCGTGCTCTCTGCGCTCCACGCCTTCTTGTGCCAACCGGATCAGTTGCAAACACCAGCTTTGCAGGGTTGTTGTCCGGCATTCTTGCAACATGCCCTGCCCACCGTATCCTTCCGGCTTTGGCCACCTTCTGGATGCTGGGTTCGCCGTAAAGTGCAGCGAGCTCGTGGTTCATTCTTCTCCGCCACACACCGTTCTCCTGCACACCGCCGAAGATCGTCCTTAGCACCCGTCGCTCGAAAACTCCGAGTGCTTGCAGGTCCTCCTCGAGCATCGTCCATGTCTCGTGTCCGTAGAGAACCACCGGTCTTATTAACGTCTTGTACATGGTACATTTGGTGCGGGGGTGAATCTTTTTTGACCGCAGTTTCTTCTGGAGCCCATAGTAGGCACGACTTCCACTGATGATGCGCCTTCGTATTTCACGGCTCACGTTATTGTCAGCCGTTAGCAAGGAACCGAGGTAGACGAATTCTTCTACCACCTCGAAAGTATCCCCGTCTATCGTAACATTGCTGCCAAGGCTTGTCCTGTCTCGCTCAGTCCCACCTACCAGCATGTACTTTGTCTTAGCCGCATTCACCACCAGTCCGACCTTAGCTGCTTCACGTTTCAGGCGGGTGTACAGTTCTGCCACCGTTCCAAATGTTCTGGCAATAATATCCATGTCATCCGCAAAACAGACAAATTGGCTGGATTTCGTGAAGATCGTACCCCGGCTGTTGAGCCCGGCTCGTCGCATAACACCTTCCAGGGCGATGTTGAATAGTAGGCAGGAAAGTCCATCACCTTGTCGTAGTCCCCGTCGAGATTCAAATGAACTGGATAGCTCACCCGAAATCCTTACGCTGTTCTGCACACCGTCCATCGTTGCTCTTATCAGTCTAGTCAGCTTCCCGGGAAAGCTGTTCTCGTCCATAATTGTCCATAGCTCTGTGCGGTCGATACTGTCGTATGCCGCTTTGAAGTCGATGAACAGGTGGTGCGTTGGGACCTGGTATTCACGGCATTTCTGGAGGATTTGCCGTACGGTGAAGATCTGGTCCGTTGTCGACCGGCCGTCGATGAAACCGGCTTGGTAACTTCCCACGAACTCATTTACTTTAGGTGAAAGACGACGGAAGATGATCTGGGATAGCACTTTGTAGGCGGCATCCAAAACGGTGATCGCTCGAAAGTTCTCACACATTAACTTGTCGCCTTTCTTGTGGATGGGACAGATTATCCCTTCCTTCCACTCCTCCGGTAGCTGTTCGGTTTCCCAGATCTTGACTACTAACTGGTGCAGACAGGTGGCCAACTTTTCCGGGCCCATCTTGATGAGTTCTGCTGCTATACCGTCCTTACCAGCCGCTTTGTTGTTTTTGAGCTGGTGGATGGCATCCTTAACTTCCCTCAGCGTGGGAGTTGGTTCGTTCCCGTCCTCTGCTGCACCAACATAGTCATTTCCTCCGCTGCCTTGGTCCTCCGTGCCTACATTCTCTTCGCCATTCAGGTGCTCGTCGAAGTGCTGCTTCCACCTTTCGATCACCTCACGTTTGTCCGTCAGGAGGCTCCCTTCCTTATCCCTGCATATTTCGGCTTGCGGCACGTAGCCTTTGCGGGATGCGTTGAGCTTCTGGTAGAACTTGCGTGTTTCCTGTGAACGGCACAGCAGTTCCATTTCCTCGCACTCCGCTTCTTCCAGGCGGCGCTTTTTCTCCCGGAAGAGACGGGTGTGCTGCTTCCGCTTCTGTCTGTATCGCTCCACATTCTGTCGGGTTCCATGCTGCAGCATTACCGCCCGCGCTGCATCCTTCTCCTCCAGAACCGCTCTGCACTCCTCGTCGAACCAATCGTTTCGTCGACTCCGTTCTACGTACCCGATTGTGCTCTCGGCTGCGTTGTTGATGGCTGCTTTCACTGTACTCCAGCAGTCCTCTAGAGGGGCCACATCGAGCACACCCTCGTCCGGCAGCGCTGCCTCGAGATTCTGCGCGTATGCGGTGGCGACATCCGGTTGCTTCAGTCGCTCTAGATCATACCGGGGCGGCCGCCGGTAATGTACGTTGTTAATAACGGAGAGTTTTGGGCGCAGTTTAACCATCACCAGGTAGTGATCGGAGTCGATATTAGCGCCACGATAGGTCCTGACGTCGATAATGTCGGAGAAGTGCCGTCCATCAATCAGAACGTGGTCGATTTGCGATTCCGTTTGTTGTGGTGATCTCCAGGTGTAACGATACGGGAGTCTGTGCTGGAAGAAGGTGCTACGAATGGCCATGTTCTTGGAGGCGGCGAAATCGATGAGGCGTAGGCCATTTTCGTTCGTCAGCTGGTGGGCGCTGAGCTTTCCAATCGTCGGTCTGAATTCCTCCTCCTGGCCTACCTGAGCGTTTAGATCCCCTATGATGATCTTGACGTCGTGGTTTGGGCAGCGGTCGTACTCGCGTTCGAGCTGCGCGTAAAATGCGTCTTTGTCATCATCAGTGCTTCCGGAGTGAGGGCTGTGCACGTTTATTATGCTAATGTTGAAGAATCGGCCCTTGATTCTCAACCTGCACATTCTTTCGTCGATCGGCCACCAACCGATCACGCGCCTCTGCATGTCGCCCATCACTATAAAAGCTGTTCCCAGCTCACGTGTGTTGCCGCAACTCTGGTAGATGGTATGATTACCTCTAAACATTCGCACCATAGATCCTGTCCAACACACCTCCTGCAGCGCTACGATTCCGAACCCGCGGTCCTTCAGTATATCGGCGAGTATACGGGTGCTCCCGATGAAGTTGAGAGATCTGCAGTTCCACGTACCGAGCTTCCAATCGCAAGTCCCTTTTCGTCGCTGTGGTCGTCGCCATTGGTATCGGTTCGCATTCTTCTCTTGTTGATTTTCCGGTGCTAGTCTTTTTTACGGCTGGCTCGCAGGGCCTGACACCAACCCACTAACCCAGGGAGCTGGGCTTACCTTCCCGGAAGCTACGGGTTCTGCATTGGCATTTCCTCCAACTACAGTGCTAAATAGCTAGGCTCGAGCGCCAGTCTTCGCCGGGGGTGGTGTTTTTAATGGGCGCCCAGGAGATAATATTTTACCTGAGCTTCCACCCCCTCGTTGTCATGGTTTCTGAATTGGCAAACTCAGTCTTCATTCGATGAAAATGGGCGGGGCCAACTGTCAATAAAAGCGTCGCGTTAATTAAACCAGTATTAGGCGATTTTACTGGGGGAAACATGGGGGAAAAACTGGCGTCACAAATTGAATTGAATTTGTTCCTGACATTTATGTCTTAGTATTAAGTCAATGGTTTTACTAAACCAGGATGTCGACTACCTGGAAAGCCAGGGGCTATTCTTCTTCTTCTTTCTGGCTCTACGTCCCCACTGGGACTTGGCCTGCCTCACTTCAACTTAGTGTTTTTTTTTTGAGCATTTCCACATTTATTAATTGAAAGGCTTCCTTTGCCTGCCCGAGCAGAAGGGAATACCAACAGCATAATAAAATGTGTTATTTTGACAAAATATCTGAGTAACGCAAAGAGTTATTTTCATGTTATTTATATAACATACCATGTTATAAACTTGTCTGTCATAAGCGGCAAAATAACAAAAATCATAACAAAAAAATGTTCCTGGAAGACCAGTTAAATAACAGGTTTTGTTAGTTTCATAACAACTTAATAACAGTGAATTTATACAATGTTTCAAAAACAAATTATGAAATTGAAAAGTTATTGATAACAATATGGATGCAAAATGAGTTATTATATCAGAATCATATTTAACAAAGATTTTTTTTATCCTCGCAAGGTGGGTATGTAATCCCTAAGTTTGAGAGGAAAAAGATGAATTTTTGTTGGTTCCATTTTGAAAATAAAAGTGATAAACAGCCATGAATACTTAAGACCATAGCCCACAATAACTCATAAGCTAGTCATTCAAAGAGAATTGCACGCTTTCAATCTTCCTGGCCCAAACGAACTTGAGATAATTTCTAAATTAATTTTGTTTATAAGTTATGGTGGATCATGGTTGTTCACTTTTTTATTTCCAAAATAGAACCAACAGAAATTCTACATTTTTTCCACTAAAATGGATCGAACTAAATAGAAATAAAAAAGACTCCAAACATGACTTTTTGTATGGAAATCAGCAAATGTTAACTTTTTCATTTCTTTTGCTGTAAATCTCGCATGGTGTAGTTGTGATTGCAAAACTTTATTGTTGTGCTATTGATGATCAAATAATGGTGCACTCTCCATAATACAATAATAACAGAGCTTGTTCTACAACAAAACATCTTATTAAAATGATATTTAAAGAAAATATAGCAATTGTAGAATCATAACAAAATCAGAATCCCAACAAAACTTATGATGGGAAAGTTATGCCTCAATAAGTTAATAATAACAAACCAAGATATAAAAACAGGTTTGGTGATTCAGTTGTTATTATTTTGATATTCTCCTCTGCTCGGGTGCCATTGCATGAATTTGTATATTGTGAGACAAGTACAATGATGCTTTATGCCCAGGGAGTCGAGAAAATTTTCCCGACCGGAACGGGAATCGAACCCGCCGTCTCCGTATTGGCGATCCATATAGCCTTAACCACTAGGCTAACTGAAGACCCCAGGGACTATTAGGAAATTTATTTCTGGGCTTGGAAAATCAGAGAAAGTCGAGGAATTTCACGGGTAATTTGGTTGATGATCAGGGATTTTTTTCACGACACTCAGGGAACAAAGTATTAGATCTCAACAAGGAAATTATAGAATTTGGAAAACTAGCCTAATATTTTTTTTTCTAAATGTCTGATTTTTTTTCATGGGAAATTTCTGCCAAAACATTGAAGAGATAGCTGAAGAAAATTCAGGAAAAACTATGGGAATTTTTTAGTTGCATTCAAATGTAAAGTACTGGTGGAGTACTGGAGAACATTTTGCAAAACATATCTAGGAAAGTATTCTGAAACAATTCTCCAATATTTCCATCACAAATATGAAGTGTATCTTTATCAAACTTTATAAGAATATGTTTCTAAAAAAGATATTTGTTTCCTGGAATTCCTTCAATTTGTAGCTAAAAAAATCTACCACCGGTGGAGTTTCCAGAGTGATCCACCATATACTTCTATAGAAATCCTTCGATCATTTCCGAAAACCCCCGAGAAAATCTGACAAGGGGAATCATAACCTCCCACGAATCAAGTAGCCCTGTAGGCATGTTTCTCTTAGGAGTTTATCTAACGGGTTCTAACAGATATTTCTACAAGAAAGCCCTGTGGATTGTTACTGGAAATCCATTTGAAATTTTTGAAAAAAAAATATGAACAAAAGTTCTGGTGAGACATTTTTAAATTCACTTGCAGAGATTCAAAAATATTCAGTCAGCTCTCAATTAATCCACTTCAGTGTGAAGTGCTTATGAAAACCAAATTTTACCTTCATCCTTCTCCCAACAACTTTACTTTATACAATGTCAGATTTAAATCCTCAAAATTCTAAAACAATTGTAAGCCTGGTTAAACTTTGTTTTTGCTATTTACATTTGTCTAAATGATGATGATTAACCGGGCTTGTTAGGGGAATATCTGTAAATAAAAGAAAATCGGGTTAAATACGGTTCCTTTGAATTCCACTAAGAATTTGCATCCTTTGACAGATACGTATTTCGACCTCAACTGTAAGGTCGTCTTCAGTGTCTTGTACTTGACTCGATTCGAATTTACTGGGGGAACGACTGGCGTCACAAAAAATTCGCCAGTTTCGTATTGATTGTTGGTAAAACTGTGTCCCGCATCAGAGCAAAATATATCTGGTCACTTTACTTTATGGGTAAAAATCTTTATGAGTTGGAAATTACCTTAATTACCTTAACGTTTAATTGACGTTTATACAATAACAACGAGGGCCCATATAGCCGAGGCGGTAAACGCACGGATATTCAGCATGACCATGCTGAGGGTGACGGGTTCGATTCCCAGTCGGTCCAGGATCTTTTCGTAAAGGAAATTTCCTTGACTTCCTTGGGCATAGAGTGTCTTCGTGCCTGCCACACGATATACGCATGCAAAATGGTCATTGGCAGAGGAAGCTCTCAGTTAATAACTGTGGAAGTGCTCTCTCTCTCTCTTCTTGGCGTAACGTCCTCATTTGGACAAAGCCTGCTTCTCAGCTTAGTGTTCGACTCGAGTCGAGTCAAGTACAAGACACTGAAGACGACCTTACAGTTGAGGTCGAAATAAGTATCTGTCAAAGGATGCAAATTCTTAGTGGAATTCAAAGGAACCGTACTTAACCCGATTTTCTTTTATTTATTAGTCTAAAGATTGATTTTCAGAAGAACAGAAACAGTTCAACATGTTTGTCAAGAAAACGACATTTTAGCCGATTGTTGGAATCCGGGACACTTTGCAGTGCGGGACGACTAGCTTGAATCCGGGGCTGTCCCGCACAATCCGGGACGTCTGGTCACTTTACCATAGAGGGACCTAAACCCTCTATCACAATCAGGCTTCCCAAAAGTACCGCATCATGATAGCATTTTGATGGCTGTCGCACTCTTATTCCCATGACAGCCTTGTGAATGCATGGTTCATGACAGCCCACATAATAAAACTCATGCGACGTACAACATCACTGTCGGGAACTGCTCACATCGTCTGCTTTCGCTGTGCGTTCGTTCGCCGATGACAACCTCGGCTCTCACCCAAACCGTCTCTCGTTGGCTGTACACGAAGTGACGAAAATCGCTGCGCTAGGCCCGAGCATTTTACTTCTGTTGAACGTGTCGAGTATCGTGGTATATCCCACGCTCAAAATTTTCGACGCATTTAAAGTATTATGTATTTTTTCAAATAGAGAATATTTACTTGTAAGTCTTGTTCTAGTAGAGTATTTTGCATAGCATTATTTTTTATTGGCATGTGAAATGCACTGCCATGTTTTCAACATAAAAGATAGTTTAATCTCACATCAGTGGTATATTTTAGCCATATTACAATTTTGAAAAACGCTGGCACAAACTTCTTTCCGCCCCTGGGGCATCTTGTGAAAGGCATATCATGTTTGTAAAAAATATTTATTGAGCACATATTTTGTGAATAACTTTTAGCGTTAAGCCATGCGCTCCCGTGACAGCCTATGACAGCCTTTATGCGACTGCCGGCTTGGTTAGCCGAAGATTGTCATCGCCATGCGGCTAACAATACTCGCGACGTTTCCCACTCGGCTCGATACGACTCGAGTATGCAACTGTCAGACAAGCAGCCGAAGCAGCGGCTGTTTCAATACATCTTTCTCTCATACGTGTGCGTGCTGTTGGCGATACATTTCTCACTGGTGGTGTTGCACACGGTAACGAGAGATGGTCTGCACACATAAGAGAGTGTCGATTCAGCCTTGCGCGGGCTGTTGCGAGAAGGCTGTACATTTGGAAAGCCTGATTCACAATAGTTTAGAAAGTTCTTAAATAAATGAAAAACCCATGTGCATAAAACCACAAAAACGTTTACATTTTAGATAAAAATGCCACTCTGTTTGGGAACTAGTTATTTCAAAAATGTTTCTTCTAATCTCGTTGTGTTGCAGAAACTCACAGGGCGGAGGCACTGGCGGTGGTCACTCGTCAGCTGGCCACCACAAAAACCACTCGTCATCCTCCCGGCGCAGCAACAACAACCCCCAGCTAGGCTTAATGACCCAAGCAGGCAACGAACAATCCCTTAGACAACGAGCCGTTGCCCGGCTAAAAATGTTCAACTTCAATCTCAACTGGGACCTGCACATGAACCAGTGCAAACCGTGCGGGTAGGTGAAATTCATCTGCCTAATGTAGATATCTACCGTAGAATGGGACAACTTTGGTTCTTAGATTTTATTGTGTTCATAGTTAATTGGTGTAATAACAGACAAATAAAGAAAACTAAAAATGATTGTGGATACTTCTTCACGAATATGTTGAGCAGATGATGTAATTCTTCTTCTTTTTTATGGCTCTACGTCCCCACCGGGACTTGGCCTGCCTCACTTCAACTTAGTGTTCTTTGAGCATTTCCACAGTTATTAATTAAAGGGTTTTCTTTGCCTACCATTGCATGAATTTGTATATTGTGAGGCAAGCACAATGATACACTATGCCCAGGGAGTCAAGAAAATTTTACCGACCGGAACGGGAATCGATCCCGCCGTCTCCGGATTGGCGACCCAAAGCCTTATCCACAAAGCTAACTGGAGACCCAGATGATGTAATTGCATATACTAATTAAACAAAAATCAATTCACAACAAACCAATCAATATAATCATAACAGTAACATAAGGGGTCTCCAGTTAGCCTAGTGGTTAAGGCTATGGATCGCCAACCCGAAGACGGCGGGTTCGATTCCCGTTCCGGTCGGGAAAATTTTCTTGACTCCCTTGGCTCCTTGGCAAAGAAAGCCCTTCAATTAATAACTGTGGAAGTGCTCAAAGAACACTAAGTTGAAGCGAGGCAGGCTAAGTCCCAGTGGGGACGTCGAGCCATAAAGAAGAAGAAGAATAACATAAGATCTTAAATGCTTCCCTGTTATCAAAGTTATCTCATTTTACGGTAAGCGGGATGCAATCTTTTATGTTGCATGTCGACGCTTCCCAACCGCAAATGACCCAATTTTTCGAATGACTGTGGTAAACCTGGGCAGGCTGCTGTTGTCTTCGGATGCGCCTTTCTAAGACCAACCTTTTTCCTTTGCTTATTTTTTTTCGTTTTTTTTCTTCCTCCTGGCAATAGTCCGAAGAGCGGCAATATCATCACTCGACGGCTCTGCCGCAATCGCCGTGGCGAGGACAACGAACTGTATCGCTCCAACAGTTTCAAATTTGAGCGCTTCGAGCGCAAGGAGCAGGGCGAAACTGGATCGAGGACACTGCGAAAACAGGTGAGTCCTTTTTGTCCTGTGGAATATCCCGTGTGTATACAACATAACATAACATATCCGTAGCAGACAGATGATCTAAATATAGCGGAAACTGCGCTACACGTCCATTCATAACGGTTGTATGGTTGCACATGTACCTATACCTTCTCGAGAGTTAGATGGATAGATGGGTGATGCTGTTTAGAGTGTTTACGTCTCTCGGACCGGGTGTATTTCCTTGTGCTTTCCCGATAGTGGGGTGGTGGGGCGGTGAGAGATGAGAATAAACTGAGAAGAGAGCGTTGTTTCCAGTGCTCCGGTGTAGTTGGCGTTCGTGGCGTTATAGCAAAAGCTTACATTGGAGCTTTCGATTACACTTTTGTTTGTTCTCAACTATCTATTCCACGTATCTCGTAGGCTGATGTTATCTGCTATCATTTTTCGGAAATTTAAAACCAGTTTTGTTAGTCAAAACAATGATCATGAAAATATATTACTGTTTTCTTACCTCGGAATACTGTGAATACATTTTCATTCAGAACGTTAGTTTTGAACGAAAAAAATGCTTTCTAATGTTTTATAATGACGATGATTTTAATGACGAATTGTGAAACGTTAATCAGCAAAGTATGTATGGATCATCCTTAATGGATGTGTATTGGATAAGAAGGTAACACATTTTATACGGTTTTTAACCCATGGTGTAAGATGTTTTGTACTGAAACACGTATTGTTTTGTGTGGTGCAACTTATCTTCTCCCATAAGGGAGCGTCCATAAATGACGCATAATTTTGGGGGGAAATCTGGAATAGTGTAACGAGCCATGTATTAGGCGTGGGAAAATATGCTATGAAAGGGAAGGAGGAGTAAAAAATCGCTCAAAATATGTTACGTCAACATATGGACGCTGCCTAATAACTTATGAATCCGAATTGTCGATCCCTGTCGGCCCGATGCGTGTTTTAATGGGCTAGAATTAGGTATCATGATAATCTAATGATATTAAACATAGAGATCATACGCATAAACTAGAGATAACCCGATGATTACACTAGTTAAAAAAATGAAAGTCGTGAACTTCTATCAACGACCAACATTTTGCATAATTGTGTTCTGATATTTATCAAGATCGTGCTCCAAAAAAATTAGGTTGAACAATTTTTGAGTTTTTCCTGAAAATCAAGCTCTATAGTTTTTGAAAATATGGGATTTACTAAAATTCAAATATTTTCTGTTGTAGTCAACAAATTTTCAATCTTTTTGCATAAATGCTGAATATAATATGTTTCGATCATCTGAACATAGTTTTTGCATCAAATTAGTGGGATTCGAGATATTGGTGATTATATAGGCCAACCTCCTTAAAATTGAACAAAATTTCCAAAAAATAATGAAGATTTGTATTTTCTTCACTAAGAAAAAAAAGATTAGCCCTCTAATACCCATCCCCGCCTTTAGACGGGGTATAGTTCGAGCATTTTTGTAATTTTTGTTTCGTGGGCAATCAAAATTTTTATATTTTTGGCTGATATTTAGGACTAATCTGTACATCTCAAAATGGTTTTTGGTGTCTTTTGAAGCGTATTTACATTTTTTTTAAATCATTGAAAAATTGATGTTTTAGTCACCTTTCAGAAATCATTGATTATTTCGTATTGAATCGCTACAATTAACATATTTTAAATTTTTCCCATATCATTCTATCATAGTAAAATAGTTTAAGAGAGTCGAATACACTCTTAAATTATTTTCGTTAAAATTACACGGAAAATAAAATTTTCCATGAAAAAAAAACAAAAATTTTAATATTTCAACAATAATCGTAAAATATCAAAATGTTTTAGTCACAAAAAATCCGTATCCCAAATAGGCTTCCAGGAAAAATATAAAAGTGAAGAGATGTTCAAAAATAAAAATTAGAAAAATCAAAAACCGAAATTCACAAAATCGAGAATTAAAAAGAATCATCTTCCAAAACATGCTTAAATCGATTTTAGACGACGAAAAATGATATTTAGATCAAAATAAAAAAAATGGGTATTAGAGGGTTAAACAAACTTTCTCAACGTACATTTGAAACATTAGATGTTAGCCAGTTACAGTAAAAATTTCAGCTCTACTGTATTTTTTTTTCCTTCACGTTTTCGAACTCAGGGCATGATTCTTCACTAAAAATTATCATCAGCTTTCCGAGTTCAAAAATGCTGTGAACTAGTGTTATTGGTTACACAGTCTTAGGAGCTATGTATATATTAATAAATCACATGGTCGTTTTGTCTGAACTTTTGAATTCCCCCTAAGATTATTGCAACAATATCTTTAGAAGTTTTTCTAAAGACTCCTCCAAGAATTCCTGAAGGCTTTTCTTCAGAATTGCCCCAGGAATTGAGTCCAGAAATTGATCCAGGAATCACTGCCGCAATTTCTCCAGCAAATCCTCCAGGGGTCTCTTCAGAAATTCCTCCCGGAGTTTATCCCTGCAATTTTCCAAAAAAATCCACCAGGGCCTCCGGAATTCATTCAGGAATTATTTTAGGTATTCCTCCAGACATTCCTCTAGGATTTTATCCAGGCATTTCTCCAGGAGTCCAGAGTCCACCAAGAATTCCTTCAGGAATTACCCCAGGTATTTCTTCAGCGATTCCTCCAGGAATTGCTTCAGTTAATGTTTCAGGAATTCCTCCAGGAATTTCTTCGGAAGTTCCTACAGAAATCCCTCCAAGAATTTCTGCAGGAAATCCTCCAAAGATTCCAGAAATTCTCCTCCAGGGTTTCCTCCAAGGATTCCTCCAGAGATTTCTCCAGAAATTATTTCACGGATTCCTCCAGAAATTCCTCCAGAAATTTCTTCAAGAATTCCTCTTGGAATTTCTCCGGAAATTTATCTGGTAATTTCTCCAGAAATTCCACTGCGAATTCCTCTAGAAATTTCTTCAGGAATTTGTCCAGAGATTCCTTCCAGAATTCCTCTAGAGATTTATCCAGAAATTCATTGAAGAATTCCCCCAGGAACTCTTCCAGGAATAGCTTCACGGAATTTCCCCAAGAATTCCTCTAGGGATTTCTCCGGGAATTGTTCCAGAAGTTACTTTAGGGATTCGTTCAGGGATTTCCCAAGAATTCCTCTAGAAATTTCACTAAAGATTCCTCCAGGAATTTCTCAAGAGGTTTCTTCAAAGATACCCCAGGAATTATTTCAGAAATTCCTCCAGAAATAACTACCGCAACTTCTCAAGGAATTTCTCTGAGAAATCCTCCAGGGGTTCCTTCGGAAATTCCCCCAGGAATTCCTCCCGGATTGTATCCAGGGATTATTCCAAGAATTTCTCCAGGGATTCCTGCATGAATTCCTCCTGAGATTCCCCTTGGAATTCTTTCAAGGATTTCTTCACGAATCCTCCAGGAAATCCTCCAGGGATTCCTTCAGAAATTGTCCCAGATAATTCTCCCAGAATTTATCCAAGAATTATTCCAGCTATTCCTCCACGATTTTATCCAGGCATTTCTCATAGGACTCCTCCAGGAATTCCACCAAGGATTCCTTCATGAATTTCCCCAGATTTTTCTTCAGGAATTTTTCTAGAAATTTCTCCAGGAATTATTTTGGATATTCCTACAGAAATTCCTCCACGAATTTCCTCAAGAATTCCTTTAGGGATTCCACCGGGAATTTCTCCTGGGATTCAGCCAGGACTTTGTCCAGAAGTTTCACAAAAGGTTTCTTTAGAAACTTCTCCAGGGAGTCCTTCTAGAGATAGGATTTCCTCCTGAATTTCATCCAGGAATTTCTCCTGGAATTCTGCTAGGAATTCCTCTAGATATTCCTTTGGGAATTCCTCCAGTGATTTCTCTTGGAATTCATCTAGGGATTACTCCGGGATTTTTTCGGAAGTGCCTCCCAGAATTCCTCTAAAGATTCCATCGAGAATTCCTCTAGGAATTTCTTGTAATGATTCCTTCAGAAATTCCTTTCGGGATCTTTCCAAAAATTTATTCAGAGGTTCGTTCAGAATAACATGGGTGAGCTACGCATCCGAAGAAAGCAGTCGATCATAGATGATACCTGGAGGAAGATAGGGGAGTGAAAGAACGCCAAAGCCGTGATAGAGCGAGCGAAAACACGAGCAGCCAAAGCCGTAGCCCGTCAGCGCTATTCGGCTTTCGAGAAGGAAGTGAAACGCTCATGTAGGCGGGACAAAAGAGCGTGGGCGGACTTCCTAGCCGACGAAGGCGAGAAAGACGCAAACACCGGCGACATCCGTCTCCTCTACGATGTTTAACGTCACCTTAGTGGGACTAAGATAAATGCTTCGATGCCCGTGAAAGACACGTCTGGACAGTTACTGACTGACCCAGCTGACCAGTTGAAACGCTGGTTCGAGCACTTTGGAAACCTTTTTCAAGTGTCGGTCACGCCATCAACACCTCAGCATGATCCGCCAAGGGTTCGACGCATTACCCGTGTCAACACCGAAGCTCCATCAGTGCAGGAGATAGAAACAGCCATCCGTAGCATGAAATCGAACAGGGCCCCAAGGGTCGATCACATATCAGCTGAGATGCTCAAGCTAACCCGTTGTATCCGCACAACTACTGTATCAATTATTCTGCAACATATGGGAAACCACGACATTTCAGGCCGACTGGATGCAAGGCGTCTTAGTAAAGGTACCCAAAAGGGTGACCTGACCAGGGATGTTTTCGATCACCTGGCAATCGTTTGACTCATTTGTCCATAACTCAGTTCAGAAACTTAATATTGAAATGTGGTGTTCGGCAAAGTTGTAGAATAGTGTTTTTCCTACAATTATTACCAAGGACGCCATATTCTAACTCTAACATTTACCGCGTAAAAGCGTTAGTACCACCTACTCATACTAAACGATTGGATTTTTCGATCGTTTAGTATGAGTAGGTGATACTAGCGCTCAAGCGCCGTATTTATAAGAGTTAGAATATGACGTCTTTGGTGATACTTGTAGGAAAAACACTAATCTACAACTTTGCCGAACACCACATTTCAATATTAGGTTTCTGAACTGAGTTATGGACAAATGAGTCAAACGATTGCCAGGTGAGCGAAAACAGTCCAGGGATGTATGCGATAATTGGCGAGGCATCATGTTACTGTGTATCATTCTCAAAGTCCTTTGAAAAGTGATCCTAAACCGGATACAGGAGAAGATTGACGCAACTCTCCGACGGCAGCAAGCAGAATTCCGTGCCGGACGATCCTGTGTGGACCATATTGTCATCCGTATCATCCTGGAGCAAATCAATGAATTCCAAGAGTCTCTCTACCTGGTGTTCATTGATTACGAAAAAGCTTTCGACCGTCTTAATCACGGGCACATGTGGGACGCCCTCAGGCGCAAGGGTCTCCCTGAGAAGATTATCGGCCTCAAGCACCCAGGCCCCAAATGGTCAAAATTTCATTTCAATCGATGCATTGAATCCGGAGATATAACAGCTCAAAGTTGGCTATCGGATAATTTTACCTATTTCAAGAATCTTTATAACTTCGTGAAGAATGGCCTGATCTTTTCTAATTTTGAATCACATCTAGTTGATTAGCTTACAGTGAAAATTTGAGAATATTTGATGCACTTTTCGAAAAGTTACAGCTAGTTGAACACTTTTTGAAAAGTGAAAATTTTGTCTGTCCCGATCATTTTGTCTATCCCCTGTACAATCAGTTTGTAGATTCATTTACTCAAATACAAGAGGTAAATCTTCCGTCAATACCTTGGTCAATACACACATTGAGGAAACTTTTTTTTCCCTAGGGGGCTGTTCATAAACCACGTAGACCAAATTTTGGCCATTTCAGACCCCTCCTCCCCCTCGTAGACTTTTGTCCATACAAAAATTTTGAAATTTGTATGGAGCGTAGACTTGCCAGAGCCCCACCCCCCCTCCCCCAAAAAGTCTACGTGGTTTATGAACGGCCCCTAGATACCCTTGTACGGTAGCATATTCTATTTCATCGTCGACTCTGGAACCTGAAGAGAGCAAACAACTAAAAGCAATAACACTTCAATTTGTTTCTTCCAACAACAAGAGTCGCCATACCGTTGCCAAGTTTTTCCATTCCTACCCCACCAAGACACCAAGAGGAATGAATGTCCACTTGTCATACAACAACGGCAACGGTCTTCTGGAGAGGTCGCGTTTTCATCCACCCACATGTGTTTGGTCGGTGTGGCAATCACGTACCTATGGTTCCGAGGGAGCAAAAAATGATGTAGTGCCATCAAATAGAAAACAAAAAACATATTTCATCTCCAGGACAGAGCATTTCTTCTCGTCTCGTTTTCGTTTACAGAAACACCGATAAGGATTTCTAGCATGATCCTTCTGTAACAGGGCATGAAACTCAACGGTTTCTTGTGTGAATGTGTTTTCTTTCCGCTTCGCAGTTACTAAATGGAAGAGTTACTTTTCAATAAATAATAATGAAAATGATTTCTCGCGAGATTTTGCACTCGACTTGAGGTAAGCAGTGTGCATGGGATTTCAGGAAGATGATCCTTAGGCAGCATTCGTTGATTGGGAATGCAAACATAATTGAATAAATAATGAGTAAACAATTGTGTGAACGATTCGCACCGAAACGGTTTTGCGAGTTGTTATGAAAACTGTTTTCTGGCCCACTTGTTAATGGGCAATAGCCCGAGTAAAAGCTTAATTTATGTTCGAATAGGAGAGAAAAAGTTATGGGCCCATAGACAATGCGGAAGGCATATGGGTATTCAGCAAGATCCTGCTGAGGGTGACGGGTTCGATTCCCGGTCGATCCAGAAAGGGTTTGTAATGGTTCCATGATTTGGTTTCATGGTCGTACCAAAAATATAACGCTTCGTATGCCGGGAAGCGAATCACGCTACCCGAGAATGGTGGTGCTGAACAGCTATGCGTTTTTTTTTTACCTAGGCTGTTTGGGGTATCTGATTAAGATATGGGTAGATTTTTTCATGATACAAAGTCAAACGTAGGTACACTTGGTGAGGTACATTAGCACTTCAGGTGGATACCTGCTATGATCGCATCGACTATAAAAGCCGAACATATTCAACTAATGGGCACCAAAGCTATTAGAGTGTTTGAACAAAGTGAATCGAAGAGTAAGCCAAGAGCTCAATATACATCGAAGTAATCCAAATAGTCATGGATTCTGGAAGTTCACATCGTGCTCGCAGATCTCGGGCAGCGGAAGTATGCCGTTTGTGCCTTAAAAAGCGATACCTCGTCGACATCGACTGCAATCAGTACCTTTGTATGCAGCTGAAGGAGTGTTTTCCACAGCTATCGCCGGACGATAGTGAACTTCCGAGGTTTGTGTGTGGCGAATGTTACCAACTGGTGGAGATAACATACCAATTCATCATCAGAACTCGTCGTACAGAAGTTCTTCTACGATCATATGTACACATGGGAGGAGATTTCCCTAATCAAGAGGCACTGGAAGCAGAATACCGTCGGCGTCCGAAACGATCAGCATCACCGGAGAAGGATAGTCAGGAGGAGAAACCAGCATCGAAGAAGAGGCGATCGTCCGAAGAGTCATCGAAGTCCACGGAGCGAAGGTCATCGAAGAGTAAGAAAGACAACGAGCGGAATTCATCGAAGCACAAAGAGGAAGAAGGAAAGGATTCGTCGAAGCATGGAAGTAAGCGAGAATCGACGAAACATAATGAGAAGGATTCTTCAGAACACAAGCATAAATCAAATCGCTCATCATCGTCTTCAAAGCGCAAAGAGAAGGACGTCATGCTGCCTACTAAAGCAATGGCGGAAGCTGAGTTGAAACGATATTATAATTCGGATGAATATTTGTTTGGTGGAGCAGTGGATTTGGAACCAGTCAAGGTGCAAAACGACCGTGTTGAAGAAATACAATCACAAAAGGATGTGGCTATACGGATGGAATCTGTTGCTAGTCATTTAAAAGGAATTTCGTTAGAAATGTCATACGAAGAAATGGCGAATGTTTTGGCTGCGCTGCAGACTATTCAAAATGGTCAGACGGTAAGTATGTGAATGCTCTGAAAGGATATATAATAAATATTTGAAAATTATATAACTTCTTTATTTTTTCAACTTCCCTGGTTGTTTGTCATCTTTCGCTGGTTTAACTTTGCTTTGATTTTGAAGAACATGCTTGGTTGGGAGATCCTTGAAACTTTATTTTATTTCGATTTTCAGGGGAGCTGTAAAGCACATAGTTCGGGAAAATGATCAATTCAACATATAAATGTATAACGAATTAGTTATGAAATTTAATGGTACAGTCGGAGCGCGGTAAACCATTGGTGACGCATTTCACGAATCGCAGTGTTATCAACCGTCAGCAGGGTTCACAAATTCTTGTACAATATATGTATTATATGCATGTCAGAAATCAGGCGTACAGATTCAAAAAGCAATAATAAGCTTTATAGTTCTACCACAACGGGCCAGAATCATGAGAAATACTTATCGGAAAACATGATTTCGCTTCATGATCGTACCAAAAATAATAACACTTTGCACACCGGGAAACGAATCACGCTACCCGAGAATGGTGGTGCTGAACAGCAATGTTTTTTTACCTTAGATGTCTGGGCTACCTAATAAAGATATGGGTAGAGATTTTCATGAAACTAAGTCAAATGTAAGTACACTTGGTGAGGTACCTATTATCTTCAGGTAAATATTTGTTATGATCGCATCGACTATAAAAGTTGACCAAATCCAACTAACTTCTTTATTATTTCAACTTTCCCTGGTTGTTTGTCCCTGGGCTTGGATTATATCTTCCAGGAAGCTTTGATTTCAGGCATGTATTCGATGTGCTTTGCAGTAATGATTGGAATAGCTGAATGTATAATCAATGGCAAACAATTCTGTAAAAATCAGATCTTCAAGTCATCTGATATAGTTATACTGATCATGCTACTGCATAGTATATCGAACATTTGTCGAAGTCATTTATGTGCCGGGAAAATATAATTCCAAGTTGGTGAAAATATTACAAACTGAGGGAGGGTAATAGGCCCAGTCAGACCCCTGAATGGGCTATGTGGATTAGTGTATGGGAATGCCATTGAAGGTTTGTAATATTCTCCGAGGCTTTCGAAATCCAACAGGGCGCGTCCCCGGGTTGCGGATAGGGGGAAAAGGGAGATTTTTCGCATTTGCAATCAGCCAATGTGATATTATCTTCTATGGTGTTGTAGTGCAAATTAAAGATCACATTCTATGGGAATTCAAACCTTGTAATGTATTGTTTATTAACTCCAATTTTCTAAGCTTGACAAGGTTTTGAAGACAAACATGTGATGATATGCCACAATAGTTCAGCCTATTGGACGCAGTGGCTTAATTTCCCCAACAGGGGAGGAAAAAAAAAACATGTGATGAGAGAATTGCCTAATAGGAAAGTCACATCAGCAAAGCTATTACATATGCAAATGCTATCCATGGGGTCATGTCTAGCATTTAATATGTATGGCAATGACGGTTCTTACCTAGCAGGGGTACTACAAGACCACGCGGACAATTCGATTAAAGGCTTAATTGGGGATAATATATTTTCCAGAACTGAAGGGACATTTTTTCCGGGATGATTGGCGAGTCGGAGAGGGTAGAAGTTTCCGTTTGTTATAATTGACAAAACAAACAATCGGGCGCTTTTTCTTTCTTTGACTTGCTTGGTATTTTGTGGATTATTGTTTTTGGTTTTGGAAGCTATGCGATTCACTATTGAGCTTTAAAATTATTTTGCATCTGAATAGCATTGATATTGTCAAGTCTGTACCAACACCCTAATCTCACACCAAAATACCCTTTTCGTATCCCATGGCGTTTATGTGGTCAGCAAAGACTATTCAGCCATTACCCCTCCTTATGGTCCACTGCACGAATTTGTGCTGGCCTGCTTACTCTCATACGAAATTTGACGTTTGAGCGGTGCCGACACCTCTCAAACGTCAAATTTCGTGTGAGAGTAAGCAGGCCAGCATAAATTCGTGCAGTGGACCATCATCGGCTTTGGAAATGCTGCAAAATGAAAATGAAAAATGAAACTTTCCCTGGTTGTTTGTCATCTTTCGCTGGTTTAACTTTGCTTTGATTTTGAAGAACATGATTGGTTGGGAGATCCTTGAAGCTTTATTTTATTGCGATTTTCAGGGGAGCTGTAATGAGCAATGTACAATTTGTACAGGGACTTCAGTGGGGTTGCGTCGTGAAATGCAGGATTTTTATGAAATTCTCAGGGACGAAACGGAAGATTTTTTTTTCCTATAACATTTATGTAATAACAACAATAACATTAAATCCAAACATTGTTTATTACCAGGAATCTTCTAGGTATGCTTCCAGGAAATAGTCAAGGTTTATTTTACAATCTCTAAGCACATTGTTCGGGGAAATGGTCAATTCAACATATAAATGTAGAACGAATTAGTTATGAAATTTAATGGTACAGTAGGAGCGGGGTAAACCATTGGGGATTACAGCTTTTTCTGGACCATGACTTCAACTGATGATGCGCCTTCGCATTTCACGAATCGCAGTGTTATCAACCGTCAGCAAGGTACACAAATTCTTGTACAACATATGTATTATATGCGTGTCAGAAATCATGCGTACAGATTCAAAAAGCAATATTCAGCTTCATGATTCTACCACAACGGGTCAGAATCATGAGGAATACTTACCGGAAAACATGATTCCATGATTTCGCTTCATGATCGTAACAAAAATAATAACATTTTGCACATCGGGAATCACGCTACCAGAGAATGGTGGTGCTGAACAACAATGCGTTTTTTTACCTAAGCTGTCTGGGCTACCTAATAAAGATATGGGTAGAGATTTTTATGAAACAAAGTCAAATGTAAGTACACTTGGTGAGGTACCTATCATCTTCAGGTAAATATTTGTTATGATCGCATCGACTATAAAAGCTGACCAGATCCAACTAATAGGCACCAAAGCTATTAGAGTGTTTGAACTAAGTGAATCGAAAAGTAAGCCAAGAGCTCAATATACATCGAAGTAATCGAATTCGTCATGGATTCTGGAAGTTCGCATCGTGCTCGCAAATCTCGGACAGCGGAAGTTTGCCGTTTGTGCCTTAAGAAGCGATATCTCGTCGACATCGACGGCAATCAATACCTTTGTATGCAGCTAAAGGAGTGTTTTCCGCATCTATCGCCGGACGATAGTGAACTTCCGAGGTTTGTGTGTGGCGAATGTTACCAACTGGTGGAGATAACATACCAATTCATCATCAGGACACGTCGCACAGAAGTTCTTTTACGATCATATGTACACATGGGAGGAGATTTCCCCAACGAAGGGACACTGGAAGCAGAATATCGTTCGAAACGATCGGCATCACCGGAGAAGGATAACCAGGAGGTGAAACCAGCGTCGAAGAAAAGGCGATCGTCCGAAGAGTCATCGAAAAACAGGCGATCTTCCGAAGAGTCATCGAAGAAGAGGCGATCATCCGAAGAGTCATCGAACAGTAAGAAAGACAACGAGCGGAATTCATCGAAGCACAGGGATGATAGTAAGCGAGAATCGACGAAACACAAGGAGAAGGATTCATCAAGACACAAACAAACATCAAATCGCTCATCATCGTCTTCAAAGCGTAAAGAGAAGGAGGGCTACAGCAAGCAGGACAGCATGCTACCTACTAAAGCAATGACGGAGGCTGAGTTGAAACGATATTATAATTCAGATGAATATTTGTTTGGCGGAGCAGATAAGACGCAAAACGACCGTGTTGAAGAAATCCAACCCCCAAAGGATGCGGCTATACGGATGGAATCTGTTGCTAGTCATTTAAAAGGAATTTCGTTAGAAATGTCATACGAAGAAATGGCGAATGTTTTGGCAGCGCTTCAGACTATTGAAAGCAGTAAAAAAGTAAGTATGTGAAAGCTTTGAATGGATATACAATAAATATTTTAAAATAATATTACTTCTTTGTTTTTCAACTTTCCCTGGGTGTTCGTCATCTTTCGCTGGTTTAACTTTGCTTTGAAAAAACATGATTGGTTGGATGATCCTTGAAGATTTCTTTAAATAAGAAATAGATAGTTTTTATAGGAATTTCAGTGTGTACAGCGGTACGAAATGATGGAGGGCAAGCAAATTGTTTTTCAGGGATGATGCGGATGGATTTTTTGGATTTAATAACATTTAGTCCAAACATTGTTTATTACTGGGAATCGTCTAAGTATGCTTCCACGTTTGAAGGTGTCTTTCTTAATCGCTTAATTCGTTGTTCGGAATAATGTTGAATGTAACACATAAATATGTAATGAATTAGCTATAAAATTTATTAACTCATCATCAGTATAAGTGTTGGTCCAGCAGAAAATGAAATCAACAAAGGCTCATTCCTCACCATCTGACTAAAGAGTTATACTGATGATGAACTCTTAAGTCAGATGATGAGGAATGAGCCTTTCTTGATTTCAGTTTCTGCTGGACCACGACTTATACTGATGATGCGCTTTTGCTTCTACCACATGTAGATTATATGCGTGTCAGAAATCAGGCGTACAGATTCAAAAAGCAATATTTAGCTTCATGATTCTACCCCAACTGACCGGAATTATCAGCAATGCGCACCAGAAAGCACAACTTATAACACAACTGTTAGAGCAGTTTCTTGTTACTTCCCAATACAAAAATCGACAAAATTGTGAATGAACTCCTGGAGAATGTACAGTGTACACGAAGCAATGTAAATTTTATTATGCTATTTCATGCAGACATTTAGGATATTTTTGTTTTTATTTTTTTGGATGGAATAGATGACCAGTTTTTATTGGAGTTCCGGATTCAATATCTGACTGAATTTCGTGTGATTTTTTTTCCATAATTTTTGATGGAAATAGACGAGTTTTTACAGATTTTTTGTTCAAGACCTTATCAAATAATTCGTATTTTAAATTTCTTCGATTTTTTTTTGAAATTTTCCCAAGTAACCAAGCTGCTGAAGCTGTACATATTGCATAAGTCACGCTCATATATTGACATGCATTACTCTAATAGACCATTAAAGTTGAATTAAAGTGGGAAATGGCGCCTCTATTACCATACCACTATCCCAGTATAATCGTAAGTCAGCAATAGTGGCGCCATTTGCCACGTGCATTTAACTGTAATGGTTAATGTAGGACAATGCATGCCAACCCGGGCCGGAACGAATAACTGACACATCGTGGCCCAGAAGAAACTGAACTCAACAAAGGTTCACTCTGCATCAAATGTACCATCTGACTTAAAATTACACTAGTTTACAGCATTTTTGAACTCAGTAAGCTGATGATCATTTTTAGTGTAGAATCATGCCCTGAGTTCGAAAACGGGAAGGAAAACATTACAGTAGAGCAGAAATTTTTTCGACTTTTCATACAAGGTTGATGATTTGAAATCGATTTTTGTTCTATTTTTAAGCAAAGTCCCTCACTTCATACATCCCATTCTCCGTAATCAATGCTCCGATTGAGCTGATTTTTTTATTGTGTCTCGTCTACATATGATATGTCAAATTAAGGTTGAGAAAGAATTTTTAAATTGTTTTTTTTTTTCTTATTGAAAAAAAAAATATTTCTTCATATATCTTTGGATTTTTTTTCTAAAATTTAAGGAGAACATCCCTAAGACTCGCCAATATCTTGAATTTCATCAATCTGACGCAATACCTGCATCAGGAGATCGAAAGTTTATATATTCAGCTTTAAATTTATGGAAAAAAAAATTAAAATTGGTTGAACAAAATGCAAGATATTTGAATTTTAGTAGGTAAATTCCAAATTAAAAAAAAAAAAAAAACTGTAAAACTCGATCATGAGCAAAAACTCAAAAACTTTTCTACTTAAATTTTTTTGAAGCACGGTTTTGAAATCAACGCTAAATTGTGCTTCAAAAATTTTTGTCGTATACAGAAGTTCACGACTTTCGTTTTATTTTGTAAACTAGTGTTGAGTGATGAGTTAACAAATTTTATAGCTAATCCATTACTTATTTATGTGTTACATTCGACATTTTCCCGAACAATGTATTTAGCGATTATGAAAGACACTTTCAAACCTTTTTTTCTGAAAGCATACCTAGAAGATTCCCAGTAATGAACAATGTTTTGATTTAATGTTATTAAATCCAAAAACGCGGGACGCGCAAGTCCCTGAAAAACTTATAAAAATTCTTAACAATTTGATTACCCTCCAACGTACCGCTGTACCCTCTGAAATTCCTATACATCATCTCTATTTCTCATCTTATTCAAAGAAATATTCAATTATCTCCCAATCATGTTTTTCAAAACCAAAGCAAAGTTGAACCAGCGGAAGATGACGAACATCCAGGGAAAGTTGAAATAATAAAGAAGTTATATTATATTCAAATATTTATATTTAAATATTTATATCCATTCAAAGCTTTCACATACTTACCGTCTGACTATTTTGAATAGTCTGAAGAGCTGTCTAAACATTCGCCATATCTTCGTATGACATTTTCAAGGAAATTCCTTTCAAATTACTTGCAACAGATTCCATCCGTACAGCCGCATCCTCGTGTGATTGTATTTCTTCAACACGGTCGTTTTGCACCTCGACTGATTCCAAATCCACTGCTCCACCAAACAAATATTCATCTGAATTATAATCTGAATTATAATAATTTCAACTCAGCCTCCGTCATTGCTTTGGTAGGTAGCATGCTGTCCTTCTTGGTGTAGTCTTCCTTCTTTGATTTTTGCTTGTGGCTTGATGAATCCTTCTCCTTGTGTGTCGATTCTCGCTTACTTTCACCCCTGTGCTTTGACGAATCCTTTTCTTTTTCCTCCCTTTGCTTCGATGAATTCCGCTCGTTGTATTTCTTACTCTTCGATGACCTTCGCTCCGTCTTGCAATTTCTCGATCGATTCATGACAGAAACTTTCTACAGTGACTGTTATTTGAATTGACCTCGTAGTACTTGTGGGCGGCATCCTGGGCCTCCCAGTAGGAGCACACGGAGACCGACACGTTCCTCTGCAACGAGGCTACGAGGCTCTTGGGTTTGTCATTGGCAAACGGGTGTTTGCGACCACCACGGCGCACACGGATGCGGAAGATCGAGAAGCCCTGCTTGGCCTTGTATCCCAGGCGGCGGGCCTTGTCCGGGTGCGACGGCCTCGGGGCACGGTGCGACTTGGTCAGCTGGCGGTACTGTCAGACGTGGACACGCAGCAGATAGCGCATCACATCGCTTTACTTTTTGCGGCACAATTCCAGCACGTAACATCTTCAGCTGGAAATGAGTGAATTTTAAACATTTCGTTGACAAAAAGGATTTGATATTGAAAGAATGTTTTGATATTGCCTGCTTCTGTCTCTACCCGCTATCATCAACTCGATTCGCTTGAACACAACTAGAAATGCTACCTACTCAACTACCTGTGGATAATTAATCAACCGTTCATAGATGAAACGTTTGACGTTGGTAGAAATCTTACCTACAGAGTTACAATTACCTCGACAATGCGAGCATTAAAATTATCTGGTATCTTCTTTCATCGGACAGTTGTCCTTAGCCTGCACAGAAAAAAATATTCATGTAAAATTCAGCTACAAATCATGAACATAAGGGGAATGCTAGAGTTAAAGCATATTTACATGAGATATCATGTAAAATTACTTTACAATCGTGTAAATTTCCGCTCATTGTCACGTAACTGGTTGGAGTCCATGATGGGTTACGTGATGGTTGGCGGAAATTTACACTATGGTAATGTAATTTATTTAATATGTAATGTAATTTAATAAACATTATAATCTAGTTATTTGAATGTTTTCGTAGGTATGGGTGATGCTGAATAGCAATGCGTTTTTTTACCTTGGCTGTCTGGGCTACCTAATATGGGTAGATATTTTCATGAAACATAGTCAAATGTAGGTACACTTGGCGAGGTACCTATTAACGTGCCTCTGGAGTCGATCAACAGATACCTGTTAACTTCAGGTACATATTTGTTATGATCTCATCGAATATAAAAGCCGAAAAGATCCAACTAATAGGCACCAAAGCTATTCAAGTGTTTGAACTAAGTGGACCGAAGAGTAAGCAAAGAGCTCAGTATACATCGAAGTAATCACGAACAGTCATGGATTCTGGAAGTTCGCATCGTGCTCGCAGATCTCGGACAGCGGAAGTATGTCGTTTGTGCCTTAAAAAGCGATACCTCGTCGACATCGACTGCAATCAATACCTTTGTATGCAGCTAAAGGAGTGTTTTCCACATCTATCGCCGGACGATAGTGAGCTTCCGAGGTTTGTGTGTGGCGAATGTTATCAACTGGTGGAGATAACGTACCAATTCATCATCAGGACCCGTCGCACAGAAGTTCTTCTACGATCATACGTACACATGGGAGGAGATTTTCCCAACGAAGGGACACTGGAAGCAGAATATCGTCGGAGTTCGAAACGATCGGCATCACCGGAGAAGGATAACCAGGAGGAGAAACCAGCATCGAAGAAGAGGCGATCGTCCGAAGAGTCATCGAAGAAGAGGCGATCTTCCGAAGAGTCATCGAAGAAGAGGCGATCATCCGAAGAGTCATCGAACAGTAAGAAAGACAACGAGCGGAATTCATCGAAGCACAGGGATGATAGTAAGCGAGAATCGACGAAACACAAGGAGAAGGATTCATCAAGACACAAACAAACATCAAATCGCTCATCATCGTCTTCAAAGCGTAAAGAGAAGGAGGGCTACACCAAGAAGGGCAGCATGCTACCTAAAGCAATGACGGAGGCTACTAAAGCAATGACGGAGGCTGAATTGAAACGATATCATAATTCGGATGAATATTTGTTTGACGGAGTAGTGGATTTGGAACCAGTTAAGACGCAAAACGACCGTGTTGAAGAAATCCAACCCCCAAAGGATGCGGCTATACGGATGGAATCTGTTGCTAGTCATTTAAAAGGAATTTCGTTAGAAATGTCATACGAAGAAATGGCGAATGTTTTGGCAGCACTTCAGACTATTGAAAGCAGTAAAAAAGTAAGTATGTGAAAGCTTTGAATGGATATACAATAAATATTTTAAAATAATATTACTTCTTTGTTTTTCAACTTTCCCTGGGTGTTCGTCATCTTTCGCTGGTTTAACTTTGCTTTGGTTTTGAAAAACATGATTGGTTGGAAGATCCTTGAAGATTTATTTAAATAAGAAATAGATAGTTTTTATAAAAATTTCAGTGGGTACAGCGGTACGAAATGATGGAGGATAAGCAAATTGTTTTTCAGGGATGATGCGGAAGGATTTTTTGGATTTAATAACATTAAATCCAAACATTGTTTATTACTGGGAATCGTCTAAGTATGCGTTTGAAGGTGTCTTTCTTAATCGCTAAATTCGTTGTTCGGAATAATGTTGAATGTAACACATAAATATGTAATGAATTAGCTATAAAGTTTGTTAACTCATCATCAGTATAAGTGTTGGTCCAGCAGAAAATGAAATCAACAAAGGCTCATTCCTCACCATCTGACTAAAGAAACTCTTAAGTCAGATGATGAGGAATGAGCCTTTGTTGATTTCAGTTTCTGCTGGACCACGACTTATACTGATGATGCGCTTTTACATTTCATGCTTAACAGTGTTTTCAACCGCCAGCAAGGTACATACATTCTTCTACCACATATAGATTATATGCTTGTCAGAAATCAGGCTTACATATTCAAAAAGCAATATTCAGCTTCTTGATTCTACCTCAACTGACCGGAATTATCAGCAATGCGCACCAGAAAACACAACTATAACACAACTGTTAGAGCAGTTTCTTGCTATTTCCCAATACAAAAATTGACAAAATTGTGAATGAACTCCTGGAGAATGTACAGTAATGTAAATTTTACGACGCTACTTCATGCAGACATTTAGGATATTTTTGTTTTTATTTTTTGGATGGAATCGATGACCAGTTTTTATTGGAGTTCCGGATTCAATATCTGACTGAATTTCGTGTGATTCTTTTCCATAATTTTTGATGGAAATAGACTAGTTTTAACAGGTTTTTTGTTCAAGACCTTATCAAATAATTCGTATTTCAAATTTTCTCCGATTTTTTTTTTTAATTTCCCCAAGTAACCAAGCAGCTGAAGCTGTACATATTGCATAAATCACGCTCATATGTTGACATGCATTACTCTATATAGACCATTAAAGTTGAATTAAAGTGGGAAATGGCGCCTCTATTACCATACCACTATCCCAGTATAATCGTAAGTCAGCAATAGTGGCGCCATTTGCCACGTGCATTTAACTGTAATGGTTAATGTAGGGCAATGCATGCCAACCCGGGCAGGAACGAATAACTGACACATCGTGGCACAGAAGAAACTAAAATCAACAAAGGTTCACTCTGCACTAAATGTACCATCTGACTTAAAAATTACACTAGTTTACAGCATTTTTGAACTCAGTAAGCTGATGATCATTTTTAGTGTAGAATCATGCCCTGAGTTCGAAAACGGGAAGGAAAACATTACAGTAGAGCAGAAATTTTTTCGACTTTTCATACAAGGTTGATGATTTGAAATCGATTTTTGTTCTATTTTTAAGCAAAGTCCCTCACTTCATACATCCCATTCTCCGTAATCAATGCTCCGATTGAGCTGATTTTTTTTATTGTGTCTCGTCTACATATGATATGTCAAATTAAGGTTGAGAAAGAATTTTTAAATTGTTTGTTTTTCTTATTGAAAAAATATATTTCTAATTTAAGGAGAACATCCCTAAAACTCGCCAATATCTTGAATTTCATCAATCTGACGCAAAACCTGCATCAGGAGATCGAAAGTTTATATATTCAGCTTTAAATTTATGGAAAAAAAATTAAAATTGGTTGAACAAAACGCAAGATATTTGAATTTTAGTAAATTCCAAATTTAAAAAAAAAACTGTAAAACTCGATCATGAGCAAAAACTCAAAAACTTTTCTACTTAATTTTTTTGAAGCACGGTTTTGAAATCAACACTAAATTGTGCTTCAAAAATTTTGGTCGTATACAGAAGTTCACGACTTTCGTTTTATTTTGTAAACTAGTGTTGAGTGATGAGTTAACAAATTTTATAGCTAATCCATTACTTATTTATGTGTTACATTCGACATTTTCCCGAACAATGTATTTAGCGATTATGAAAGACACTTTCGAACCTTTTTTTCTGAAAGCATACCTAGAAGATTCCCAGTAATGAACAATGTTTTGATTTAATGTTATTAAATCCAAAAACGCGGGACGCGCAAGTCCCTGAAAAACTTATAAAAATCCTTAACAATTTGATTACCCTCCAACGTACCGCTGTACCCTCTGAAATTCCTATACATCATCTCTATTTCTCATCTTATTCAAAGAAATATTCAATGATCTCCCAATCATGTTTTTCAAAACCAAAGCAAAGTTGAACCAGCGAAAGATGACGAACATCCAGGGAAAGTTGAAATAATAAAGAAGTTATATTATATTCAAATATTTATATTTAAATATTTATATCCATTCAAAGCTTTCACATTCACATACTTACCGTCTGACTATTTTGAATAGTCTGAAGAGCTGTCAAAACATTCGCCATATCTTCGTATGACATTTTCAAGGAAATTGCTTTCAAATTACTTGCAACAGATTCCATCCGTACAGCCGCATCCTCATGTGATTGTATTTCTTCAACACGGTCGTTTTGCACCTCGACTGATTCCAAATCCACTGCTCCACCAAACAAATATTCATCTGAATTATAATATCGTTTCAACTCAGCCTCCGTCATTGCTTTGGTAGGTAGCATGCTGTCCTTCTTGGTGTAGTCTTCCTTCTTTGATTTTTGCTTGTGGCTTGATGAATCCTTCTCCTTGTGTGTCGATTCTCGCTTACTTTTACCTCTGTGCTTTGACGAATCCTTTCCTTCTTCCTCCCTTTGCTTCGATGAATTCCGCTCGTTGTATTTCTTACTCTTCGATGACCTTCGCTCCGTCTCGCAATTTCTCGATCGATTCATGACAGAAACTTTCTACAGTGACTGCTATTTGAATTGACCTCGAAGTACTTGTGGGCGGCATCCTGGGCCACCCAGTAGGAGCACACGGAGACCGACACGTTCCTCTGCAACGAACTGCAGGCAACGGTATGGCTTGAGCTCGTTGACTACGAGGCTCTTGGGTTTGTCATTGGCAACCGGGTGTTTGCGACCACCACGGCGCACACGGATGCGGAAGATCGAGAAGCCCTGCTTGGCCTTGTATCCCAGGCGGCGGGCCTTGTCCGGGTGCGACGGCCTCGGGGCACGGTGCGACTTGGTCAGCTGGCGGTACTGTCAGACGTGGACACGCAGCAGATAGCGCATCACATCGCTTTACTTCTTGCGGCACAATTCCTGCACGTAACATCTTCAGCTGGAATTGAGTGAGGATAGACTCTTACTATCCTTTTAAACATTTCGTTGACAAAAAGGGTTTGATATTGAAAGAATGTTTTGAATGTTTTGAACGTACCCAGCAATACCTACCAAACGTAAGCTTGGACTACCTTGATAGCTTAGTACCTTGATGCCTACAAAGTAACTTTACTCCAACGCTGAGCGTATAGTAGAGCGCCATCTTCGTCGGTCTTGGGCGATGTTTCTCAAGTTTCCATGAACGTGTAGGGATCGTAGATCTTCTTCAGCCGCGTGCAGCCAGCGACTTCGCGACCGGGTTCTCTGCTGAATATTGTTTTCGCTATTCTTTCTTCTAAGCCCACTAAAGTCTGCTATATTTTATACGTTTCACAATATGCGTGCGCATCTTCGTACACTTGGTACAACTCGTGATTCATGCGTCTGCGCCACACTTCATTTTCGTGTTTCCCGCCGAGAATTGTTCGCAGCACTCTGCGCTCAAAAACTCCAAAAGCTTTTCGGTCTACCTCCTTTAACATCCACACTTCGTGACCGTAGAGGTAAGGGCAGGGGTTGTTTTGTTTCGTGTCGCTATTTTATGGTTTTATGACTCAGCGTCATAATGTTTGGTAAATGTAATGTGGCACAAATTTCCCAAATGGAGGAGAACGTGCCTCTAGAGCCGACCTACTGATACCTGAAATGTAATGTAAGTGTATCTTTGAATATTTTTATTAACCTTGCATGATGACGCCTCTTTGGGCCTAAAACTGCACCGCGCTCGTGATTTATACGACAAGCGATGTTTTTGGTGGTGTTGTACTTTTTACGACGGCGCGCGTCCTGAAGAGTTAATGTTTCCTTACCGGTGTCTTTACATAGTTTATATTTTTAAAACAAGTACTGACTCACTAATGATTCCGAAGATTCGGGGTAACAATGATTCCTTAAAATTTTCGTCATTCCGAAGCAAACATTATAATCTAGTTATTTAAATGTTTTCGTAGGTATGGGTGATGCTGAATAGCAATGCGTTTTTTTACCTTGGCTGTCTGGGCTACCTAATATGGGTAGATATTTTCATGAAACTTAGTCAATGTAGGTACACTTGGCGAGGTACCTATTAACGTGCCTCTGGAGTCGATATATTGATACCTGTTGGCTTCAGGTACAAATTTGTTATGCTCTCATCGAATATAAAAGCCGAAAAGATCCAACTAATAGGCACCAAAGCTATTCAAGTGTTTTAACTGAGTGAACCGAAGAGTAAGCAAAGAGCTCAGTATACATCGAAGTAATCGAAATAGTCATGGATTCTGGAAGTTCGCATCGTGCTCGCAGATCTCGGACAGCGGAAGTATGCCGTTTGTGCCTTAAAAAGCGATACCTCGTCGACATCGATTGCAATCAATACCTTTGTATGCAGCTAAAGGAGTGTTTTCCACATCTATCGCCGGACGATAGTGAACTTCCGAGGTTTGTGTGTGGCGAATGTTATCAACTGGTGGAGATAACGTACCAATTCATCATCAGGGCCCGTCGCACAGAAGTTCTTCTACGATCATATGTACACATGGGAGGAGATTTCCCCAACGAAGGGACACTGGAAGCAGAATATCGTCGGCGTCCGAAACGATCAGCATCACCGGAGAAGGATAGCCAGGAGGAGAATCCAGCATCGAAGAAGAGGCGATCATCCGAAGAGTCATCGAAAAAGAGGCGATCATCCGAAGAGTCATCGAACAGTAAGAAAGACAACGAGCGGAATTCATCGAAGCACATTGAGGAAGAAGGAAAGGATTCATCGAAGCACAGGGATGATAGTAAGCGAGAATCGACGAAACACAAGGAGAAGGATTCATCAAGACACAAACAAACATCAAATCGCTCATCATCGTCTTCAAAGCGTAAAGAGAAGGAGGGCTACACCAATAAGAACACCATGCTACCTACTAAAGCAATGACGGAGGCTGAATTGAAACGATATCATAATTCGGATGAATATTTGTTTGGTGGAGCAGTGGATTTGGAACCAGTTAAGACGCAAAACGACCGTGTTGAAGAAATCCAACCCCCAAAGTATGCGGCTATACGGATGGAATCTGTTGCTAGTAATTTGAAAGGAATTTCATTGAAAATGTCATACGAAGAAATGGCGAATGTTCTGACAGCTCTTCAGACTATTCAAAATGGTCAGACGGTAAGTATCTGAATGCTCTGAAAGGATATACAATAAATATTTGAAAATTATATAACTTCTTTATTTTTTCAACTTCCCTGGTTGTTTGTCATCTTTCGCTGGTTTAACTTTGCTTTGATTTTGAAGAACATGCTTGGTTGGGAGATCCTTGAAACTTTATTTTATTACGATTTTCAGGGGATCTGTAATGAGCAATGTACAATTTGTACAGGGATTTCAGTAGGGTTGCGTCGTGTAATGCAGGAGCATATTCAAATTTATGAGGATTTTTATGATATTCTCAGGGACGACACGGAAGGATGTTTTTTAATAACATTAATGCAATAACAACTATAACATTAAATCCAAACATTGTTTATACCGGAAATCTTCTAGTGAAATAAACCTTGAAATAGTCAAGGTTTATTTCACAATCTCCAAGCACATTGTTCGGGAAAATGGTCAATTCAACATATAAATGTATAACGAATTAGTTATGAAATTTAATGGTACAGTCGGAGCGGGGTATACCATTGATGATTGCAGCTTTTTCTGGACCATGACTTCAACTGATGATGCGCCTTCGCATTTCACGAATCGCAGTGTTATCAACCGTCAGCAGGGTACACACATTCTTGTACAACATATGTATTATATGCGTGTCAGAAATCAGGCGTACAGATTCAAAAAGCAATATTCAGCTTCATGATTTGTAACCTGTCGGTTACATCCTAGGATTTTCATTATTTGTATGAGCCAAATGTTGGCAGAAATTTCATGTTTTTTTTATGTATATATCAGAAGGCCCCACACGACTGAGAAGGTTACTCCGCTACCAAACTTTTACAACTCAGCATTGCTGAAGGGCGTAGAGTATGGCTATCCGGCTTTGCATGACTATTTTAGAGATGGCCGAAATTCTTTGCCATGGGCGCTGCCATCTTCTAATTGGAGCATTTTGGGGCAGAAATATATAGGCGTCCGTGTGAGACACACCGATCTTCACGATCGTTAAAGTAGTGCCGCTTAGTGTTTCTACGACCCCCCCCCCCCTTTTCCGATGGCGGGACCTGGGGCAACGGCCTACTACCGTTCAGGTAATTTACTTTGAATTTTGATCAATTGATCACCCTGACGGTAAATTTAATTATCAGGACCTCTTGCCGTATTTTAAAATACGGTCCTCACACGGAGCGGCTCGGAAGTCAAAATGGCTTCCGAGTCTAAATGCCAAGGACACCCCGTCGTCCGATTCCGGACGAATCCCTCGGGCCGCCGGCCCTAATTATCTAGGAGGGACCTCTCTCGGCACGGTCACTCTGGTCTCGTCCTGGGCCGTGCCGATACAGCCTATGAGAGAAGACGCCTTCAAGCCCAGCAACAACACCCCAGCAAAGCCGCTGGACAGATCCGATGTGCTTCCGGATCCACGGACACCATCACCGAGCAGCCCCGCTGCGAGAATCCGGCCCCACGGTAGGGCTATCGCAATCGTGCGTAACCGTGGAGGTCAACGCCGAAGGAGTAGAGTAGTGAGTACCCAGTGATCGATCCCCTCTCATACACGCCACACGAAATGTTTTCTTACACCCACACGCCACAGAATAGGGCTAATAAATTGTTTAAAGAACATGAAAATTTTTGTGTTTTCCATACTTTGTCACGCGTCCCTTGATCACCCAGTAGTAAGCCGACTCTGAGACCCAGTTCGAGAAGTTTCTTGCTGCTGCTAGCTTTTACGGGTTAGTAGTTGGCAGGCAGCTAGTTACAGATGGCGCCCAACGTGGGGCGCCAATTGTAAGGAGAGGCTTTCAGCCCTTACCCGCTGTTACCCGGCAGGGCGGCCTAAAGCAGGGTACCTCCACTAAATTAGGACTTCGGATAGAATTAATTCGTAAAATAAATAAATTTGCAATTTTAAATACTTATATTTCAATCTAACTTTTTGCCCCGTTCTCCCCAAGGCACTGGTCGACGTCACTCGTTGGGGCCCTTGCTGCAAATGGTGGTGGTGGTCGTCGTTGGCTTCGGCGCTCCCGCACGGTCTATGCGGAGCTTCTTCCTTCTTCTTCTTTCTTTTTCTGCTTCTTATTTTGGGCACTACTGGACCGCAAAGCGGTCGTCATTGACGATTAGCTAGGGTGAGGACCACCGCCATTTGCGGTTCATGATCGTACCAAAAATAATAACACTTTGCACACCGGGAATCACGCTACCAGAGAATGGTGGTGCTGAACAACAATGAGTTTTTTTACCTAAGCTGTCTGGGCTACCTAATAAAGATATGGGTAGAGATTTTTATGAAACAAAGTCAAATGTAAGTACACTTGGTGAGGTACCTATTATCTTCAGGTAAATATTTGTTATGATCGCATCGACTATAAAAGCTGACCAGATCCAACTAATAGGCACCAAAGCTATTAGAGTGTTTGAACTAAGTGAATCGAAAAGTAATCAAGAGCTCAATATACATCGAAGTAATCGAATTCGTCATGGATTCTGGAAGTTCGCATCGTGCTCGCAAATCTCGGACAGCGGAAGTTTGCCGTTTGTGCCTTAAGAAGCGATATCTCGTCGACATCGACTGCAATCAATACCTTTGTATGCAGCAAAAGGAGTGTTTTCCACATCTATCGCTGGACGATAGTGAACTTCCGAGGTTTGTGTGTGGCGAATGTTACCAACTGGTGGAGATAACATACCAATTCATCATCAGGACACGTCGCACAGAAGTTCTTCTACGATCATATGTACACATGGGAGGAGATTTCCCCAACGAAGGGACACTGGAAGCAGAATATCGTCGGAGTTCGAAACGATCGGCATCACCGGAGAAGGATAACCAGGAGGAGAAACCAGAATCGAAGAAGAGGCGATCGTCCGAAGAGTCATCGAACAGTAAGAAAGACAACGAGCGGAATTCATCGAAGCACAGGGATGATAGTAAGCGAGAATCGACGAAACACAAGGAGAAGGATTCATCAAGACACAAACAAACATCAAATCGCTCATCATCGTCTTCAAAGCGTAAAGAGAAGGAGGGCTACAGCAAGAAGGACAGCATGCTACCTACTAAAGCAATGACGGAGGCTGAGTTGAAACGATATTATAATTCGGATGAATATTTGTTTGGCGGAGCAGTGGATTTGGAACCAGTTAAGACGCAAAACGACCGTGTTGAAGAAATCCAACCCCCAAAGGATGCGGCTATACGGATAGAATCTGTTGCTAGTCATTTAAAAGGAATTTCGTTAGAAATGTCATACGAAGAAATGGCGAATGTTTTGGCAGCGCTTCAGACTATTGAAAGCAGTAAAAAAGTAAGTATGTGAAAGCTTTGAATGGATATACAATAAATATTTTAAAACAATATTACTTCTTTGTTTTTCAACTTTCCCTGGGTGTTCGTCATCTTTCGCTTTGCTTTGGTTTTGAAAAACATGACTGGTTGGAAGATCCTTGAAGATTTCGTCCCCTTAATGCTAGGTAACTAGGTAACTCGAAAATCATAGTTTCGAGAAAAACGACTTTGAAAATTTTACCAATACACCATACAATACCAATTTTTACAATTTTTCATGCAGTTGTTCCAAAAGCATGGAGCCTTTAAAATAATTATTTTTTGGCTTTGATTGCTTATTCAGCTTCTACTCTTTCTGCTTCAAGAAAATTTTTTGAACTATTTTGGTTTAAACCTTTGATAAAAACAATAAATGGTTGAAAAATTATCGAGTTACCTAGTTATAGCACTCAAAATGCAACATAAATAATGGAGGAGATGTTCTGAGATACCTACACTCTTAAAAAATTAGGAATTTACACGTGACGTAAACCATTAACGTACGTAAACATTTCATGACTGAATGACAAATTTAACTGAATTTTACATCCATCATGTTAGTTCGAGTTGGTTACACAAGATGTCAACAAACCTATCTGACCAGGTAGGTAGAAACAGTTTGACTTTCATCACTTGCCCATCAACTCGGTGATTTGGCCGAGAGGTAAAGTCTGTGCCTCTCAATCAGCGGACCAGTGTTCGAAGCCAGTTCATTATTTTACTTTCATATGTTCTATTGGGCGATTCGGTTTTAGCGATTGCTAGCTCGACTTTATTTGTGATAGAACACGTAAATTTGTGTCAAACGAGCCGCTCCTTTTATGTGCATCCAAGAGAACTTAAATTTACATGATTTTTTCTAAGAGTGTAGTTTTTACCACTATAGATATCATTCTTTCCAGTTTTCTTGTTCTAGTATGCAAATTTAAAAGAGTTTAGGTAGCATGCTGTCCTTCTTGGTGTAGTCTTCCTTCTTTGATTTTTGCTTGTGGCTTGATGAATCCTTCTCCTTGTGTGTCGATTCTCGCTTACTTTTACCTCTGTGCTTTGACGAATCCTTTCCTTTTTCCTCCCTTTGCTTCGATGAATTCTGCTCGTTGTATTTCTTACTCTTCGATGACCTTCGCTCCGTCTCGCAATTTCTCGATCGATTCATGACAGAAACTTTCTACAGTGACTGCTATTTGAATTGACCTCGAAGTACTTGTGGGCGGCATCCTGGGCCACCCAGTAGGAGCACACGGAGACCGACACGTTCCTCTGCAACGAACTGCAGGCAACGGTATGGCTTGAGCTCGTTGACTACGACGCTCTTGGGTTTGTCATTGGCAACCGGGTGTTTGCGACCACCACGGCGCACACGGATGCGGAAGATCGAGAAGCCCTGCTTGGCCTTGTATCCCAGGCGGCGGGCCTTGTCCGGGTGCGACGGCCTCGGGGCACGGTGGGACTTGGTCAGCTGGCGGTACTGTCAGACGTGGACACGCAGCAGATAGCGCATCACATCGCTTTACTTTTTGCGGCACAATTCCAGCACGTAACATCTTCAGCTGGAAATGAGTGAATTTTAAACATTTCGTTGACAAAAAGGATTTGATATTGAAAGAATGTTTTGATATTGCCTGCTTCTGTCTCTACCCGCTATCATCAACTCGATTCGCTTGAACACAACTAGAAATGATGCTGAATAGCAATGCGTTTTTTTACCTTGGCTGTCTGGGCTACCTAATATGGGTAGATATTTTCATGAAACTTAGTCAAATGTAGGTACACTTGGCGAGGTACCTATTAACGTGCCTCTGGAGTCGATATATTGATACCTGTTGACTTCAGGTACATATTTGTTATGATCTCATCGAATATAAAAGCCGAAAAGATCCAACTAATAGGCACCAAAGCTATTCAAGTGTTTGAACTAAGTGGACCGAAGAGTAAGCAAAGAGCTCAGTATACATCGAAGTAATCGAAACAGTCATGGATTCTGGAAGTTCGCATCGTGCTTGCAGATCTCGGACAGCGGAAGTATGCCGTTTGTGCCTTAAAAAGCGATACCTCGTCGACATCGACTGCAATCAATACCTTTGTATGCAGCTAAAGGAGTGTTTTCCACATCTATCGCCGGACGATAGTGAGCTTCCGAGGTTTGTGTGTGGCGAATGTTATCAACTGGTGGAGATAACGTACCAATTCATCATCAGGACCCGTCGCACAGAAGTTCTTCTACGATCATACGTACACATGGGAGGAGATTTCCCCAACGAAGGGACACTGGAAGTAGAATATCGTCGGAGTTCGAAACGATCGGCATCACCGGAGAAGGATAACCAGGAGGTGAAACCAGAGTCGAAGAAGAGGCGATCGTCCGAAGTGTCATCGAACAGTAAGAAAGACAACGAGCGGAATTCATCGAAGCACAGGGATGATAGTAAGCGAGAATCGACGAAACACAAGGAGAAGGATTCATCAAGGCACAAGCAAACATCCAATCGCTCATCATCGTCTTCAAAGCGTAAAGAGAAGGAGGGCTACACCAAGAAGGACACCATGCTACCTACTAAAGCAATGACGGAGGCTGAATTGAAAAGATATTATAATTCGGATGAATATTTGTTTGGCGGAGCAGTGGATTTGGAACCAGTTAAGACGCAAAACGACCGTGTTGAAGAAATCCAACCCCCAAAGGATGCGGCTATACGAATGGAATCTGTTGCTAGTCATTTAAAAGGAATTTCGTTAGAAATGTCATACGAAGAAATGGCGAATGTTTTGGCAGCGCTTCAGACTATTCAAAACAGTCAAAAAGTAAGTATGTGATAGCTTGAACGGATATACAATAAATATTTGAAAATAATATAACTTCTTTTTTTTCAATTTCCCTGGTTATCTATTATTTTGTCGCTGGTTGAACTTTGCTTTGGTTTTGGGAGATATGATTGGTTGGGAATCTGAAGTTTTTTTTTTCTATTAGACTATCAAAGAAGCTTTCTTGGAAGAGTTTGTATAGGAATTTCGCTAGGGATTGCTGCACAAAATGCAAAGCTTTTTAAAAATATACTTGTCGGATGAATGCTGGAGGATTTTCTTACAGATTTGTTGAGAATTTTTGGGAGTTTTGTTCGGCGCTAAGGTAGGATTTTCCATTGATGATAATTTCAAGAAATTGCAGTCGATTTTTTCTGTTTTTTTTTTAATGTTTTCTCTTCTAACATTTCTTTCGAAGAAAGGCTTGGTAGTTTAAATGCTGTAGCGTCTACGTACACGTAACAGCTTTCTGGTTGTTCATATAAGTACCTTACCTGCTATCTAATAAACTTTCTTCAGTTTTGGTGATACGATGCCTATGTTTAGAGATTCTATTGTAAGGATACCGGGACAAATTAGTATTGGTTCAGTTTTAGCATCAAACATTTTAAATATTTTACTCAACCTCGCTATTTGTGCCAGGGTTTAACCATAAATTTTCTCCAAGGGCGCATACTTTATGCAATGTATGTATTTATATGGCCATATCTTTAATCTGGAATCATACCTTGCACTTGTTTGGCTTCCAAAAACTTCATGCCGATGATGGTTGGAATAAATCACATATCCCCAAAACTTTCAGGCAACTTGATTTGTTATTTACGCTTTCGATCACAGCTCCCGAGAACCTTCAAATGATTCTGCAACAAATCATTGTTGGAGCATTACCCCCCAACCTCTCGATAGCTGCTGCATATCGCACCTCGTCTCGGTAGTTGTCTTCGGGTCGGGACTGCAGCAAGCAGCCATGGCTACGACGACGGCAAGAAAAATGGCACCGTATGGGAAAAGTTTCCCACCATCCCAAACTTTTTCAATCCACTTTTTCAGAGAACTTCCCATTTAATCCAATTTGATGTCACAATAACTTATAAGCACTATTGAGCTGCTCTCAGGGCACATAGTACATACCATGGTAGTAGCAGAAGTAGTTTTCGAGAAAAAAACGGCACCATCCGGCAACTGTCAGATGCCTTGCCTTCTCGAGCTGTACGTATAGAATTCCAAAAAATATCCTTCCCATTCGCTTTAGACATTTCACATGCGATGGGTCATCAAACGTTACCTATAAAAGCAGTAGTTAAAATTTAGCGAAGCTGTGTCATATTATAAAAAAAAAACATTGGAAGGCCAGGCGAAAGAATAATCATTAGGAGAAGACGGAAGACGAATGGAGAAGAAGAAATAAATCAAATGTCATCTTTTGTGGATAATTTAAAAAAAAAATCTAATTCATCCACCTAGTGGTGCCTTTCTCGTGCCTTATATAATATTTTCAATAAATTCAAGTGGCATGTTGATGATCTTGGCACAAATACAAAACGAAAACTGTTCGCTGAGTCCACTCAATATGAGTAAATTTTATACCGTGAACCGGGTTCAAATTGATCAGTGGGGTGAAATTGATCATTCGGGTATAATATTTTATTTCCGTACTACGAGCTTCTAAACGTCATAATGATCCTAAACTACTAACCTCATCTTGTTAATAGATGTTTAAAGATGTATAGAATTTGAAATTTTTAGAAGGATTTGCCACACGGTGAAGATTTGGACCGTTGTCGAGCGGCCGTCAACGAAACTGGCTTGACAACTTCCTACAAACTCATTAACAAAATTTGGGTGAAATACGAAGGTGATCTGGGATATCACTTTGTAAGCGGCATTCAGAATTGTGATTGCTCAAAAGTTTTCGCACTTCAGCCTGTCACCTTTCTTGTACCTTACCTTAACGATCAAGCTAAAGCCGGGGTGTGTTACCTTTTAGAAAGGTTACATTTTGTATGTACTATTTTTTTTCTTTGTACATATTTTCTTATTTTTTTTTGTTAATATCATTATTATTATTATCGCATAACCTAAAAATAAATATTGAATTCAAATTGGTAAACTAGGGATTAAGCCGAATATTCATGAACTGAACGTAAAAAGAATTAGAAACGAAAACTAAATTGATCGAAAGACACCCGCTCCTTGAACATCCCCATTTCCCAAAACCACCCGTAACGCACCCACACGATGATACCAGTAGTCGGAGTTGGCGAAACGATCGCTGGCGACGACGATGACGAAGACGACGCTGGCGAGGGATAAAACCACTGGTCATCGCCCAAACAAAGGACAGAAGTGAACGCGTGTGTTGGATTTTGGTGGAGTACTCTGAGCGGATTGTGACCGGTACGTGATTCCGGGTGCCTACCAAGTAAAATCTCCTCGAAGTGCCGTGTTTTCGTCTGGTTCGTTCGGCATTAACCAACCCGTGAAGCAAAACGCCGAAGTGCTGCCTTTGTTGTCGGCCATTGTGATTCGAAGGCGAGAGTCGGTGTGCCATCCGTCCCTTTTGGCCCGACGGACGGTCGCTTAACCTGTGAAAATTTTGTGAGGACGCCAATCGGAGTACCGCTATCATCAAGTGCTTTAAGGCGAGTGTCGGTGTGCCATCCGCCCTTTTGGCCCGACGGTCGCTTAGCCTGTACAAGTCTCGTGAGGACGCCAACCGGAGTGCCGCATGTCCCGCCGGCCATTGTGATTTCATCAAGGTGAGAGTCGGTGTGCCATCTTTCCTCCTTGGCCCGACTGGACGGGAGTGCCCGGTCAAATTTAGCGAGTTCGGAGAAGCGGTAGTCGGTGTACCATCTCGCCTTTTTGATTTTGACCCGACTGTCGCGCAAGGACCCTTGGCGAATCGGAGCGGAGTCACGTGGGAAATCTGCTTGTGTGTGCCAACCCCTTTAGGACGTATAAAATTGCCTGCGTTTGAAGATCACCTCTGGAAATGGTGCTTCCGGACCACGTCGCAGGGCTCTCCGCCGGGGTGTCCGCCCAGCCCAACGCCTAGTCCAGCGGATCCGGAGAACAAGGCGAACATCATGGATGCGGCAAAAGGTGTGTAATACCCCATTTCATTCTTTTCCCAATGTCCGTGTTTCCACGAAAATTGCTTGAAATTAAAACAAAAATGAATATGTGAAACTAGAACTTTCACTATCTCAAAATAGTTTGGTCCACTTTAGCTGCATTTTGACGTAGGACTACGTCGGGGGGTTTTTTTTTTAGGGGAAGTTCTTCCGTTATTCCTCCAATTTCTCCCTGGAGTCTTGTTAAGCGACCCTGAGGCCCAGAAAAAAGCCTGGGTGGCCACAATAGGGTGGCCCCAAAAAGTATTTTTCTAACAATTGGCGCCCAACGCAAAATAAAAAAGAAAAGGTTTCCATTTTAACCTTAAAGTGGAACCCTTTTCAGAGTAGCTCCGGGAGGAATTGGAATCCATTATTCCAATTGTTCTTTTCATGAGAGGTGAACTGATTTGTATCGAAATAGTATTGTGTAAAAGGAATTCCTTTGTTCTTTTGGAATCGTTCGGATGATGATAACTACTGCTGTGAATCGTTCTTTTCCTTTCGATTCGTCTTTATAAATTAGTTTCTTCTCTTTATAACAAAAAAAAACCTGAATTATTCTATTAGTAGAGTTAAATAAATTAGTAGTGAAATTTTGCTTCCTTAAATACACAGTGCTTCAAATTTATGATTCTCTTGTAAATATTTTACCTTTTTTCACTTCTATACTTTTATAGTGTCTAGTTTAGCATAAATTATGCTGAACTAGTTTATTTTTTTTTTTTATATATATTTTTTCCTTATTTAATAGAAATAAGCTATTATTTAAGCCATTTTTTCGTTTATTTTAGCGAAAAGTAGCTATATTGATTCTTTTTGTAGTTTTAGCTTATTTTGTCTAATTCTTTGGTTTCATTTTATTTCTTTTTTTAATTCAATTTTACATTCTCATTTGAGAAATGGCTGAAGCACACGAAACACAATTTGCACACGCAGTTGAGAAGATTCGGGAGTGGTACCACGGCTTAAGGGTGGACCATTTGTCTCCAGAGGAGTTGGACTTCGAAACCAATATTCGATCGATCGTCATTCGGGATGATCCCACCTACTCACGAAGGCGAAGGTGGCTCCGTGAGCATATGAAAACTGAGAAGCAGAATGATACTATTATTGAAGAGGTAGTTTTAGAGGGGAATGGTGAGGAAGTTGTACAGTTCTGTCGACGCAACTTCGACGAACTTTTTGCAGGGTTGCAGCAGAGCGATAAGAATTCAAGAGTAAGGGGCAAAGCAAAATTGCTACATTTCGGTCACCGGCTTATCCTTTATATAAAGCACTTTAGGGATTCGGAGGAAACAGAAAGTTTCCTCAAGTCAATGCTTGTTGATATGGTGGATCTGTTGGACCAGTATTTCTACACTAAAACCTCTACATCTGAACAGCACAATCAGGAGGGACTGGAGGAACAAGCTCTGATCGACTTGTTTCGTTCAGAGAATGTTTCGGCAGTTCCACCTCTTCGAAATGCGGATCCAGGTGCAGACGTTTCAGTGAGTACTACTGCTGCAGGAATTTCTGCAGTAGCTAACCAGTTTGAAGGCAGCGATTGTGTTCGCTCTTTACTAGCTCGCATTAATGAGTTAGAAGTAAAAATGGCCAGGATGGGGACACCACGGGAAGAAGAAGCTTAGCACAATGAAATGGGTCTTCCGAGTGGAAGTTCACAGCCACTGGTGGGCGCGCCACCAGTTCTTCAAGTTTCTTCAGCTCCTCATTCCTCTTTCACACCTTTTCCGGGATTCTCAAGCTCCTCGCAAGGGTTGAGCTCTTCAGTAGCTGCCAATCCTTCTAGGCCGATTACTAGTGTAACTTTTTCGTTACCGCAAAGTCATCCTACTGCACAGCCGCAGCCACCTTCATCGTGGCACAGCTACAGGGGATGGCCAAAATGTTTGGGATAGGCAACTTTTTTTCTCCCACAAAAAAAATCAACATGCTGTAACTTTTCATAGAGTGCATAAAAAAATCTCAAATTTTGACTGTTTGTTACCCTATTATATGTGCATCATTGGTAAAAATTTGGGTTCGATTGATTGATTTTTCGCGAAGTTAGAACCGTTCGGGTAAAACACTATTTTTTAGACAACTAATTTTTGAACTGTCATATCTCGGAAACCAGTGAACCAAATTGAATGAATTTTTTAACGTTTATCAACAATATATTGATACTTAATACGACGTTATAAAATGTAATATTTTCTCACGACGAATCAAGTTATACCGGGTTAAAATTTTTACCCATATAGAGGAAAATAAGTCAAATTTACAATACCACACAAAAATTATTAAATGTGTTCTTCCTTCAATCTAAATAGGCTCTAATATATCTGATTAGAGATAATTTGAGAACAGAAGTGGAAAATCTTTGGATATCAACACGAAAATTTATTGACATTGATGTAAAAAAAATACATTTTTTCGAGAAAAATCCAAAAAGTGTCAATCCATGATAACTTTGTTCAACGTTTAAAAAGTACCTATGTTTTAATAGTTTGTGAAGCATTTACATATTGTTAGTGTACGTTCAAAATTTCATTCAATTCGATTCACTGGTTTCCGAGATATGACAGCTCAAAAATGAGTTGCCTAAAAAATAGTGTTTTACCCGAACGGTTCTAATTTTGCGAAATATTAATCAATCGAGCCCAAATTTGTACCAATGATGCACATATAGTAGGTTGACAAACAGTCAAAATTTGAGATTTTTTTATGCACTCTATGAAAAGTTAAAGCATGTTGAACTTTTTTTGTGAGAGAAAAAAAGTTGCCTATCCCAAACATTTTGGCCATCCCCTGTACCTTCAGAACCATCAACAGCCGTTTCAACCTCCGATCACCAACCCATGGTTAGGATTCCCTGGTTCATCTACCGTACCATCATTGAATCCTGTTCCGGGGTCCGCGGCTATGAGCCTTGGACATCCTGGGAATCCATAGCTTGGAAATCCCACTTTTACTACTCCGCCGGTCAATCCGTGGGCTGGAACCTCAGTTCCGATATCAACCCCATTCGTTCATCCTTCGCTCGCTTCGTTGAGCCCATTGCCTCTGAGCAACCCGGCGCGGCATACTTTGCCCGTGTCCAAGTGGACAGTTACGAAATACGATGGTGAAGATCAAGGGTTGAAATTAAACCAATTCCTTGGAATGGTTCACGCCATGGCCGTCGCAGAACATGCTTCGGAAGCTGAACTATTTGATTCGGCGATCCACCTTTTCAAAGGGCCAGCATTGCAGTGGTATATGACCATGCGTGCCACAGGTCGTCTGGTGAACTGGCAGCATTTGGTTCTAGAGCTCAGGAGGACTTTCGTGCACCCTGATCTAGACACGCTGATCAAAATGAAGGTGTATCAGCGACACCAGTCACGAAACGAGACCTTCTTACAGTTCTATCACGGTATGGAGGAGCTTTTCGGGACAATGAGTGTTCCCTTGCCGGAACACGAGAAAGTCCAAATCCTTCTTCAGAACATGAGGATTGATTACAAAAAGCAACTCAATTTCCTCCCCATTGCTGATCTTCCGACACTTGTGTCTGCTGGTCAGAAGATCGATGCCGTGAACTTCTCAGTCTACAACAAGGTTTTTGGACCTGAGAAGTCGGTTAACGTAGTAGAGTACTCGGAACCGAAGAAATGCTTATCCCAGGATAAGCCCAATAAATCATCAACTCCACATCAACAAGCATCGTCGAGAAATACGAAGGCCCACTCTCCTCCACAGACCAATCAGAATCGGAAGGGTTCCGAAACCGGAACCGATACTTCTCGCGGACCAGCTAGGGCACCAACCACCTTGGAAGACATGATCAAGTCTCATAAACCCTTATCCAGCCGCCATTGTTTCAACTGTGGCATATTTGGGCATCGGATGGACCAGTGCAGGCTTCCTAGGGGAGTCCTGTGCGAAAACTGCGGTTTTAGAGGCTATCCGACAAATAATTGTCCATATTGCGTAAAAAACGCCTTAGCAGCGAGCCAAAACCGCCGCCCGCTGAACCCAAACTACTAAGCGTAAATCCTCCTCCATTTTTCGAAGTGGCCTCCGAGAACCTTTATCCGGAAACGCTTGCTTCCTACACCATCTCGTATCCTCATGCCAATGACAACCGTCCATACATTTCGGTTGACATTTTTGGGATTACTGTTTCTGCCTTACTTGACAGCGGAAGTAATCTCACGTTGATCAACGATACAGTGTACAACATGGTTAAACCTAAGCGCTTATTCCCTCTCCGTGATCCACCCGTCTTGCGTACCGCAAGCGGAGAAGCGCTCGAGGTCCGTGGTAAAGTTTATTTACCTTTTTCATGGAACGGCACCGTCAGGGTTGTTCCGACATTAGTCATCCCGAATCTGGCAATAAACTGCGTTTGCGGGATGGATTTCTGGAAGAAATTCCAAATTCAACCCACAATCGTAGGCTGCGCTATGGTTGAATATGCGGGAGAAAACCCTACCCCGACTTCGTTGCCTTCATCTTCTGTTTTGACTGCTTCAGAACAGCAGACAATCGATCAGATCAAAACCCTTTTCATACCTGCCCGACCGGGAAGGCTAACAACTACTCAACTGGCGGAGCATTCAATTGAACTCGCCGAAGAGTGGCGGAAAAAACCGCCGGTCAGGCAGTTCCCCTACGTAATGTCTCCCAAAACGCAAGGTTTGGTGTCCGTGGAGCTGTAACGTTTGCTCGACGCTGGCATAATCGAACCCAGCCATTCTGATTGGTCGCTGAACTGTGTACCCGTTATCAAGCCTCATAAGGTTCGGCTCTGTTTGGATGCGCGCAAGATCAATGAACGAGCTGTTCGTGATGCTTACCCCTTGCCGCACCCCTGTCGAATTCTTGGCCAACTTCCCAAGGCGAAATACCTTTCAACGATTGACTTGTCGGAGGCTTTCCTGCAAGTTCCGCTGGAGAAGTTTTCAAGAAAGTATACGGCCTTTAGCGTGCAAGGTAAGGGGTTGTTTCAGTACACCAGAATGCCTTTTGGTCTTGTAAATAGTCCAGCTACGTTGGCAAGACTGATGGACCGAGTTCTAGGCCACGGTGTACTGGAACCTTATGTCTTCGTTTACCTCGACGATATCGTCGTAGTAACGGAGACATTTGAGCATCACGTACAGCTCCTTCGTGAAATTGCGCACAGGTTAAACGGAGCCAACCTTATGATAAACCTGGAGAAGTCTCAGTTTGGGGTGCCGGAAATTCCCTTCCTAGGGTATCTCTTGAGTTCGGAAGGCCTTCGTGGGAATCCCGATAAGATTCGGCCGATCGTTGAATATGAAAGGCCAACCACTATTACCAAACTCAGGAGATTCCTTGGGATGGCGAATTATTATCGCCGGTTCATCCCAGACTTTAGTGAGACTTGTGGGCCTCTGTCGGATCTCCTGAAGTCAAAAACCAAGGTCATCGGTTGGAACGAAGCCGCGGAGAGAGCTTTCAGCAAAATCAAGGAGCAGCTTATCAGCACTCCAATCCTGGGGAGCCCAGATTTTTCTCGGGAATTCGTCATCCAAACGGATGCCAGCGACGAAGCCGTCGCTGGAGTGCTAACTCAGCAGCAGGAAGATGGTGAGAGAGTCATCTCATACTTCTCCCGGAAGCTCACCACTCCGCAGAAGAACTATCACGCTGCTGAAAAGGAAGCTCTCGCCGCTCTTCTCTCAATCGAGGCGTTTCGGGGGTACATTGAAGGCTACCATTTCACCCTCGTGATGGATTCCTCCGCACTCACCCACATTCTAAAGACGAAGTGGAAGGTGGAATCCCGATGCAGTCGGTGGAGCTTGGACTTCCAGCAATTCGACATGACAGTAGTACACCGTAAAGGCAAAGAAAATGTGGTTCCGGATGCTCTGTCGCGTAGCATTGCTGTAGTCCAAGATTCACCGGCCTCCACGTGGTACTCTTCTTTAATGGAGAAGGTCACCTGTCGTCCAGACGACTTTGTCGACTTCAAGGTCGAGAACGGCAAACTTTTTAAGTTCATTACAGCCAAAAATGTACCCTTTGACTCTCGATTTGAGTGGAAGGAGCTTGTTCCAACTGATGACGTCCCCCGGGTGCTACTAAATGCACATGATAATAACTTTCACCCGGGGTTTGACAAAACGCTATCTCGTGTCCAACAACGCTACTATTGGCCCAAAATGGCCAAGGATATAAGGGCGTATGTACAGGCTTGCCCAACTTGTAAGGAGGTCAAACCTTCCTACGTCCAAACTGCCCCCGAGATGGGCAAAATGCGTTGCGCGTCCCGACCATGGCAGATCATTTCTATGGACTTCGTTGGTCCGTTGCCACGTAGTCGAAAGGGAAATCAGCATATTTTAGTAATATGCGACTACTTTTCCAAGTGGGTAATGATTCACCCGGTGAAGAAGCTGGATAGTTCAGCCGTGTGTGTGATTTTGAAAAATCAGTGATTCTATAGGAATTCTGTCCCTGAAACCATTATCACCGATAACGGCAGCTCTTTCGTTTCGAAGGAGTTTAAAGAACTATTAGACCACTTCAAAATCACACACTGGCTGAACTCCCGCTATCATTCCCAGTCGAACCCCGTGGAGCGAGTGAACCGAACAATAAACGCGGCCGTCCGCACTTACGTCCAAGAGGACCAAAGGATCTGGGACACCAAGATCCCGGAGATCGAGCTGATGCTCAACACCAGCGTTCACTCCTCCACTGGGTTCACTCCGTATTTCATTACCCACGGACACGAGATAGCGGAACAGGGATCCGACCATCGTCTTTCTCGACACGACGAGGAACTTTCTGCGGAAGAAAAGGAGGAAAGGCGCAAGCAGGCTTTCGCCAAAATCCACGAGATCGTTCGCAAAAACCTCGAAAAGTCTCACGAGGTCTCTTGGGACCGGTACAACTTGCGAAACCGTACTTTCGCGAAATCTTTTACGGTGGGACAGCTGGTCTACCGCCGGAACATGAAACAGTCCTCGGCGGCTGAACATTATAACGCCAAGTTAGGGCGTCAATATCTTCCCTGCAAAGTGAAGGGCAAGATAGGCTCATCTTCCTACGAATTGGAGGACTTAAGCGGGAAAAATTTGGGAATCTGGCCAGCTGTTCACCTTAAACCCGGATGATAACATCCACGTAAGTACCAGAGATCCTGCTTCGCTTTCCTCCAGCCGATACTCCGAATTCCCTAAAAAGGACTTCACGGCCGGTAACATAGACCTAATACTCACCTGCTGAATTCTGTTTTCATTCATGCTTGTTCGTCAATGTCGTCAGAGCTATTATGTTTTTATTTATACTCCTCTTCGCCTCATTCGCAACACCATCTGCTTCTTTTCTATTTTGTTTTGTTCTCTTTGTTCTTCCTAAAACAGGGTCGAACTAAGGAGATTGTTTACATTTTGCGTAACGCCTCCCAGGTGGCGAATTTCGATCGTAGTTTTATGGTCCAACCGAGGGGTCTAGAGCGTTGTTGCTAGGCCTCCTCACTTTTTTTAGTAATAGGGTGCCCTAGAATCTTAGTTTAAAGAATATTAGCGTGTGAATGAATTGTGTGTTGTCCTGGTGTGTCAAGTTTTGATCCAGACAACCGTGTGAATGAGATGAATGAATAAATGTGATTGTATGAATGGTGGGGGGAATGACTGTGTATGAGTGTATGCGTATATTTTCTGTTCCCGAACAAAGTATTCGGTGATGAAAAAAAAGGAAAGAGCAGGTTTACGAAAGTTTATTTTCTCTCCTAATAAGAAACTAGAAAAAAAAAAATATATATATATATATATATATATATATATATATATATATATATATATATATATATATATATATATATATATATATATATATATATATATATATATATATATATATATATATATATATATATATATATATATATATATATATATATATATATATATATATATAAATGTTATAACAGAGTTACAATAAAAAAAATACAATTACATTTAAAATAAAAGTTGAATTTATGAAGATTTGATGGTGAGAGGATGGATAAGGACGCTTTTTTTCTGACGAACATTTTTCTGGAAGGTTGTTTTTCAATTTCACATCCTGTTTCGATACAAATCAATCATCGACCTCATAGCCGAGCAGCCAAAAGAGAGCTTCTTCGCTGAACTCCTAAATCGTCCCTTCCTGGTGGACAGTCTCTATTATTAAGTGTTATGTGATTATGTGGGAAAGAGTTCCTCTACATGGACAAAATCATTCCACATAATCAGCTAACACTTAACAAGAGGAGGGCCACATTTTTATGACTTTTCCCGAGTGGACAGTCTCTATTATTGAGGGTTAAGTGATTATGTGGGAAAGAGTTCCTCTACATGGACAAAATCATTCCACAAAATCAGCTTAACAATTAACAAGAGGAGGGCCACAATTTCCGGTGGACAGTCTCTATTATTAAGTGTTATGTGATTATGTGGGAAAGAGTTCCTCTACATGGACAAAATCATTCCACATAATCAGCTAACACTTAACAAGAGGAGGGCCACTAAAACAAATCCATTTCCCCTTCGTCCCCCTAAAAAAAAAACATTTTTTTTTTATCTGGAGTGAGGGATGAATGTTACCTTTTAGAAAGGTTACATTTTGTATGTAATATTTTTTTTCTTTGTACATATTTTCTTATTTTTTTTTTGCTAATATCATTATTATTATTATCGCATAACCTAAAAATAAATATTGAATTCACATTGGTAAACTAGGGATTAAGCCGAATATTCATGAACTGAACGTAAAAAGAATTAGAAACGAAAACTAAATTGATCGAAAGACACCCGCTCCTTGAACATCCCCATTTCCCAAAACCACCCGTAACGCACCCACACGATGATACCAGTAGTCGGAGTTGGCGAAACGATCGCTGGCGACGACGATGACGAAGACGACGCTGGCGAGGGATAAAACCACTGGTCATCGCCCAAACAAAGGACAGAAGTGAACGCGTGTGCTGGATTTTGGTGGAGTACTCTGAGCGGATTGTGACCGGTACGTGATTCCGGGTGCCTACCAAGTAAAATCTCCTCGAAGTGCCGTGTTTTCGTCTGGTTCGTTCGGCATTAACCAACCCGTGAAGCAAAACGCCGAAGTGCTGCCATTGTTGTCGGCCATTGTGATTCGAAGGCGAGAGTCGGTGTGCCATCCGTCCCTTTTGGCCCGACGGACGGTCGCTTAACCTGTGAAAATTTTGTGAGGACGCCAATCGGAGTACCGCTATCATCAAGTGCATTAAGGCGAGTGTCGGTGTGTCATCCGCCCTTTTGGCCCGACGGTCGTTTAGCCTGTACAAGTCTCGTGAGGACGCCAACCGGAGTGCCGCATGTCCCGCCGGCCATTGTGATTTCATCAAGGTGAGAGTCGGTGTGCCATCTTTCCTCCTTGGCCCGACTGGACGGGAGTGCCCGGTCAAATTTAGCGAGTTCGGAGAAGCGGTAGTCGGTGTGCCATCTCGCCTTTTTGATTTTGGCCCGACTGTCGCGCAAGGACCCTTGGCGAATCGGAGCGGAGTCACGTGGGAAATCTGCTTGTGTGTGCCAACCCCTTTAGGACGTATAAAATTGCCTGCGTTTGAAGATCACCTCTGGAAATGGTGCTTCCGGACCACGTCGCAGGGCTCTCCGCCGGGGTGTCCGCCCAGCCCAACGACTAGTCCAGCGGATCCGGAGAACAAGGCGAACATCATGGATGCGGCAAAAGGTGTGTAATACCCCATTTCATTCTTTTCCCAATGTCCGTGTTTCCACGAAAATTGCATGAAATTAAAACAAAAATGAATATGTGAAACTAGAAATTTTACGATTTTCCCTTATTTTTACCACTCAATCCCTTTCACTATCTCAAAATAGTTTGGTCCACTTTAGCTGCATTTTGACGTAGGACTACGTCGGGTTTTTTTAGGGGAAGTTCTTCCGTTATTCCTCCAATTTCTCCCTGGAGTCTTGTTAAACGACCCTGAGGCCCAGAAAAAAGCCTGGGTGGCCACAATAGGGTGGCCCCAAAAAGTATTTTTCTAACAGGTGGCCTCTGCTGTAGATAGTAGCCGCCTCCATTCCACTCGGTCCATGGCTGTTTGTTTCCAGTTCCGCACTCTGCATAGGGTCCGCAGATCGTCCTCCACTTGGTCGACCCACCTAGCTCGCTGTGCTCCACGTCTTCTTGTACCTCTCGGATGGCTCTCGAGAACCATTTTAGTTGGGTTGCTATCCGACATCCTGATGACGTGACCCGTCCACCGTAGCCTTCCGATTTTCACGGTATGGACGATGGTTGGTTCTCTCAGCAACTCGTGGTTCATTCGCCTTCTCCAAGTCCCGTCTTCCATCTACACTCCGCCGTAGATGGTACGCAACACCTTCCGTTCGAAAACTCCAAGGGCGCGTTGGTCCTCTGCACGTAGGGCCCATGTTTCGTGCCCATAGAGGACGACCGGTCTAATCAGCGTTTTGTAGATGGTTAACTTCGTGTTACGGCGAACTTTATTCGATCGTAGAGTCCAAAGTAAGAACGATTTGCTGCCACAATGCGCCTCTGAATTGCTCTGCTGGTGTCGTTGTCGGCGGTCACCAGTGAGCCCAAACACACGAATTCTTCAACCGCCTCGATGTCATCACCGTCGATATAAATTCGGGGTGGCGGGCGCGGTGATTCCTCCCTGGAGCCCTTTGTCATCATATACTTTGTCTTCGACACATTAATGACTAATCCGATTCAACTGGCTTCACTCTTTAGTCGAATGTACGTTTCCGCCATCGTCTCAAATTTACGAGCAATAATATCAATATCATCAGCGAAACCAAGCAGCTGAACGGATTTCGTGAAAATCGTTCCACTCGTGTTTATCCCCGCTCTCCTAATTACACCCTCTAAAGCAATGTTGAACAGCAAGCACGAAGGACCATCACCTTGCCGTAACCCTCTGCGAGATTCGAAGGGACTCGAGAGTGTCCCTGATACTCGAACTACGCACATCACTCGATCCATCGTCGCCTTGATCAATCGTATCAGTTTACCCGGGAGTCCGTATTCGTGCATAATCTGCCATAGCTGTTTTCGATCGATTGTATCACACGCCGATTTGAAATCGATGAACAAGTGATGTGTGGGCACGTTGTATTCGCGGCATTTCTGCAACACCTGGCGGACCATGAATCCAGCCTGATATTGCCCCACGCTCTTGCAATCGGTGATAGACGGCGGCATGAAATTTGAGAGAGGATCTTTTAGGCAGCGCTCAGTAGTGTGATCGCGCGGTAGTTCCCGCAATCCAACTTGTCGCCATTTTTGTAGATGGGACACACGATACCTTCCATCCATTCCTCCGGTAATACTTCCTCCTCCCAAATCTTGGTAATGACCCAGTGTAGTGCTCTCACCAGTGCTTCTCCACCGTATTTTAGAAGCTCGCTTCTTAGTTGATCTGCTCCAGCGGCTTTGTTGTTTTTCAACCGGCCAACCTCCTCCTCAATCTCTTGGAGGTCAGGGACCGGAAGTCTTACTCCTAGATCTGTTACCACGCCACCTTCGGTACTTGCAACGTCGCCATTGAGGTACTCATCGTAATGCTGCCGCCACCTCTCGACCACCTCACGCTCGCTCGTGAGAATATTCCCGTGATTATCTCGGCACATGTCGGCTTGTGGCACAAAGCCTCTGCGCGAGCTGTTCAGCTTCTCGTAGAACTTTCGTTTGTTCTTAGCGCGGTCCAGCTCTTCCATCGCTTCGCGATCTAGTTCTTCCTACTGGCGCTTCTTCATCCGGAAGACTGAGTTCTGCCTGTTCCGCGCCTTTCTGTAACGTGCCTCATTCGCTCTCGTACGGTGTTGCAGCACTCTTGCTGCATTCTTCTCGTTTTTCAACTGTTCACATTCGCCGTCGTACCAGTCGTTTCTGTGATTCGGAGTCGCGAAGCCTAGTGCTGTAGCCGAGGTACTACCTATGGCGGATTGGATGTCCCTCCAGCCATCTTCAAGTGTAGCTGCGCCAAGCTGCTTTTCCGTTGGTAGGGCCACTGCTAACTGCTGCGCGTAGTCTTGAGCCACCTCTGCGTTATGAAGTTGCTCGATGTTGAGCCGCGGCGTTCGACTTCGACGCGTGGTGATCACTGTCGAAAGTTTTGAGCGCATGCATACAGCGACTAAGTAGTGATCCGAATCTATATTCGCACTGCGGTATGTGCGGACATTGGTTATATCCGAGAAGAATTTACCGTCGATAAGAACGTGGTCGATTTGGTTTTCTGTTTGGTGGTCGGGTGATCTCCAGGTGGCTTTGTGGATATCTTTGCGGGGGAAGAAGGTGCTTCGGACTACCATACCACGGGAGGCTGCAAAATTTACGCATCGCTGGCCGTTATCATTCGATACGGCGTGCAGGCTGTTTCGCCCGATTACCGGTCTGTACATTTCCTCCCTTCCTACTTGCGCGTTCATGTCGCCGACAACGATTTTCACGTCACGCGGCGAGCAACCATCGTATGTTTGCTCTAACTGCGCGTAGAACGCTTCTTTCTAGTCATCGGGTCTCCCTTCGTGTGGGCAGTGGATGTTGATTATGCTGTAGTTGAAGAAACGGCCCTTAACTCTCAACATGCACATCCTTGCGTTGATCGGCTGCCACCCGATCACACGTTGTCGCATCTTGCCCAACACTATAAATCCTGTTCCCAGTTCATTGGTGGTGCCACAGCTTGGGTAGAAGGTAGCCGCTCGATGCCCGCTTTTTCGCATTTTCTGTCCAGTCCAACAAAGTTCCTGCAACGCCACGAGTCGAAGTTGCGGGGATGTAGTTCGTCGCAGATTATCCTGTCACATCCTGCGAAACCTAGTGACCTTTCTTGTAGATGGGACAAATGGACCCTTCCTTCCACCTCTCGTGTAGCTGCTCGGTCTCCCAGATTCGGACTATTAGCCGATGCAGGCAGGTGGCCAACTTTTCTGGGCCTATCTTGATGAGTTCAGCTTCAATACCATCCTTACCAGCTGACTTATTGTTCTTGAGCTGCTGGATAGCTTCCTTAACTTCCATCAACGTGGGTGTTGGCACGTTGTTGCTCCCTGTTGTACTGACGTAGCCATTTCTCCTGCTACCTTGATCCTCCAATCCTCCATGTCTGCACTCTCCGAACCATTCGGGTATTCTTCGAAGTGCTGTTTTCACCTTTCGATCACCTCACCTCCGTCCGTCAAGATGCTCCCGTCCTTATTCCTGCACATTTCGTACATTGCGGCACGATGCCTTTGCGGGATGTGTTAGCTTACCTTTGTTAGATCTACGCTTCTTTCAGGCGGCGGTTCTACTCCCGGAACTTTCTAAAACAAGGTTTTTGGAAGAATATCTTCATTTTTCCAGAAATACCTCCAGGAATTTTCTCACGAGTACCTTCAGAAACTGATTTGTGAATGTATTTTCAGATTGCGGGGATATCTATGAAAATACCTTTGAAGATTTCATCAAAAATACATAGCTCTATGGGTTTCTGCAGAAATTTTTCCAACTATTTGTTCAGGAAATTATTTCATCAGAACCAAGGATTTTTATGAATACATTCTGAAATTTCTTTGATAATTCTTGAAAGGATTATTTGAAGAATTTATTCAAAGTTTTCATCAAGAATATGTACAATACATCATAATATATACTGCTTTCTGGTTATTGCATCATCATCTTCTGTTTATCCATTCAACTGGTTCACTTTTAATGTACCATTTACATTTCACTCCTCCACATACCCACTCAGAGCCACAGGCAACAGTTGAACAACACAATAAGTGTCGCGCGGCAAAAGCTTCACGGAGGTCATAAATTTTCCACCCAAACTAATCGTCAGCGCACAGTTTTGCCTTCAAGACAAATGAACATTCTCGTCCAGTCAGCCCTCGGGAGGGGAAAATGGCATATGTTGTGGGCTGCTGGGTCTCATCCGCGGCGCTAGGACGAAGAAAAAAGTGACGTAGTAAATTTTATTCGGCCACAGCCATCGCATCGTAGCGTCTCGTCGTCGGGCGAAATCTTCGTCGAATGATGAAATTTATTTGCGGAAAAGATTAACGAGTGCCGGATGGTTGCCCTGCAACTGCTGGCTGGCAGGGCTGGTTGACGTTTGCTCGTTTTCTAATAAGTGTCACCCGCGATCACACAAGAATATGCGACCACTTGGTTGTTTCTGGGGAAAAATTAGCTATAGGAATAGAATGATGAGGAGAAGGTTATTGTTTATTGATGCAATTAGCGAACGCTGGATTCGGAAAATCTGATTTTTATCTTTAAGCTTCTCACTGCCATATTTTTGGCTAATTCTAGCAGACCTTTGGTATAGAATAAGCTTAGCTTTAGCTTTGCTTAAGCTTAGCTTTAGCTTTACCTTAGCTTTACCTTAGCTTTAGCTTAGCTTTAGCTTAGCTTTAGCTTAGCTTTAGCTTAGCTTTAGCTTAGCTTTAGCTTAGCTTTAGCTTAGCTTTAGCTTAGCTTTAGCTTAGCTTTAGCTTAGCTTTAGCTTAGCTTTAGCTTAGCTTTAGCTTAGCTTTAGCTTAGCTTTAGCTTAGCTTTAGCTTAGCTTTAGCTTAGCTTTAGCTTAGCTTTAGCTTAGCTTTAGCTTAGCTTTAGCTTAGCTTTAGCTTAGCTTTAGCTTAGCTTTAGCTTAGCTTTAGCTTAGCTTTAGCTTAGCTTTAGCTTAGCTTTAGCTTAGCTTTAGCTTAGCTTTAGCTTAGCTTTAGCTTAGCTTTAGCTTAGCTTTAGCTTAGCTTTAGCTTAGCTTTAGCTTAGCTTTAGCTTAGCTTTAGCTTAGCTTTAGCTTAGCTTTAGCTTAGCTTTAGCTTAGCTTTAGCTTAGCTTTAGCTTAGCTTTAGCTTAGCTTTAGCTTAGCTTTAGCTTAGCTTTAGCTTAGCTTTAGCTTAGCTTTAGCTTAGCTTTAGCTTAGGTTTAGCTTAGCTTTAGCTTAGCTTTAGCATTAGATTGGCTTTAGGCTCAATAAGTCTGTATTACTACTCAGAAGAAAGAATCTTGCAAAGCTTGAATGTTTTTTATGAAGTACAAAAATACAAGGGAAACAAAAAGTTTTATTCTCGATTGTCTTCACCCAGTAACTGTAATGCGATAAATATTCACCGCTTTCCATCGATTGATTTACATTTTTATTGGATTCCATTCTCCTTTCGAGAAGCAGGACCCAAATTTCTTCATGTTTAAGCGGTGTCTGATTTCTCAGTCGTACCCGATGGTTCTAATTTGCCAATCACCCTCGGCTATTTGCTTTGGGTTTTCCGCTCAGGATTGCTGTTGACATTGAGATAAAAAAAGGGCATCGGCATCAAACTGATCGCCACTGGCGCAGAAAATACCAATCAGCTCAGTCTGATTAATCCCATAACGAGACCTCCTAGGCCAGACTGACATGGGCGGCCGTGCTAAAAACAAGATTACCTTGGTATGCAAACCGGCTGGCCACGATGGGGATCGGGAATTGAAAACTAAATTGGGTAAATAAAGTATACAATGGAAACCGAAAAATTAAATTTACTTATGGCTAATCCGTGGAATGGAACATATTCAATTGTCTGGTAGGTGGTTGATTTAATAAAATATTGGGGTTGGTTTTCCACTCATCGTAAAAATGCTATCCTAGTAAAATATAGTGCAAAGGTGTTGAGGAGCAGCAATTACAATTGTTTTTCTTCACCATCATCATCAAATGAAACAGAGGTCCACATAATCGCTAGAATAAAAGCAATTAACTTTTTCCAGCCACTGACCATAACAGTACCGATTAGCAGAAAGCGTTTAATGCTATCATTTACACAATTTCAACATTACACCAAAATAGTTATTTGCTCTTCTACACCGATAGGAAGGCATGCATGTATGTCGGAAGTTAGCGGACCAGCGCAGCTAGAAAAAAACCGTTCCCCGACACGACATTCATTTGTTTCACCTTTGTCTTGTTTTCCCTGGAGGGCCATTCCTCCTGTACATTGCAGACACTTTTCCGGGCGCTCTCACATTATTTTTATTTCATTACATGTTTCGCTACTCCTCATAATCGTCTAAGGAGTGAACTTTTTCCACCTCCTCGACTCTTGCTGTGGACGATGCATGGCATGGCATGAAGATTCGTACTTGTACACTTCTAAACACGCTTCCGTTCCAGGTTGGAGCGAGCTAATTTCAGCTAATGGAAAAGCGAGCAAGTTCTCAACGGCGGAGCATTGTCGAGTGTTTGGGAAAACTGAGATAGCATAAATCATGCCAAGTTTTTTTTTTCTTTATATGAGAAAAGCTTCAACTCAAACATGCTTTTCTTCAGCATCTTGTATCCTAGCAAGATTTTTTGAGCATGTATGTGGTTAGAATTGACAATGACTTTAAAAGGTTTGTGGGAAATGTTTTGTTTGATTGCTATGCTCTGTGTATTTTACTGCATGGAGAATAATTTCTCATTATTATAAAAGCTATTGGATCCTTAGGGAAAAACTGTCAAAGCAAATTATCATTTTTGTCTGTTTTAAGATCTAAAGAAACAATTCACCAACTTCCACTGTCAAATGTGGATCACTCACTTCCCGGCAATAAATCCTTCAAACGAGCTTTTTGTTTTTCTTCCATCTATTTACAAGACACGGTCAAGCAGCGCCGCGCCGTCGAGCTGTATGGATACTTGAGCACGTAAAGTTTGCGTTACTTTGGTAAAGTGGAAGCTAGAAAAAGTAGCAGCAACTGTGTTTTCTTCCCACCATTCTTCTTTCCTTGGAAGGAGCTTAGGGAGGGAGAAAGTTAGTTTACCATCCCTGGATGATCTCTTCGCACGAGATTACATGCAGTTAAGAGTGGATTAAGTTTTTCTCCCAGTCGACCTCATAATTTGTTCACCTGACGTGATGTACGATGTATGCAGTCGAACCGCCAAGCGGGGTGTTATTAATGTGTGCCTATCATGAAGATATAATTAACTTGGAAAATTATTTTGTTATTATATGAGATTATTCGTCTCCGAAATACATATATATGAAATCAAAATGACGAATTTGATCCATAAAGTGAGGTCGACGAAATCTCTTAGCAGGAAAAAATCTTACATAATATTACATAATATTGGGAATTCTGACAATGATTTGGTCGGAGTCTTTCCAGGCACGCTACCTGATGGACAGCGAGAGTTTTTACAGGCAATATCGTAGGATTATGTTTCTTGTTTTCTGACTGTAATATTGTTACGATTTTTTTTGAACTTATCGTAGGATCTTTTTAATGGGTTACTCTAAAGACACCTCCTGGAATTCCTAAAGAATTCCCTTCAAGATTTTCCAGGAATTCATCTAGAACTTTCACAGAAACTCTTCAAAGTATTTCTTCAGCTGTTTATTCAGGTATTCCTCCAGATTTTCCTTAAAAAAATCAATTAGAGCAGAAAACAGTTCAAAGAGATGTTCCTCTAGCGATTACTTCAAATGTTTCATCAAAGATAGCTCCAGTTATTATTTTAGTGATTCTTCATGCGAACATGCTTCCATTTAACCGCGTGTAAAAAGTGCGCATATCGCCTCTACTTTAGCATCCTATTCAGCAGCATATGCGACCGTGTGTTGGCTGGGATTCCTCTTGGGGTCACATCATATGATTCTCATGGGATTTATTGAATCATTTCTTCTGAGATTGTTTCTCAAATTATCTCGAGGATGCTTCAGGAATCCTTGTAGAAATTCTTTCGTCACTTTTTTTCAAAACTCCCTTTAGATTGTTTTTCTTAGTGTTTCTCCAGAATACCTCAAGATTTTTTTCTATAAATTACTGCAAAGCATTCCTTCAGAGTTTCCATGAATAAAAAAAAAATCAATTCCTTAAAAAAATATTTTTAGTAATTCCTTTAATAACTCTTCCAGATTTGTTAAAATTCCTGATGCTAAGTTTTCCTCCGAAAGTTACCATAGGTTCTAAGGGTTACTTCAGAAATTGCTTCAGAGATTTTTGTCAACTGAAACCTTTTAGCCATTTTGTAAGAACTTCTTTCAAGATCTCCAGGAGTTCTGCCAGGTTTTGCTTGAGAATTTTCTCCAGAAATCTTTATAGATTTTTTTTGAAAGATTTATTCATGAATTCCTCCAGTATCTTTGACTGCAATTTCCGCACGAAATGCTGTAGATTTTTTATAATTACTTCAGGAAATTGTATTCTCTTCATGGAGTTCTTTCAGAGAACCCTTGAATAATTCCCCCAGTATTCTTAATGTAATTTTATAAAATACTTCTGTAAAAATCTGAAAGAATTTCTGTGGACATCTCCGAAGGAATCTCAAGAGATATTTCTGAAGGAACCGCAAAAGAAATTGCAAAAATAAACCTAGAGATTTCTTCAGTTAGCCCTGGGATTCCTGGAGGAATCCTTTAGCATTAGTATTAGCATTCGCACAAATTCGTAGGTGGTACAGTCCTAGACCGCTGTTATGAGGGTTGCCTCCTTCCCGTCTGAACCAAAACACAAAGATTTGGGACTAATCTCTGACTCTTAGACAAGACTGACGCAATCCTCCAATGGTCGAGGACTGTCCTGACCACAACCTTAAGACTGCTGAGGGATGAGAAAGGATGGTTAGTTTTGGACACCTATGAAAAATGTTGAAAACTCTACGATCTCTCAGGCCTAGGTGTCACGGGAATTTGGGTGTTGTTAGTGAAAGGGTAAACTCCAAAGGATACGTTTGGTCAAAATTCAGGCACACCATTGTTACTGCTTTAAATCGGTTGTCTGACCAATTCATCCTGGTTTCCTCGTCATCTTGATGGCATTTGAATGAAATACTAGACTCTTCGGATGAACATCTGAAATTTAAAATAATGTTAATATCGAACGTCAAATATGCTACATGTTAGTGATACGCTCGCCAAAGTTACATATTTATTATACAAGATCAATTGTTTTTTTTTTTTTATCTGTATTAACGAGATTTTTAGCCCTGGGCTAGTTCATCTCGGGACCCACGCTATATTTTATTTATTTATTTATTTTTATTCACATGTGGCGTAAGGTAAATACCTTTTAACTTGCCACAAAAAGATGATACAAAGTTATTTTACATGGTACTTAAATTCTAACTTATCTAATTTCCTGAAGTGAGTCAAAAATTTATTAATTAATATGTACTGGCGAGCCAAGCTAATAGATTTCGTTTGAACATATTTAGAGAAGGACTGGATTTCAACAATGAAGGTAACTGATTCCATATTGCAATGCCTCTAACAAAGTATGTTGAGTCATGGTTAGGAATAGAATAATTTCTTGCTCTAGACTGTCTCAGTGGAATTAGTTTACTGTGCAGGTAATTAGCTTGCACTAAATTTATTATTCTATATAAGGTCAAGCATGTTCTATACTTATAAGAATTTAAAAACGAGCATCCTAATAAGCCTTTATACAGATGGGAGATCCTAGAAAACCTGGGCAGATTATGAACATATCGCACACAAGCATTAAAACACAAACGAAGTTTACTTCCCTTCCGAAGGAAGAACTCACATTTTGTGAGTTTGTCGGGAGTGGGATTCGATCCCAGGTCCTCGGCGTGATAGTCAAGTGTTCTAACCATCCAACCAGATCCGCTCCACAAGATCAATTGTATCATTCAATAAGTTTACCTGAATCCTGCTGAAATAAAATGTTAATTAGCAGTTACTTCAAAACAAAACAAAAAAAAAAAAAACAACACATAAACATAAAAAGTGCAAACTTTGATCTTGGAATATTTATAAATGGGATAAATATCAAGATAAAAATTTGATTTGATTGGATTGCTGGAGGAACCCTTAAAAACGCTGAAATTAAAAAATATTCTTGATGAATGAAAGCATGGACAATTTTCTGAAGAAATGCCTTGCTGACATTCTTGCAGAATTTCTTACTACTGAAGGAGTCGCAGGCAGGAGATATTTCTGAGAAGATTCCTGAAGCAGTTTTAGAATGGAGGAATTTCTGAATCCTTGAAAGTTTTTTTTTTGAGATATTGTTTTTAATCCTTGGAGGAACATCTGAAAGAATCCCAGGAAAATTACTTGAGGAATTCTAGCAATCGGGAACTTATTTCTCTCTCTCTCTTCTTGGCGTAACGTCCTCATTGGGACAAAGCCTGCTTCTCAGCTTAGTGTTCTATGAGCACTTCCACAGTTATTAACTGAGAGCTTCCTCTGCCAATGACCATTTTGCATGTGTATATCGTGTGGCAGGCACGAAGATACTCTATGCCCAAGGAAGTCAAGGAAATTTCCTTTACGAAAAGATCCTGGACCGACCGGGAATCGAACCCGTCACCCTCAGCATGGTCATGCTGAATACCCGTGCGTTTACCGCCTCGGCTATATGGGCCCTCCGGGAACTTATTTAACTTATTTATTTATTTCGTCAAACAATAACGTAGACTACATTTTCACTTATAGCTATATTCTATGGTTTCTCAAGGAATTAAAGTATTTTTTAATATTTGTTCGAGACATGGTTATATCTATACATGCGCAGTGCTGATTATAAAGATTCATCATTCGATTTAAATGACCAAATTTCGCATAATCTGTTCGATGACTGTTAAGAGCAAATAGCTTACGACCTCTTAATGGTCTAACTGGAGTATAGAAATTGATGTTTGATAATAGATTAGCAGAGTCAATGCGATGAGATACTAAATCATTTAGAAATGATACCATGGATAATTCGCGACGCTCTTTCAAAGTTTGGATATCTATGAGCATGCATCGAGCCTCATAAGAAGGCAGTGGAAAAGTGGTCCAACCTAACTTTCGCAAAGCATATAGGAGGAACTGTTTTTGTATTGATTCGATTCGATCCTCGTGAGTTATCATGTAGGGAGACCATACAATGCTACAGTATTCTAGAACTGATCTTACATAAGCAACGTATAATGTTTTTATTGTGTATGGGTCCTGAAAGTTGTAGCCAAAACGCTTAATGAAGCCTAGTACATTAGTTGCTTTGTGAGTGATAGCGTTATAATGATCAGTGAAAGTTAACTTCGAATCTAAGATAACTCCTAAATCTCTAATTCTATTACATTTTACAACTTCTTGATTTCCTAAAAATATAGTAATTGGTGGTGTGCTATGTTTTCTGCTGAAAGTTATTGAATTACATTTTTTCACGTTTAACTGCAGTAGGCTTTTTCTACACCATTGATCAAATATGCTTATTTCTCTTAAGGTGAATATATAACGAAGCCACACTTCAAATTTTCAAGAGCACAAATCTGAGGAACCAAGAGACGGATTGCGCTGAATAGTTGATCGATTGGTGACCGATCGATGGTGACCAATCGATCAACTTTTCAGCGCAAACCAACCCTCGGTTCCTCAGATTTGTGCCTTTGAAAATTCGAAGTGTGGCTTCGTTATATATTCACCTTAAAAAAACATTCTCTGTCTTCTACATTTTTTATTTCCATAAAAAGCTTGATATCGTCAGCATATATGAGGATCTTGATGTGCTTAAGAATATACAGGGGATACTCAAAATAACTGAGACAGGTAAAATTTCCACTTTTCGAAAAATGTTCAACTCGCTGTAACTTTTTCGAAAGGGCATCAAATATTTTCAAATTTTGACTGTAAGTTCATCAACTAGTTGTGTATCAGTGTTTTAAATTTGGAAAAGATCGGGCCATTCTACACAAAGTTATGAAGATTCTAGAAAAAGGTATAATTATCCGATAGCCAACTTTGAGCTGTTATATCTCCGGATTCAATGAACCGAAAGCAATGAAATTTTGATCATTTATGACTAAAATAATGAACTTTGAAAAACAGTTGACATAATTTGAAATTATAATAAGAAAAATAGTTATAGCGATTTCATTTATTCTATGTTTTTTAAGTAAAATTATCTATTTTTCATATGCATCCCATTACTTTTTCAATTTAATGCCGGATTTTTTATTTGATTTCCTTTGAAACATAAATATATTCAAGTCAATTAGAGGGAATTTAAATAAACTATAATTACTATCTCAAATTTTGAAACGATGATGAAGTTTTGGATAAATTGGTGTTATATTAGAAAAATAATCTAATCGTTATAATTTTCTTTCGTGTAAAGAATTTTAACTTTAGTCAAAAGTTTTTAATAGCTCATTATATAAGTCGTAAATGATCAAAATTTCATTGCATTCGGTTCATTGTATCCGGAGGTATAACAGCTCAAAGTTGGCTATCGAATGATTATACCTTTTTCTAGAACTTTTATAACTTCGTGTAGAATAGCCCGATCTGTTCCAAATTTTGACCACTGATACACAACTAGTTGATGAACTTACAGTAAAAATTTGAGAATATTTGATGCCCTTTTCAAAAAGTTACAGCTAGTTGAACATTTTTTGAACAGTGAAAATTTTACCTGTCCCAGTTATTTTGAGTAACCCCTGTACGTGATATCGTTTACAAACAATATAAAAAGCAAAGGTCCTAAATGTGAGCCTTGAGGAACTCCCGATGATACTTTGATAGGTTTTGAATTTTTTCCATCAAATCTTACAATCTGTAAACGGTCAGTTAAATACGATTCGATCCATTTCAGAAATTTTGACTCGATTCCCATTTTATCAAGCTTGAAAATCAACATTGGAATGTCTAGTTTGTCGAACGCTTTACTAAAATCGGTGTAAAGTGATTCAACATAGTTACCTCCGTCCATTGCACATAAGGTGTAATTAACAAATTCTAACAAGTTTGTCGTAGTTGAACGACCTTTGAAAAATCCATGTTGCGCATTAGTTATTCTTTGTTTTATTTGATTAACCCGCAAACACCCGGGACGATCTACTTTTGGCAGAAATACAATATCTTCTTTGTTTTAAAACATTTTACCCCGGATTTTTTTTTATAGTCAAGGGGAATAGTTGTGCTAAGAAATGCATGGTACCTCCCCCCTTTGCACCCTCTCCCCTTTTGCGGGGAGGCCAAAATACGTGGCTTTTTTGTATTTTTCATAAATTCTACATGTTTTTGCTGAAATATCATCGTTTTGCTAATCATCAATAGTTTTCACTGATCCTAGATATGCAATGTATTACTACACATCATAGTCTATTGAAGTTTTGATCCCAGAGCTATTCTAAGGCCTCCAAAGTACTCCGAAGTTTGTGACACAAATCTAACATTCTCAACCAAATTTTATACACGATGAATGATTACAGAACATTGTCTACGGTACTCAAAAAGCCTCAAAGCACCCCTAGAAAATTCATGGTACATAAATTGGGTGATCTAGGTCATCCAAACTACTCTGGAATTCATTTTCTTAAGATCTAAAACATCTACCATCGTTTGTGTTCACTCTGTCCAAGAAATTTCGTCACGTTGATGTCCATTACACCTCTCTATGCTATGAGCAACTTGATATTGTGGTAGTTGGGCATTCCGTGAAATACAAATGGCCTCCAATACATTTTGAAGTTTGGCTTACGATATCTACATACTGTCTCATGCTTTAGTTGTGAAAAATTTTCGTGGAATCTAGTCTATAGTTCTGATGGAACCTCAGTGCACATCTATAATGCTTTTGGTACATTCATGGGATATTCCAGGTTTTCCAAACTATTCTGGAATTAGGAACTTCAAGGTCTACAGGCTCTACTCTTGCTTTTCTTCACTCTATCGGCATAATCCTTTCACGATTGTGTATGTTGCACCTTACTATATTACGAGTATCTGTATTTGTTGCTATTTGGGTGTCCACTGGCATACAAATGGACCTAATGTATTTTGAAGTATGGGTCGCAATATCTGTAAATCTTAGGATATTTTTATTGTAGTGAATGCTCGCGGAATATAATCTACGCTATTCTTAGAACCTCAGGGGGGCCATTCTGATAACTTAGGAACATTCACTAGGTGATCAAGGTCATCCAAACTATTCTGGAATTCAGGCCTTCAAGCTTTACACTCTTGTATCTCTTTACTTTATTCTTCCACGATTACCTTTGTAGTATCTCGTAATGTTTTGAGTATTTCTTTGTGTTGCTTGTGCATCCACTGACATACAAATGATCTTTATGGTATTTGGAAGTGTCGGAAATTACCTAACTATTCCTCTAGGCGTTCCTCGGAAATTCCTCCAGGAGTTCCTCAGAAATTCATCGTGATGTTCTCCGAGAACATCTACGAGTTCCTAGGGAATACCTCAGGACTTCCCGTTAAATTCTTTAAGAGTTTCCCAGCAGTTTCTCTAAAGTTTATTCAGGAGATACGCTGGAATTCCTTCAGGAGTTCCTCAGGAATTACTTCAAGAACTTTTCGGAAAATCCTGCAGGAGTTCCTCGGGAATCCCTTCAGAAATTCCCCGAGGATTCCACGGGAGTCCTCCAAAGATTTCTCCAGGCATTCCCTTAAAACTCCTCAAGGAAATTTTCTCAAGAGTTCATCCAGAAATTTCTCCTGGGATTCCTCCAGCGATTTCTCTAGAAATTCTTCCAGGGATTCCTTAAGGGATTCCTTAAGGGATTCCTTCAGGGTTTCCTTCAGGAATATCCCCAGAGATTCCTTCGCGAAATACTCTATGGACTCATCAAGGAATTCAGTCAGGTATTCCTCCAGGAATTCCTCCAGAGCTCCTTCAGGAATTCATCAAAGATCTCCTACAACAACTAATCCAGGGATTTCTTCAGGATTCACGGGATTCTTCCAGAAGTTCTTCCAGGGATTCCTCCAGAGTTTCCTCCAGGAATTCTTCCAGGGAATACTCCAGAAATGCCTCCAGAGAATTTCTCCGGGTAATCTTCCCGGGTAATTTCTCCAGAAATTCCTCCAGGAATTTTTTCATGAAAAACTACTAATTTATGTATGAATTCATCAAGGAAATCCTTCAGAAATTCCTCCACGGTGTCCTCCAGAAATTCTTCCAAGAGTTCCTCCAGGAATACCTCCAGGAATTCCGCCAGCAATTCCAACAGGGGTTCTTCCCGGAATTCCTCACCGGGATTCATCCTTAAATTATTTCAGGGATTCCATCAGTCATTCCTCCAGGGATTCCTCCAGGAATTCTTCCTGGATATACTCCAGGATATATTCAAGAAATTCCTTCGGCAAATATTCCAGGAGTTCTTTCAAGAATTACTCCACGAATGACTACGAATTCCTTCTGGAATAACTACAGGAAATCGTCTAGGAATTGTTCCGGGAAACACCCTAGGAATTCTTTCAAGAAATACTCCAGAAATTCCTCCAGGAATAACTACATGAATTTCAACAGGAATTGCTGTAGGAATTACTACAGGAATTTCTCCAGAAATTCATTCAATTCCAGTTCATACAGGAAATACCTCAAGTGAATTCGGAATCACTCGTATGATTTACTCCATGAATTCTTACAGGAAATAATTCATGAAATCCTCTAGAAATTCCTCCAGAAAATTAAAATTGAGAAAAAAAAATTCTAAATTTCATCGCAGTTCAACGAAATCCTTAAGGAATTCCTCTTAGAATTCCCCTGGGAAATTCTTTAAAAAAATCCTTCACAAATTACTACATGAATTGGAGAAAGTACTCCAGGAATTCCTCCACGGTATTCTCCAGAAATTTCTTCAAGAAATTCTTGAAGAAATTCTTGGAAGTATTCTTGTAAGAATTCTTGGAGGAATTCCTGGAGAAATTCCTAGAGAGATTCTTGGAGGATTACCTGAAGATTTTCTTGGAGGAATTCCCGGGGATATTCCAGTATGCATTTCTGGAGGAGTTTCTGAAAGTATTTATTGAAAAACCCCTTAGGTTTTCCTGGAGAAATTTATAAAGGAACTCCTGGCAAAATTTCAGGACGGATTCTTGGAGGAATTTTGACATAAATATTGGAGCAGGTCTTGGAGAAATTCTTATTAGAGTTCATGTTGGACTGAAGAATCTAGGAGGTATTCATAAAGGAATTTCTGGAGGATTTTTTGAATGAATTTTTAAAGGAATTTCTTGACAAATCCCTGGAGGAATTTCTAGCGAAATTCCTGAAGGGATTATTGGCAGATATCTTAGAGGGTTCTCTGGTAAAATTCTTGGGGAAGGTACAGTAGGATTTTTTCGAATTCCTGGAGGGATTCTTGGAAGAATTCTAGACAGATGTCTTGGAGTAATTTCTGGATGAATTCTGAAGAAATTTCCGGAGTAATTTCTGGGAGAATTGTTGGAGGAAACTCTGGAGGAACCAGTGGAGAAATTTCTGGAAGAATCGCTTGAATCCTGAAGAAATCCCTGGGTTGGCTGCTGGAGGAAATCTTGGAAGAACCTCTGAGAGAGCTCTGGAGGAATTCCTGGAGGAATACCTGAATGAATTCCTGGATGAATCCATGGAGGAATCCATGCAGGAATTTCTGGGAGTATTCCTGAAAGACACCCTGGAAGAACTTCTAGAGAAACCGCTGGAGGAATCCCTGAAGAAATTCTTAGGAAAAATCTTGGAGGAATTCCTGGAAAATTTCCTGGAGGGATTCCAGGAGAAATTTCTGGAGGAACTCTTGGGAAAACTTCCTTGATGAGTTTTTAGGGAATGCATGAAGAAATCCCGTGGAATCCTCGGGGAATTTCTGAAGGAATTCCCGAGGAACTCCTACAGGATTTTTCGAAAAGTTTTAAAAGTAATTCCTAAGGAACTCCTGAAGGAATTCCAGCATAGCTCCTGAATAAATTTTCGAAAAACTGCTGGGAAACACCTGAAAAAGTTCACGGGAAGTCTTGAGACATTCCCTAGGAACTCTTAGAGATATTCTCGGAGAATATCACGATGAATTTCTGAGGGACTCCTGGAGGAATTTCCAAGGAACGCCTGGAGTAATTCTTGGGTAATTATCGACACTTCCAAATACCATAAAGAACATTTGTATGTCAGTGGATGAACAAGTAACACAAATACTCAACAAATTATGAGATACAACAGAGGTAATCGTGGAAGAAGTACATCGATAAAATAAAGATTTACAAGAGTAGAGCTTGTAGAGCTTGAAAGTCTTAATTTCAGAATAGTTTGGATGACCTAGATCACCAAGTGAATGTTCCTAAGTTATCAGAATTGCACTCCGAGGTTCTAAGAGTAGCGTAGATTATATTCCGCGAGCATTCACTACAATAAAATATCCTAAGATTTACAGATATTGCGACCCATACTTCAAAATACATTGGGTCCATTTGTATGCCAGTGCCCAAGTAACAATTTTAATTTTATCAAAGTTTTTTAGCGATTCAAAAATCCTAAACATAAAACCATTGATGCCGACTTGAAAATGCTCTCGAGTTCTTGTATGCCTCAATAAGCCCGTTATGGCTAGTTGGCCCAGTCTTATTATGGTCTACAGAACTTCGTATGCAAACCGGCTTAGGATTTCGGGTTGTATCATAGTTTTATCAATCTGCTAAATAAAACCATGTTCTGACTTGTCAAATAATTGTTTTGATTATTTTTCACTCTCAATGTTCGATCGTCAGAATAAATTATGCTTGGTTGTTTATCCAGCCATCAATTGGAAAGATGCAGATATGGAATTCAGATTTGTTTTCCTATTTAATACGTGTCAGGAGACATGTCACGGAAAATTTGTAGTGAATGTGACTGTGATAATGACAAAAACTAAGTGCGCCACACAAACTATGCATAATTTGGAAGTTAAATGCATTTAAATTACTCGGTGGAATTGGGTGCAAAAAAGGTTTTTTCAACACAGCGGAGTTTAAAAGACATTATGTAATTTTTCTGACAAAATAAAATGACGGAAACGTGTTGTATGGTTTAATTTGATCTTAAGCTGTACGTGAAATCATAAAATTGAGTAATAATTTTTCTGTATTTACATGAATTATCCCGGCTAGGCGACATATTTTTTAGATAAAACTGTGTGTTCCTGATGATTCCTCCAATAGGGTTAACCCTCCTGAGGTAGTCATAACTGAGCTCATGATAGAACTAGCGATTTTATCACAGCAATTTTTTTGGTTTATGTTACGGCCACGAAATCTTTTGTTGGTTTTATGCATTGCCTCACAGTTTTGTGTATTTGTTTACAAAAACATCTCTCCGACAACAACCGCAAATGCAAGTTTCATTGAAATGGTATATAATAAGTGATAAAACCAATTCATGTCTACTTGCAAGTCTTTAATTGAAGATGTTTATAGCAGAAGTTATATGATAATTTTATGGAACGCCAAAGGTTCAAAGTAAAAAACTACCACATAAAACTTATTTAGAACAACTAGCTTTTTGACATGCTCGTATAAAACCAGGATAAAACATGAATAAACCTTCAAGGCATACTGATTGTTACTTGGGTGGACACCCAAATAGCAACAAATACAGATACTCGTAATATAATGAGGTGCAACAGACACAATCGTGAAAGGATTATGCCGACAGAGTGAAGAAAAACAAGAGTAGAGCCTGTAGACCTTGAAGTTCCTAATTCCAGAATAGTTTGGAAAGCCTGGAATATCCCATGAATGTACCAAAAGCATTATAGATGTGCACTAGACTGGGTCAACAAAGTCGATTTTTTGGAACAAAGCTTTTTCGATTCATTTTAGTGTCCAAAGCAACTGTGCAAAATTTGGGAGCGATTGGTTGCTTCCCCGTATTCCGCTTTGTGATTGAAATTTGTATGGAATTTAGTATGGGAAAACGTGCTTTTTTGCATTTTTCTCATCAATTGCAATTTTTCGTCTAAAACGATCTAACCATTGACGTTAAAGTATAGCCTAGGATATGCCGAGAAACTTTGCCGAAGACCGCAAAGTGATCCGACACTTGTGAAAAAAGTTATAACGTACAGATTGCCCAGTGGTGCTTAACATTCAACATGTAAAGGAATAACATCAATAATAAAATCTCAATTTTTGGCCTAAGTTACCAGGCGAATAACTTTTTTCACAAGCGTCGGATCACTTTGCGGTCTTCGGCAAAGTTTTTCGGTATATCCTAGGCTATACTTTAACGTCATCAGTTACATGGTATTAGACAAAAGAATTCAATTTATGAGTAAAATGCAAAAAAGTACATTTTTCCATACTAATTCCCATACAAATTTCAATCGCAATGCGGAATACGGGGACGCAACCAATCGCTCCCAAATTTTGCACAGTTGTTTTGGACGCTAATATAGGTTGAAAAAGCTTTGTTCCGGGTTGATTCGATCCAATTTAAAGTTTCTCCATACAACGTTGACCCACTCTAATGTGCACTGAGGTTCCATCAGCACTATAGACTAGATTCCACGAAAATTTTTCACAACTAAAGCATGAGACAGTATGTAGATATCGTAGGCCAAACTTCAAAATGTATTGGAGACCATGTGTATTTCACGGAATGTCCAACTACCACAATATCAAGTTGCTCATAGCATTGTGAGGTGTAATGGACAGCAACGTGACTAAATTTCTTGGACAGAGTGAAAACAAACGATGGTAGATGTTTTAGATCTTAAGAAAATGAATTCCAGAGTAGTTTGGATGACCTAGATCACCCAATTTATGTACCATGAATTTTCTAGGGGCGCTTTGAGGCTTTTTGAGTACCATAGACAATGTTCTGTAATCATTCATCGTGTATAAAATTTGGTTGAGAATGTTAGATTTGTGTCACAAACTTCGGAGTACTTTGGAGGCCTTAGAATAACTCTAAGATCAAAACTTCAACAGACTATGATGGGTAGTAATACATTGCATATCTAGGATCAGTGAAAACTATTGATGATTAGCAAAACGATGAACTTTCAGCAAAAACATGTAGAATTTATGAAAAATACAAAAAAAAGCCACGTATTTTGGCCTCCCCGCAAAAGGGGGGAGGGTGTAAAGGGGGGAGGTACCATGCATTTCTTAGCACAACTATTCCCCTTGACTATAAAAAAAAATCCGGGGTAAAATGTTTTAAAACAAAGAAGATATAGCATTTCTGCCAAAAGTAGATCGTCCCGGGTGTTTGCGGGTTAAACGCACTTTTGTTTATAATAGATTCGAATAGCTTTGTTTCATCACAACCCCTTTGTTTTGTGGATTGAATACATTGATTAGGAATACATTTTCAGAGAAATTTGTGTTTTCGGCAAAACTTTGTTTCGGTAATTCCTTAGGGAATATTCCCGGGCAATTTATTTGAAAATTGTTGCGCAGTTTATTTTAATTAGGACTTCTTTCAAAAATCTCTGGCAAATTTCTTCGACAATTTCTTTTAGAATTTATTAGACAATATGTCTGGAATTTGATACTTAACACTTTTTACGCTTTAAAAAAAAAATCATCGGAAATTACTTTGAAAATTTCTTCGGAAATTCCACTAGGAGCTTATTTGGCTTTTTTATTCCATTGGCAAATCATTTGAAATGTTTTCTCGGGAGTTCCTTCGCCAATTTTTTAGTAGTCTTTCAAGCGATGTTTTGTTAATGTCAACAATTCGATTGATGTTTGCTTTTTTAAAATTCTCCAATTACTCTTCTGACAATTCCTTCGGGAATTCTTTTAGTGAAGCCTATTTTTCATCTCAATTTTTTTTTAGAAATGTCTTCGGCAAATCATTCTATTTTTTTCTCGATTTTCATCGATTTTTTGGACTTCCATTATCTATGCTATTGGGTATGTATTCACCTTCTAGATTTCTTCAGTAATTATGTAAGGAATTCCTGCAGCAGATGATTTCGGAACACCTTCGGCATTTCCGGTGTTACTTTCATTGAACATTTATTTGGGAATTGGAAACTTCTATTATTACTTTAAGGACTTCTTCGGTAATTCCTTTAGAAATTAATTCGGCAATATTTTTAGAGTTTTCTTTCGGGAATTTCTTTAAAAAAAAAGGTGGCTCTTTAAAAAATCTGTTGCTACAATTACTTTTGGATGAGATGAATGCCCTCTAGGGTAAAATCTCAAAAAAAAAAAATACTTTTGGAATTCTTTCTAAACTTTTTTCAGAAAGTCCTTTGATGATTTCAGAAAATTCTTTCAGAATTTCTTCGAAATTTTTTTGTGATTATTTGTGGAAATTTTTATAGAATATATTTTGGCAATTTACTGTGAGATTTTCTCATTTTTTCGGTTTTTGATTTTTTTATTAAATAACGAAGCAATATTTTCCAAATCGGTTTTCGTACACATGTAGAGTGTGGATCAAGGTATCTTCTGATTTTTTTTGAGGTTTTGTGAAATGTTGTTAAAAAATGGTTTCTGCATAAACGAAAAATAATTTCCACTACAAAAAAAAATCAGAAGATACCTTGATCCCTACTCTACATGTGCACGAAAACCGTTTTTGAAAATATTGCTTCGTTATTTAATAAAAAATCAAAAACCAAAAAGTGAGGAAATGCTTCCAGTTTCGCCTTAATTACAAGTTTTTCCCGTACATTCCTATGAGATTTCTCTAGTAATATCCTTTAGGATTTTTCTGGAAATTCCAACTATTCTCGAAATTCGTTTAGGGATTTCTCTAGAGATTTCTATTGGGATTCCTTCAGCTAGAATTCCTTGAAAAAGGCCAAGAGGTGTACCAGGTGTAATACCATGCTTAATTTCCAGAGTAATCCATGAATTCCAGGATGAGTCTTTAGCAAAATCCCTGGAAGAATCAAGGGCATTTATGGAAGTATCCTAGGAAAACTGCCTAGAAGAATCCCGGCAAAAGTTTCAGGAGAAATCTCTAGAGGGATTCCTGCAGGTATCACAGTAAAAATTTCTTGAGGAGACTTTGGAGGCATTCTTGAAACATTAGAAGCAGCAGAAATCGCTTATGGAATCCTAGGAGGAGTTCCTGGATGAAAATCAAGAGGAGTACCTGGAGAAGTCCAACAAGAAATATTTGGATAAATCCCAGATTTTTTTTAGGATTTCCTGGAGGACACACCGGAGGTACTTCTGCAAGACTCCTAGGAGATCCCAGCAAGTTTTTAAAGGAATCCCTGGAGACATTATTAGAAGAATTCCTAGAAGAATTCTGGGAGGTATTACAGTAAGAATGACTGGAGGAGTCCTAGGAGGAATTGCTGGAAGAACCACAGCAGAAATAGCTTGAGAAATCCAGTTGAAATTCCTGGATGAAGGCCAAGAGGAGTTTCTGCAGGAATGCCATGGGGAATTATGAGAGAATCCGTGGACAAAATATCTTGGATAAAAATTCCTAGAGGAATCACCGGAGAGTTTCTGAAGAAATCGCAGGAAAAATCTCAGGAGGTATTCTTAGAAGGATTCCGGAATGTATCACTGAAGAAACCTCAGCTGAAATGCTAGAAGGAATTGCTGGAGAAAACTGTACAGGAATTTCTAGAGAAACCCCATCAGGAATGCGGGGGGAATCTAAAGAAAAAATCCTTGGAATACCTAGAGAAGTCCCTGCAAGAACCGGTAGAGGTATTCTGGAAGAATCTTTACAGAAGGCCCTGAAGGAATCGCAGGAAGATTTTCTGAAAGAATATCAGGAAGAATTCCAGCCATAATGCTAGGATAAATTCGTATAGGAATCCTTAGGAAGAATTTCTGGACGTATCATAGTAAGAATTTCTGGAGGAATCGCTGGAAGAATCACAGGAGGAGTTGTTTGAGGTATTCTTGGAGAAAGGCCAACAAGAGTTTTTGCAGGAATTCTATGAGGATTTTCTGGCGGAATATTTGGATAAAATCTCTGGATGAATTCCGGGGTAAGTCCTTGGAGAAATCCCTGGTGGAGTAACCAAAGGAATTTCTGCAAAAAAAAAAAACCAGGAAGATTGCCTGGAAAGATCTCAGCAAAAAAAGCCAGGAGAAAGCTCTAGAAGAATCCGTAAAGTACCACAGTTAGAATTTCTGGAGGAAAAATAGCTGGAAGAACCGCATGAATTGCTTGAGCAGTCACAGCTGGAATATCTGGAGGAATTCCTAGAACTGTGGGAGCTATCATAGAAGTAATTTCTAGAGAAATCTTGGAATCATTAATGCCTGGAGTATATTAAGAGAAGTTCCTCTAACAAATTCCTGGAGGAATACCTACAGTTCTCCTTGAAAGAATCGGTAGAAGTATACTGGAGGAATTTCTGGAGGAATTTCTGGAGGAATCTCAGGAAGATTTCCCAAAAGTATTGCAGCAAGTAAGTAAGCCAGGAGAAATCCCTAGAAGTATTTCTGAAGGAGTCCTAATGGAAATTGCTTGAAGAATTCCAGCTTAAATTCATGAAAGAAAGAATTTCTGAAAGAACCTCTGGAGAAGTCCTGGATATGTCCTTGAAGAAATGTATGGAAGAATCAATGAAGGGATTTTATATAAAAATCTCAGGGAGATCTTCCGGAAGAGCTTTCCTCGTAGAATTCCAGAAGGTATCGCAGTGAGAATTTTTAGAGAAAAAGAGAAATCGCTGGAAGAATCGCCGCAGGAGTTGCTTGAGAAATCCTAGCCACAATTGCCGGATGAAGGCCAATATAAGCGCGTGGAGGAATTCCATGAATGAAATCACCGGAGGAGCTTCTGAAAGGATCCCAGGAAGATGGCTTGTATAATTCCACCAGAAATTCCTGAAAAAATCCTAATAGAAACTTTTAGAGGAATCCTTAGAAGAATTCCGAGAAAAATCATAGTAAGAATATCCAAAGAAATCCTAGCAGAATTTACTGGATCAATCTCTGCAGAAATTTCTAGTATGTACAACCCCATCAGGACTGCTCGGAGTATCCTAAAGGAAGTTTATTGAAGAAATATCGGGAGGAATTCATAAAGAAAGGCTAGAGAAATCACTGTACAAATAGATAGAGGTATTTCTGGAGGAATCTGTGGAGAAGTCTGTTGATTGTTCTTACCAATATCCAAAACGCCAAAACGTACAACAGTTATATAAGTAATTCCGGGTGTGCTTAAGTTTTGTTGAAATGTGCCATTAATAAATATTGGAATTATTGTGTAAAGTTTTAAATTTTTGGTGACTGTCAAGGAAAAATTCTAGGGGGTGCCAAATTTGTTCTAGGGGGTGCCAGGCACCCCTGGAACCCCCCCTAGCTACGCCAATGGAGAATTCGTTGCACAGATTCTGTAGCGACTGTACTACCCTCCGTTTTGCTACCTGCGAGAGGCGGGCCTTCGCTGGGCACACGGGTTCACTGACGGTAATGGTGGTTCCGAAAACCAGCCGTACGAAAAAAGCGTCCAACGCGAAATCACATTAAAAGCTTAAAATTCAATCACATCTAATTATTTATAATGACCTTTTTTCGTTTTTTACTAAAAACACAAGAAATCTGACAGAATTAGCGAATAAAAACGGACCTCAGTCCACTATGTACAAAGAAATAAAAACAGACAAAAACGTTTAACACCACTTGAAATGAATTCACTCACCAAACTCTTTGCCTCAATTTCAAAAAAATTAACACAAACTCAAACTAAACGAAACTAAACTTTTTCTAAATTTGCGCACTTCTGCTCTCCAGCCGATCTCGCAGCGAAATGGCAGAGTCGAAGTTGCATAAACAAAGCGAGCTGGCGAGCAGTAGAAGGGTTAATTTCAGAAATTGTGAAAACATAACAGAACTAGTAACAGAAAGTCTGATAGTCATGACTACTTAAAACCCATAAAAACTGAATTTTCTTGTTATATTTCTGAATATTTTTTGCATTTCTATTAAGTGTCATGTGATGTACTTTGTTAGCTATTTTTTTTTGTTTATTTAGGAGCAGGGAAAAGCCCGTTTGAGTAGAGCAATCATGTAAGCTCTTTCTCAAATGGGCGCAAAACCTCCTCATCTTTACTCATCAACAGAAATAATACAATCCAAATGATGAACAAAAAATGACTTAACTTAACATTAACATTATAAATTACTTAAACTATTCACACAACCTAACAAACCTAACTAACTAGCACGAAAAACATCACTAAAGAGCCTTTTAGTAGTTGAGCGAGACAGAGTAAAATCGAAAACATGGAAACACCGGTTGAACATACGGGACATACTAATTATTGGCTTATTATAAGCGTAGTTGGTACGTGAAGCAGGTAGACGTAGAAACTGGTATGAACGCAGACAACGACGACGGATATCAATATTCAAAGAATTTAAAACACAGGGACAATCTATACGAGACTGTAAGACATCAGCAACAAAACAAGCTTTGAAAACTTTTCGCCTAGTTTCCAAAAGTGAGAGATCTATTAATAAACAGCGATCTTCGTAACTTGGTAGTATATTATTACTTTTACCTTTTACCTTTCGAGTTATTTAGATCTGGATAATATACTTACCTTACCGGTCAGGCTAAGGCCGGGGTGGCCTCTGCTGTACATAGTAGCCGCCTCCATTCCACTCGGTCCATGGCTGTTTGTCTCCAGTTCCGCACTCTGCGTAGGGTCCGCAGATCGTCCTCCACTTGGTCGACCCACCTAGCTCGCTGCGCTCCACGTCTTCTTGTACCGGTCGGATGACTCTCGAGAACCATTTTAGTCGGGTTGCTATCCGACATCCTGATGACGTGACCCGCCCACCGTAGCCTCCCGAGTTTCGCGGTATGGACGATGGTTGGTTCTCTCAGCAGCTGATGCAGCTCGTGGTTCATTCGCCTTCTCCAAGTCCCGTCTTCCATCTGCACTCCGCCGTAGATGGTACGCAACACCTTCCGTTCGAAAACTCCAAGGGCGCGTTGGTCCTCTGCACGTAGGGTCCATGTTTCGTGCCCATAGAGGACGACCGGTCTAATCAGCGTTTTGTAGATGGTTAACTTCGTGTTACGGCGAACTTTATTCGATCGTAGAGTTCTGCGGAGTCCAAAGTAAGAACGATTTCCTGCCACAATGCGCCTCTGAATTTCTCTGCTGGTGTCGTTGTCGGCGGTCACCAGTGAGCCCAAGTACACGAATTCTTCAACCGTCTCGATTTCATCACCGTCGATATGAATTCGGGGTGGCGGGCGCGGTGATTCCTCCCTGGAGCCCTTTGCCATCATGTACTTTGTTTTCGACACATTAATGACTAATCCGATTCGCCTGGCTTCACTCTTTAGTCGGATGTACGTTTCCGCCATCGTCTCAAATTTACGAGCAATAATATCAATATCATCGGCGAAACCAAGCAGCTGAACGGACTTCGTGAAAATCGTCCCACTCGTGTTTATCCCCGCTCTTCTTATTACACCCTCCAAAGCAATGTTGAATCCATCGTCGCCTTGATCAACCGTATCAGTTTATCCGGGAATCCGTATTCGTGCATAATCTGCCATAGCTGTTCTCGATCGATTGTATCATACGCCGATTTGAAATCGATGAACAAGTGATGTGTGGGCACGTTGTATTCGCGGCATTTCTGCAACACCTGGCGGATGGCGAACATCTGGTCCGTTGTAGCGCGTTCACCCATAAATCCAGCCTGATATTGCCCCACGAACTCTCTTGCAATCGGTGATAGACGGCGGCATAAAATTTGAGAGAGTATCTTGTAGGCAGCGCTCAGTAGTGTGATCGCGCGGTAGTTCCCGCAATCCAACTTGTCGCCCTTTTTGTAGATGGGACACACGATACCTTCCATCCATTCCTCCGGTAATACTTCCTCCTCCCAAATCTTGGTAATGACCCAGTGTAGTGCTCTCACCAGTGCTTCTCCACCGTATTTTAGAAGCTCGCTTGGTAGTTGATCTGCTCCAGCGGCTTTGTTGTTTTTCAACCGGCCAACCTCCTCCTCAATCTCTTGAAGGTCAGGGGCCGGAAGTCTTTCGTCCTGTGCACATACTCCTAGATCTGTTACCACGCCACCTCCGGTACTTGCAATGTCGCCATTGAGGTGCTCATCGTAATGCTGCCGCCACCTCTCGACCACCTCACGCTCGCTCGTGAGAATATTCCCGTGATTATCTCGGCACATGTCGGCTTGTGGCACAAAGCCTCTGCGCGAGCGGTTCAGCTTCTCGTAGAACTTTCGTGTGTCCTTAGCGCGGTACAGCTCTTCCATCGCTTCGCGATCTCGTTCTTCCTGCTGGCGCTTCTTCATCCGGAAGACTGAGTTCTGCCTGTTCCGCGCCTGTTTGTAACGTGCCTCATTCGCTCTCGTACGGTGTTGCAGCATTCTCGCCCATGCTGCATTCTTCTCGTTTTTCAACTGTTCACATTCGCCGTCGTACCAGTCGTTTCTGTGATTCGGAGCCGCGAAACCTAGTGCTGTAGCCGAGGTACTACCTATGGCGGATCGGATGTCCCTCCAGCCATCTTCAAGTGTAGCTGCGCCAAGCTGCTCTTCCGTTGGTAGGGCCACTGCTAACTGCTGCGCGTAGTCTTGAGCCACCTCTGCGTTACGAAGTTGCTCGATGTTGAGCCGCGGCGTTCGACTTCGACGCGTGGTGATAACTGTCGAAAGTTTTGAGCGCATGCATACAGCGACTAAGTAGTGATCCGAATCTATATTCGCACTGCGGTATGTGCGGACGTTGGTTATATCTGAGAAGAATTTACCGTCGATTAGAACGTGGTCGATTTGGTTTTCTGTTTGATGGTCGGGTGATCTCCAGGTGGCTTTGTGGATATCTTTGCGGGGGAAGAAGGTGCTTCGGACTACCATACCACGGGAGGCTGCAAAGTTTACGCATCGCTGGCCGTTATCATTCGATACGGCGTGCAGGCTGTTTCGCCCGATTACCGGTCTGTACATATCCTCCCTTCCTACCTGCGCGTTCATGTCGCCGACAACGATTTTCACGTCACGCGGCGAGCAACCATCGTATGTTTGCTCTAACTGCGCGTAGAACGCTTCTTTCTCGTCATCGGGTCTCCCTTCGTGTGGGCAGTGGACGTTGATGATGCTGTAGTTGAAGAAACGGCCCTTAACTCTCAACATGCACATCCTTGCGTTGATCGGCTGCCACCCGATCACACGTTGTCGCATCTTGCCCAACACTATAAATCCTGTTCCCAGTTCATTGGTGGTGCCACAGCTTTGGTAGAAGGTAGCCGCTCGATGCCCGCTTTTCCACACTTTCTGTCCAGTCCAACAAAGTTCCTGCAACGCCACGATGTCGAAGTTGCGGGGATGTAGTTCGTCGTAGATTATTCTGTCACATCCTGCGAAACCTAGTGACTTGCAATTCCATGTTCCAAGTTTCCAATCGTAGTCCTTATTTCGTCGCGTGGGTCTTTGCCGATTGTATCGAGTCGTATTTTCTCCTATGTTATTCGCAATGGGGATTTTTACGGGTGGCTTATTGGGCCTACGCCAACACTCCTGTCTCGCCGGAGGGCCATCGTGCCAGTTCTGTTTAACGTCCCAACCAACACTGGGACGACCACGCTGATGGGGCTACCACCTTGGATCTAGCTGGGCGTGGTGCAGCGTTTCTTACTCAGCCGCTGGATGCCAGAACAGACGCTGTTTGAGCCGCACCTCCTTGGTGAACAGACACTCGGATCGTACCTCCTCAATCTAGCTGAAGTCAGAAGGACAACAGTGCCCAGGCTGCACTACCAGCTAAGCACACAACTCTTAGCTGGTGGTCTTTGTCATCGCTTGACCCGTGGAAGCATGAGGTAGGAACTTGTGAGGACCAGAGCTATATTGGATGCTCTCCTTATCGACTCACCGTTTTGCAGCCCATCTGGATAATATGGGGATGTATATTACAGTTTATTTTTCAGGGAAAACATCGAGCAGGATTATTGAATTAAGTATTCTTGTACCCTAAACCGCACTTAAATTCTCGGAGAAATTTTTGGTAGCGATCCTGCCCCGGAAAATTGTGGTGTAATCCATCCACTCCACAGAGACCATAACAGTAACTGATGAAAAAAGACCCATCGTACGGTGATTGCAGTTTTTAATTTTAACTTAAAGCAAAAATGACCAATTTAGGTAATTCGCTAATTGTTGACCCCTAAAATGTGGGTTCCTGACAGTATTCCAGATAATGTGAAGGGTTCTGATATTGATATTATAGCTCATAAATTTGAGACGATGCCGGAAGCGTAAATTCGACTAAAAATGAAGCCAAATGAATCGGATTAGTCATTAATGTGTCGAAGACAAAGTATATGGTGGCAAACCCATGTAACCATATGGCACTATTATTGGCCTTGCGTGCCAATACAGTGCTAGTGTAGAACTGGCCTGCTCTATATTGGCCGTGTAACAGCCCTATAAGGCCAGAAGGCGTAATGTAGTGCTAATAGTTACTTGGAAAGGGCTCCAGCGAGGAATCACCGCGCGCGTTACCCCGAATTGCTATCGATGGTTGATGAAGATGAATGAAATCGAAGCGGTTGAAGAATTCGTGTTCTTGGGCTCACTGGTGACCGCCGAAACCAAACCAGCAGAGAAATTCAGAAACGCATTGTGGCAGGAAATCGAGCTTACTTAGGACTCCGCAGAACTCAACGATCGAATAAAGTTCACCGTCACACGAAGTTAGCTATCTACAAAACGCTGATTAGACCGGTAGTCCGCTATGGGAACGAAGCATAGACCCCACGTGCAAAGGACCAACACGTCCTTGGAGTTTTCGAATGGAATGTGTTGCGTACCATCTACGGTGGAGTGCAGATGAAAGACGGGGCTTGGAGAAGCCGAATGAACTACGAGCTGCATCCGCTGCTGAGAGAACCAACCATCGTCCACCGCACAAATCGGGAGGGCGGGTCACTTCATCAGGATGTCGGATAGCAACCCGACTAAAATGGTTCTCGAGAGTCATCCGGCCGGTACAAGAAGACGTGGTGCGCAGCGAGCTAGGTGGGTCGATCAAGTGGAGGATTTGCGGGCCCTTCGCAGAGTGCGGAACTGAAGATGCACAGCCATGAACCGAGTGGAATGGAGACGACTCCTATGTACAGCAGAGGACACTCAAGCCTTAGTCTGACCGGTAAAATAGGGTTGGAAAAATATTAGAAGACGCAGAATGGTCAGGCCTTGGTCTAACCGGTAAGTAAAGTAAGTCTGATTATTCGTTCATTCGTGATTCTTTCTAATTCAAAGAAATTCTCCCAATAAACACTAAACAAATACTCCAGTTATAACTTCATGTTGTCCATCACGTTCCCTCGTTTTGACTAAGAAACAAACCGTTTTATATTCAAACTCAAACGACATATCACCCATTCTTGAACATTTCGCCTTTCTCGCTTTCAAAGGAAACATCAAATATTCTCCCGCATAATAATTTTATTTATTTTATTTATGCTTCACTTTTCAACCCATCCCCAAGGACCCACAACAACGACGACGGCGATACATGGATGCAAGCGCGCACCCAATGCTATTAAAGCATACCCTCTGCTCTGCATCATTATCATCGTGCCGTCCTCCGGTACAATCCTTTCCCTTAAACATTCGGGATATGTACCGACAACGGCAACGCAGTGTCATGCGAAACCTTGCAGCATCATCCCAACCGCCGAATAAACCCCAGCTGTCATCTCCACTCGCCAAAAATGCGCCACCAGAAAGTGGGACCGGATCATTACCATGTGTTTAGCATTTTCCCGGCCTCTCTGTTGCAAATCCCCCCACTCTGATGAAGTGAAAGAGACAAAAAAAAAGAAAAATGTATTCAAATATTTCCCTTCCGTCTATGCGTGGTTCTATCCCTGTTACATTCAGGGATTCAAGTGGATTCGTTTCTCTTAGGTATGTATGTATATTGGAAACCAGAGCTTGACTTGCTCTCTATAGCGTAAAATGTCCGCTTTTTGACCGACGAATACCACTTCACTGTGACCACATGTGCCAACTGGTCTGCCCCAACTGCGTCGTGTCATGGCACTGGTCCGTAACTACTTGCGTTATTCGAGGCAATGTATTTAACCGTATGGAGCAGATATAATGGCTTACAGCGTTGAAGTACTTGGTTGTCGTGTTGGCCTACCTAATTTGCTATTAACAGAAAAAAACAAATCAGGAAACGCAACAGATCTGACTTGTTGAAAATATGCTTTTCCAGTTTTCCATAAAAGGCTGTATTTTATTCAAAAAAGACGTGATAGAATGAGAAAAAGCTCGAAAAATATTAATAACGGAAATTAAAAAAAAAAAAACAGTATTCAATAGAAAAAAAAACTTATTCCAATTCAACCAGACGACAAACTGCGTCATCACGTCCACCAACTAGAACCAGCCAAATTTTTCTATTTGTTCTTTTAATTAGTGCGACATAGCTCTTCGGAATGTTTTTTCCCAGTCAGCATAAAATCAATTGCTTCCAAACACATAAAACAAGAACCGGATGGTGTTCCATAGTTTTCGCTGATGCCAGAACAAAGACAAAAAAAATGCTTCCGTCTATTATTTGCAATTCTCATCTCGTTCTGCTCACAAACAGCGGTACGACGCCGGGGTGTGAAGCGAGGCTTCCCGTGGTGGATGTCCTACGAAGTTCACAACAACAACGTGTTGGCGACAGTCGTTTACACGGTTCAATAATGAGTTGCACCGGGGCGTACCTGGATGCTGCTGCTCGTTTGGAGCACCAAGAAAAACCTGGAAAATATTCTAGTGTGGAACTGGAAGAAAAGCATACCATCGCTCAGTCGCTCATTGCTGGTGTCGGTTTGAACGGTTCACGGAAATACAGTATTACATATCATAAGTATCGACATGTTCCAAAACGATGTCCTGTTCATGACTGAATGTTTTTGTTTTCTATCTGATGATCACATTTCAAATAGGCGACGTGCTGTGAATGAGGTACATTTCCGTACAAATGTTTGGAATCACCATTTTAGTAACGGGGTTGTATTCTGCCAGTGTGAATATAATTTTGAAAAAAAATCAGGTATCGTTCAAATGATACAAACATGCATTTGATTGCAGTACATCACATTTAAGATAGCATATACTTACTTACACGCAGATATAATAAAAAATAGTACACCAGAATACTTGGTTTGCTTCCACCGCCCTTCACCTTCGCTCACGCCTGATGCTCATCAGATTTTTGTATTTGTTTTTGTTTATTGTAACATTCAACGGATCTTAGTGATCTAATTGAACAATATACTTAATTCTAAATATTTGAATCTGGAAACAGTTCTTTTGACAATTCAAACATTAAGTAACATTAATTTCAGAATAATACAAACATACTAAAAAAAATGCGAAAAATAGATTATTACAATGGAACAAAACACTAACATTTTCAAGGTCGCCAAGTGAAACACTTCTCTCTAAATTCTTTGTAGTAAATACCGCTTGGCCACGTTGAGGGGAGCATAGCACGATCCCGAAATTTGACGTCTATCCCTACTTTAAACGAGATGTATGGAAGTTGAGCTAAGTCGATCCAATTAGAGACTAGCTTTTGAACAATAATCAAATCCGTAGTTCCAAGACACGCAGCGACCATAGCACGAATTTCATCCTCGGTTACGTCGTTCTTCACGCGTGAGAAAAACATCCAAAACTTTTCGTTGTTGCTCGGGTGATAACTTGCATTGCTCATTTGTCGTGGAATTGCTCCAGTACGGTTTCCAACACAGCATCCATGCGTAGAACTATATGACGTTGATGGTACTGGCGATGAATGCGCTAGCGGTTGTTCGTTGCAGGTAGTTGTCCCCAATACGCTCAAACGAAAAGCAGTAAGATCAGCCAGTGTGTTTTGAATTGAAGCAATTTCTGTTCGTATTTCGGATATGGCATCGGTTGGCTCGATAGAAGATACGTGTTTTGTGTTGCTGTCGTTTTCGATTGAACGGTGTATTACGGTTGAGGTTGACTTAAATTTAGCTTGCATGTTATCCGTATACCGAATTTCACGTAGCATTTCACTGCATTTCATGCATATCCAAAACATATAAGGATTTTTTATGCAACTGATTTTTTCTTCGGCTGACAATCCTACACACTTTGAGTGAAACGACCCACGGCAGAAGCCTTCGCAGGCAATAACGGCTTCGCCAGATAGAATTTCCGTATTGCAACTGTTGCAAACCATATCGTTGTGTGCGTTTGTTGACGGTTGCCGCCAAACAGTTACTGAAGAACGATGAACTATAATCTCCACTAATTGAAATAGTTACGGTATACTAGCACGGAACTAAGCACGAAATAACAAAATCAAAACGTCGATGCATAAAAATAGCGCAACAGAACGAATATATTGTTCGGATTACTGCATCAAATCGACGTTTTTGTACTGCGACTCTAGAAAACGCACTTATCCGAATAAGACACTCACACAATCAGATTATATTCCACTTGGTCCCTTCATCTTGCCTGCTTTTCTCCTCGCCTTATACCAACCGGATTTGTGATGAGCACCAATTACGCAGGCTTTTATCCGGCATTCTTGCAACATGCCCTGTCCACCGTATTCTTCCGGCTTTGGTTACCTTCTGTATGCTGGGTTGGCCGTGAAGTGCAGCGAGCTCGTGATTCCTCCTTTTCTGCAACTCACTGTTCTTCTGAATGCCGCCGAAGATTATCCTTAGTTCAAAAACTCCGAGTGCTTGTAGGTCGTCTTCGAGTATGGTTACATGTCTCGTGTTCGTAGAGGACCGCCTGTCTTATTAGTGTTTTGTACATGGTGCATTTGGTGTGGGAGTAACCTTTTTGGGCTTCAGCTTCTTCTGAAATCCGTAGTCGGCATGATTTCCACTGATCACGACTGCCACTGTTGTCAACCGTCAGTAAGGATCCGCAATAGACGAATTCCTTCACCAGATCGAAGGTATCCCCGTCTATCGTGATATTACTTTTTAAACGGATCCGGTCGTGTAGGGGAGACTGGGGAGACTTGATCCCTTTTTCTTAATTTACTTGAAACTTTAAGAAAAAACACAAAACTAGATCCGATTTCCGTACTAAATGGCAGGTAATCATCTATTGCTAGTTAATACACAACAGAAGTCCTTTAAGTTATTGTTAAAGTTTTCATATCTGTGTTTTTATGGAGGCATGTCTTATGATGTATTTTTCAAAAATGGGTGACACTTGATCCCCCTTTGAGCACATGGTTTATTTAAAGGGGAAATAATTTCAGAGTCTTCCTATTAATTTTCTTTTCGAGTTTTCTTGTATTTTTGATGAATATGGAGTGTTTGAAATAGTAAGCTTTCCTTCAATTTTTAAGGATATGCCGTATTTTCAAAATGGGGAGACTTGATCCCCTTTTTCTTGGTTTGTACTACAGCTATAATTGACATGACATGACACATTTTATCGTTGAATAGACTAGCATTCCAAGTAAATAGAGGCTTCCGAATAGAATTTTATTTTTCACATGTATAATGTGTTTGTAATCCTCGAGGGATCAAGTCTCCCCATATCACTGTTGCTTATACTAAGCTGAATTAATTAAAATATGTTAACAACAGCCTTATTTGGATAAATAAGTTTGAAAGTATTTTATTTAAACTATGTGCTGTGAAATTTTGACACAATTTGGTTCAATTTTCACAAAGTTATTGAGATTTTTCGGAATCGCCTAAAAGATTTCTGGAGGACTGAAAACAAACCATCAGCCGTTAAAAACTAATGCAATGTAAAATCGAAATCACTTGTAGCCAAAACATGGTCGTTTGTCCAGGAGTAGTTTCGGAAAAAATATGCTAGAAGAAAAATGTTTTTGATTCCGAGCAAATGTGGGGGGAACAAGTCTCCTCAGTCTCCCCTACGGTTACCCGATCAGAAAGGCAAAACAAAATTATAACCGATTAAGTTATTTATTTCAAAGAATTTTAATAACAGAATAAGTTATAAAATTCGCCGGTTAGGTGTTTAAATAACAATATTTATAACTAACATTGCTCTAGCCATAACACAATTATAACAGATCCTAATATAATTATAACAAGCTTATAACAAAATGTGATATAAAAAAGAAAGGAAAATCATATTATACCATATGTTGTTATAAAGCAGTTATAAATATATTGGGTAAAAATAAGTAGTGTGAAAAATAACTTATTTTTGGGTAATTAATTTTTAGAGTGACATTTTATTTTTAGTAAAAAGTTATTGGCATCAAAAAACTTCTCCACATAGTATACATAAAACCCAGGGATTCGAACCTAGGACGTCTAGAACCTAGAGCAGGAGGTCGACGTTTTTACCAGTGAGGCCATCGCAGCACTTGAAGTGAGGGGCGATATAAGCTGAAATGGTTCTTCATATTTGTAGCTCCTCTATAAATAGACTCGCTGATCCAACATATCGGAGAGGGAAAGTATGACGTCACCATACCCAGTTATGACGTCACCATGCACGTTACTACAGCCCATTTAGTCCCTCAGCTTCAATGTCGTGTGCGCTTGTTGTGCACTAGAGCTGGCGTTCACTACTTCGGAGCTGGAGCCCACATCGCTGTACCTACGCGAATGGACGTCACACGAAACTGTTCTTAATACAGTTAAAAGCAATTATATCTTCGTGTTATTAAATAAGTTGAACAGATAGCTAATGACTTTCAAATAGTGAAAAGTGTGGAACTAAGTATTAGTTGCGCCAGCGTTTATTTAAATGTTTAAAGGCAGACGCGCCAACTTGACCAAATTACACTGGTCGACAGTAGATCACGCACTTTGACCACTTGATCCATTTCCGAAGGATTTTGGCCCGCTGATTCCGAATCTGACTTCGGAATTGCTGTAACACGTACAGTTTTTGAGAAAAATAGGGTTTTATTCACAAAATTTCATATTTTTATAGAAAACAAAATGTTGTCTTAATATTTATAACTTTTTTATCTGCTCATCATAACCAGTATTTAATTCAATATATTTTGATTCACTGATTCAGAATCTGACCTAAGAATTTTTTGTAAAACGTTATTTTTTTGAGAAAAATGGGGTTTTATTTACAAAGTTTCATATTTTTAAAGAAAATATACTATTGTCTTTTTAATTTAAATTTTTTATCTCCTCATTTTAGCCAATATTTATATTTATTAGATTTTCATCCACCGATTTGGTAACTAACCTAAAAATCTCTGTAACACGTGCAGTTTTTGAGAAAAATGGGGTTTTATTCACAAAATTTCATATTTTCAAAGAAAATAATATATTGTCTTTATAATTTTAAAGTTTTTATCTACTCATCTTAATTCATATTTTATATTTAAAAGATTCTATTTCACTTATTCGTATTCTCATCTATGAATTTCTGTAACACGTAAAATTTATGAGAAAAATATTTTTTTCACAAAATTTCATATTTTCATGGAAAAACTATTGTCTTTATAATTTTATTTTTTCTATCTGCTCATTTTAATAAATATTTATGTTTAATGGATTTACATATACTGATTTGAAACCTGACCCAAGAATTTCTGTAACACGTACAATTTTTAAGAAAAATAATTCGACACCAACATTTCAAAAGGGCGTAACTGCTTTTGGAATCATCACCTTCTTTTAAAGCTGTGGATCATGTGTTATGATTTTCATGTTTTTCACAACAAGTACCAGATGGGAAAAACTCTCCTCTTTCCGACAACCACGGTGGTTTGAGTGTAAGGGAGGCAGTACGACCTACAGCTTTGAAAGAAGGTATTACTTCCAAATGCAGTTACGCCCTTTTGAAATGTTGGTGCCGAATTGTTGGCGTAAGTAAAAGGAAAACACAGTCTGGGTAGTTGCCAAACTGGGCAGCTTCAAAGTTGCAAATATATTTCGATTAATTCAATAGCTTATACAAAAAAAAATGATCTACTTACATTTCTGGGTAACAACCTAATTAACTTGCGCTACAATGGGGTTTTATTTTTTCTCAAAAAATTCACGGGTTACAGAAATTCTTAGGTCAGTTTCCGAATCATTGGATCAATCTTTTAAATATTGGTTAAGATGAGGAGATAAAATTTTAAAGACAGTATTTTCTTTTCTCTAAAAATATGAAATTTTGTGTTTTTTCTTAAAAGCTGTACGTGTTACAGAACTTCTTAGGTCAGTATATGATAATCTAGTAAATACAAATATTGGTTAAGATGCGCAGGTAAAAATATGAAAATTATGAAGACAACAGTTTATTTTCTATGAGAATATGATTTTTTGTATAATTCCATTTTTCTCTAAAATTTTACGTGTTACAGAAATTCATAGGTCAGATTCTGAATCAGAATATAAAATGTATTAAATACAATTAAGATGAGCAGATAAAAATATTAAACTTATAAAGACATATGAAAATATGAAATTTTTTGAATAATCCCTACTAAATTTTTACCTGTTACGGAAATTCTTAGGCCACATTCTGAATCAGTAGATCAAAATCTTTTCAATAAAAAAATTGGTTATGATGAGCAGGTGGAAAATTGAAAATTATAAAAACAATATTTTATTTTATATGAAAATATGAAATTTGTGAATAAAACCCTATTATTCTCAAAAATTGTACGTGTTACAGAAATTCTTAGGTCAGATTCCGAATCAGTATATGAAAATCTATTAAAACAAATATTGGTTGAGATGAGCAGATAGAAAAAAAATAAAATTATAAAGACAGTAGTTTATTTTCTATGAAAAAAATAAAATTATAAAGACAGTAGTTTATTTTCTATGAAAATATGAAATTTTGTATTTAAAATTCTATTTTTCTCAAAAATTTTACGTGTTACAGAAATTTTTAGGTCAGATTGCAAATTATAATATGAAAATTTATTTAATATAAATATTGGAAAACCTGGGCAAATAAAATAATAAAATTATAAATACAATAGTCTATTTTCTATGAAAATATGGAATTTGTGAATAAAACCCAATTTTTCTCAAAAAAAAAATACGTGTTACTAAAATTATTAGGTCAGATTCTGACTCAATGGATCAAAATCCATTGAATATGAATATTGGATATAATGAGCAGATGAAAAATTTGAAATTATAAAGACAATATTAAGTTTTCTCTGAAAATATGAAATTTTGTGAATAATACCCTACTTTCTTAAAAATTTTACGTGTTACAGAAACTCTTAGGTCAGTTTCTGAATCAGTGGATCAAAATCTATTGAATAAAAATATTGGTTATGATGAGCAGATGGAAAATTGAAAAATATAAAAACAATATTTTATTTTATGTGAAAAACTGAAATTTGTGAATAAAACCCTATATTTCTAAAAAAAAAATACGTGTTACAGAAATGCATAGGTCAGATTCCAAATCAGTATATGAAAATCTATTAAATACAAATATTGGTTGAGATGAGCAGATAAAAAAAATTAAAATTGTAAAGACAGTAGTTTATTTTCAATGAAAATATGAAATTTGTGTTTAAAACCCTATTTTCTCAAAAATTTTTCGTGTTACAGAAGTTCTTAGGTCAGATTGCAAATCAGAATATGAAAATCTATTGAATATGAATATTGGTAAAGATGGGCAGATAAATAAAATAAATACAATAGTCTATTTTCTATGAAAATATGGAATTTGCCAATAAAACCTAATTTTTCTCAAAAAAATTACGTATTACTAAAATTATTAGTTCAGATTCAGACTCAGTGGATCAAAATCTATTGAATATGTATATTGGTTATAATAAGCAGATGAAAAATTTAAAATTTTAAAGACAATATGAAATTTTCTTTGGAAATATGAAAATTTGTGAATAAAACCCTATTTTTCTCGAAAACTGTACGTGTTACAGGAATTCTGAAGTCAGAATCGGATTCAGCGGGCCAAATTCCATTAGAAATGGAACAAATGGTCAAAGTGCGTGAAAAAAGTTTCAATTTTGTCGACTAGTGTTATTGGGGGGGCAAAGTCTGTTTTTTTCTGATTTTTTGTATGGGAAAATCGAAAAATCGCCAAATATTGGAAGGGCAAAACGATGCTTGCCCCCCCTAAGTTGGCGCCTATGTTTAAAGCGTTTTTTTGCATGTTTGCATGTTATTATTATTTAATGATATTTCTTCTGCAAAGTTGTTCAGTAGAATAATGGTGCTTAAGTGGTGAATGTTTCGGTAGGAATATATACTGCAAATTCTTGCTGGAATATTCCCTTGGAGGAATTGAATGAATTTTTAAAAGGATAGAAAAAAGCATTTTCATAATGAGTCATTGGAGTAATTGCCGATAAAATTTGTAAAGAAACCTTTCGATAAATACTTGAAGTAATTTGTTTTCGAGCACAGAGCGTTCAGAAAATCAAAAGGGATATCAAAACACTTCGTTTTACTGTTGAACTAAATATTTTATTGACTCTAACAACTACACTTCATTTGTTAGTAGGTACATAACTATTTCGATCGGCAGATATGCATACATAGATTAACTATGCGGAAAAAAGCTGTAGTGACCACATACTAAGAAATTTCGAAGAAATTGGAATTGGATTGAAAAGTTTAACTTTAAAACTAGAACTTAATTAATTACTGAGATTCTTCAGAATTTCTGATGGATTTTCCCTGATGGAGAATCCTTTAAAGAATTTGAGATGCATAGGCTGAAGTAATTTGCTAAAAATGTCTTAATGAATCTCCCTTTTGGATTCTCTGAAGAAATTCTCAAGGGAGGAAATGTATGTTGGATTTTAAACCATGCGGGAAATCCCTATCATGAATGATCTGTATACTGTACAATTGAATTCATATAAGTAGTTTAAGTTGAGAGTTCCGACAGATCAAAGGCGACGTGATCTGGTCGGTGGAATATAATTGGTGAATTGGAATGTGTTTTCTTGTTCTATGATCAAAGCTGATGGTTCATAGGAGTGGTTTACTTGGGATCCCAACATGTATATGAAATAATCCTTCAAAAAAATCCTTGGGGCAAAGTTCTTTGAAGAATTCACAGAGGAGGTCATGGAAAAAATCATGGAGGAATTGTTTAAGAATTCCTTAGAGGATTACCCGGAAGAATACGTGGAGGAATTTCTTATGGATTTTTTGCAGAAATTCCTGGAGGAATCCTTTGAAAATTATTGAAAAAAATCTCTAGATGAATTCCTTGGAGGAATTACCGTAGGAATCTTTAAAGTATTTTTTTGTAGGAATCATCGGAAGCATTTCTTAAGAAATCTCTGGAGAAGTTGCTGAAGAATTCTCCAACCACAATTTCTAGAGGAACCCTACGGGAAATCTCTTTAAGAACTTCTGGAGAAATATTTGAATATTTGACTAGAGGATCGTCAGTAAGAATTCACGTAGGAATCGTCGAGAAAACTCTCGGAGAGATCTCTGAAAGAACTTCTCTCCCTAGAAGACCTACAAGAGAAATACTTTTAATATTTCTACACATATTCCCTGAAAGTACTCCGTGGCCATCCATAATAAACAGACAATCTGTAAGACATGTATAAAATCCTGTAGACAAATGTAAACGCCGCTGTTTAATTACGTATAACATTTTCCACTTGAGAGCCAAGGGCTTCTCAACAACTTCGCTGATGAGTAATGATCCGAACTTCCTAGGACAGCAGAATAATGAGATTTAGCATATCAAATAGCTCGTAGTAGTGAAATTGTGCATAAAATATTACATCATTCGAGACATTCAAGAATCATGAACAACTTTGCTGAACATACGAACTGTGCAGGTGATTTGGATCACGATAAGAAATATTTTAAATGGCTAAAATATAAACGACTCATAAGAAAGTGATCATTCTTAATAAATAATTACGAAAGTCCCAGTGAAGAAACAGGGGTGCAAGCAGTAATAAATAACAAAAGTTCCATAAACAAATTAAAAAATGCATAAATAAATCAAAAGTTTCCATAAATAATTGATTTTTGAGCAATTAAAAACGTCAAAAATGCAATGAATAATTCAACTGTTGCAATAAAAAAAGCCAATTTTCCCACCAAAAAACTTCGAATTTTCCATAAATAAATTCAATTTTTCCATAATAAATTAGAAAATTCACAATAAAAAAATATCGAAAAAGCAATAAAAAAATCAAAAAGTGCAATAAACATAAAAATAAATTATCAATAAAAGTCAAAAAACGAGCAATAAACGTAAATGCATTTTGAGGCAAAAAAATATGTAGACCATGCGGCGAAGCCGCATAGAGGATTGAGGAACTGAGGCGGCAGAAGGCCGCCGAAGTTTCCGATATCCGATGCACCGCAACTGCATAGTTTCGGTTCTAGGCAAACCACAGATCCAAGAATTTGCCCGGTATAATGCAAACATAGATGTTATCCCTTTTTTAGGTCCGACGAGCGATAGCGAGTTCGGACAGCAAGCAATTGCTCGGTAAATTGCAATCATAGTTACGCAAGCTTTTCAGTCGTTTCAGTCATGTAAGTGCGATTCAGCATTTCACTGTCTCATACTAATTTCGTCATTTTTTATTGCATTTTTTGAATTTTTTATTGCTTTTTAGATATTTTTTTATTGCGAATTTTCTAATTTATTATGGAAAAATTGAATTTATTTAAGGAAAATTCGAAGTTTTTTGATGGGAAAATTGGCTTTTTTTATTGCAACAGTTGAATTATTCATTGCATTTTTGACGTTTTTAATTGCTCAAAAATCAATTATTTATGGAAACTTTTGATTTATTTATGCATTTTTTAATTTGTTTATGGAACTTTTGTTATTTATTACTGCTTGCACCCCTGTTTCTTCACTGGGACTTTTCGAATTATTTATGGGAAATTTTGTATTTATTATGGAACGTTTAATTGTCTGCCTATTTTAAATTACCCAATATCATCACGTAATTGTGGAGTTGCTTATCTCATTTTCCACCTTCCAAAGTGTAGTATTCCCTCTAGGCACGTCCGTAGGCGATGACAGCTCAGAATAGAATGTCCATTTCTTTACTGAGATTTGGCATGGCCTGCTGTAATACGTAGATTAGCCTACTACATCTCTCCTCCTTTTTATTTGTTGTTTGTTTTTTTAATTATTGCTCCTGCGCTGATAATGGACGTTATATCGAGAGCGAACAGACAGCTTGGCTTTATAATGAAAATCGCTAATGAATTCCGCGATCCGGTTTGTTTAAAATCACTGTATTGTGCACTTGTGCGGTCCGTTGTTGAGTTTGCCGTCGTCGTGTGGTGCCCTTATCAAACCACCTGGATATCTCGCATCGAATCAATCCAGAAAAAGTTCGTGCGTTTCGCGCTGAGGAATCTTCCTTGGCAAAATGATCAACGCATGACTCCCTACCATGATCGCTGTCAACTACTGGGAATCGACACTTTGGAGAATAGACGCCGAACCGCGCAGACTATGTTCGTGGTCAAGTTACTGAACGGCAGCGTTGATTCTTCTCAACTTTTGGCCAGAATAAACATAAATGCTCCAGCACGATCGCTCCGGAGGCAAAACCTCCTCAGGTTGGAAGGTCGGAACACCGCTTATGGACAGCACGACCCTGTTCGTTTTATGTCGGAAACTTTCAACACCGTAGCTCATATTTTCGACTTTAATGTATCTGTTTCCACACTCCAGCAACGATCTCCGTCATACTTCCGTACCATGAGTTAGTTGTTTTTGTTCATGACCAATGTTTTTAATTAATTGTACGATATGAGGCATTTTATTTTTATTTTTAAGCTTCATTAAGACATTTTGTCAGATGAAGGTAATCACAATAAATAAATAAATAAATAAATAAATAAATAACAGTAGGATCAAGGTAAAAATCTTTCATTTTCATCAGGCATCATAAACTCATAATTGTATCAATGTACCAATATACCCACCCTCGTTAATTTTTATTTTTTTTAAGAAATAACAATTTTCTTAAAGAAACTCGAAGCCCAACGTTGTATTCGAATGTTTTGCCCTATTTTACCCATTGTGAGAAATTATAATAAATCTAATAAACTTTGATAAACATGTGTCATAGTAAACCAACATTCAGAAAAGGTCACCATCTACATATATGGTTTCTAAAGTGTCAAGCAAATATCTGACTTGCCTAGCTAAACATGTTTTATGTACAATGGGATCTTAACGAAACCCTCAAATCTGTTTCATAAATTCGAGGCTGCAGAGCCAATCAGGATTCAGTGTTTTGCATCCAGAATGATACGTGTCTACGTGAAGATTGAGCGAATGTATCCTCCGAAGCGGTGTGTTTGCCCCCTGGAATATGCAAGCCGTCCTTGAACCGGTACATTGTCCATGCGTACCCGTGTCCCAATCCGAAACCGATGAATCCATCTCCAAACCAATTAACCATCCTCTGGTCCGGCGCGTCCACATTTGGGCTGATCACATCAGACCGATGGCCCAAGTACCACCTTCCTACTGGTCAATCATACGGCATCCATCTTGCATTCCATTCACTGGCTTCGTGAATCTTCCGACAGCCACAGCCCTCAATATAAAAACTTCAATATTTATTGGGAAAACTATTATATAAGCAGGGTATATTTATATGCTTTCCAGAGCTCAGTTTACATTACAGGTTTTCTTATCTCCCGTAAACTTGTCGTCTTGAGTACATATGTTTGGAGTTGTGAAAATGATTACAACACAATCGTTTACTTTTTGTTAATAACACATATTTTCCATTTTTTCAAGCAAACTCATTTTTTTAACAATCAAAACACATTCTGCGGACTGGAACCCTAAGTTCCCTTCGCTTTACTTTGTTCATTACTGGACCAGTCAAATGGTCTGGAATCATAGTTCCCTTCACTTGACTCTCTAAGTGGCCTAGAACTTAGGTTCCCTTCACTTAGAGTCTCTATTAGCTGCCTCATCGATGTGGGCATTCAGATAAATGGCCTGGAATCATCGTTCCCTACATTTATCTACCTAAATGGCCTGGATCCTAAAATCCCTTCATTTAGGTTCTCTTTATGACCTGGTAAATACAACTCCTTGAATTCTGGGAATTCACAGGAAATATAAAACATGTTCATGCTTATGAACATCATCTTTTCGAATTTATTGGAAATTTTACACAATTCAATGTCTGAAAACATTTTTTCCAACCACCAAAGAATACCACAACCCAAAGATGACCCTTATTACCGTAGTCGAATTGCTTCAGTATGCCCTCAGCTCAGATTCTTTCATTTCTTCATTTAAATTCTCCTACACATAATTTTTCTTGTGCTTTTTTCACTGATTTTTCTTCTAGTTTTCAAGCAAACGTAACTGGCTTCTGATAAATCTTGCAAGCTCGATCCCGTTCTCGTCAGCCATTGTAGTATTCCCTCTAGGCACGTCCGTAGGCGATGACAGCTCAGAATAGAATGTCCATTTCTTTACTGAGATTTGGCATGGCCTGCTGTAATACGTATATTAGCCTACTACACAAAGTCATAAGCTTTCTGTACAAACAATACATGAGCTTTTTTGTAGTTTATATAATAAAGTATATCAACAATTGGCTTCTTTAGCGGTGTTGAGATAATTCCATATTCAGAATCTGCATGCAAAACTGAGCCGAAATCCAAATTTTCATGAATTTTGGTGCCGGGAACCTATTTATAAATCAGTTTGAAGTTTGTATGGGAGCGATTTGTCGAATCACCCCTCGACGCATTTTGTACTGGACGGAGCTGTCAAGCAGTTGGCCAGCTGTCAAAAGGTGATTTCGAAAAATCTCTTCGAAAGCGATTTAGGTACCAAAATGAAGTTTTAAAAATCTGAAAAAATCATGGTGGTTCAGAAGAAGGTACTCTTTCGTATAAAATCAAAAAAATCAATACATTTTTCTTTATTCAAAAACCTAATTGTGTATTTTCTAAACACAGTGGCGCCATGCAGCGGTTAATTTGCGCACTAAACACTACCAAAAAAAATTGATTAGTTACACATTGCATTTTAAAAATTATTACTGAGTGTGTTATAATGTTGATAATGATGATCAAATCACATATTCATTTATTATAACTGACTTTGATAGAACCTTAAAATAATACAAACTAGTTTTCGTACCGATTCCAACAAATATATCTAAATATAAAAAAATCTTGATATAGATATCAACCGTTGATATAATCATGTTATGTTTTTGTTATGCCTTTCTGATCGGGCAGCTTTCCAGGAAATCTGTTTTCGTCCATAATTCTCCATAGCTCCGCGCGGTCGATACTGTCGTATGCCGCTTTGAAATCGATGAACAGGTGATGCGTTGGGACCTGGTATTCACGGCATTTCTGGAGAGTTTACCGTACGGTGAAGATCTGGTCCGTTGTCGACCGGCCGTCGATGGAGCCCACGAACTCATTCGTTTTAGGTGACGCACAACGCAAGATGATTTGAGACAGCACTTTGTAGCAGGCTTTCCAAATGTACAGCCCGCGCAAGGCTGAATTGACACTCTCTTATGTGTGCAGACCATCTCTCGTTACCGTGTGCAACACCATCAGTGAGAAATGTATCGCCAACAGCACGCACACGCATGAGCGAAAGATGTATTGAAACAGCCGCTGCTTCGGCTGCTTGCCTGACAGTTGCATACTCGAGCCGTATCGAGCCGAGTGGAAAACGTCGTGAGTACTTTTGGCCGCATGGCGATGACAATCTTCGACTAACCAAGCCGGCTGTCGCATAAAGGCTGTCACGGGAACGCATGGCTTAACGCTAAAAGTTATTCACAAAACATGTGCTCAATAAATATTTTTTTTACAAACATGATTTGCCTTTCACAAGATGCCCCAGGGGCGGAAAGGAGTTTGTGCAAGCGTTTTTCAAAATTGTAATCTGTCTAAAATATACCACTGATGTGAAATTAAACTCTCTGTTATATTGAAAACATGGCAGTGCATTTCACATGCCAATAAAAAATAATGCTATGCAAAATTCTCTTAGAACAAGACTTACAAGTACATATTCTCTATTTGAAAAAAAAAAAATACATAACACATTAAATGCGTCGAAAATGTTAAGCGTGGGATAACCACGATACTCGTCACGTTCAACAGAAGTAAAATGCTCGGGCGGAGCGCAGCGATTTTCGTCACTTCGTGTATAGCTAAAGAGACGGTTTGGGTGAGAGCCGAGGTTGTCATAGGCGAACGATCGCACAGCGAAAGCAGACGATGTGAGCAGTTCCCGACAGTGATGTTGTACGTCGCATGAGTTTTATTCTGTGGGCTGTCATGCACCATGCATTCACAAGGCTGTCATGGGAATAAGAGTGTGACAGCCATCAAAATGCTATCATGATACGGTACTTTTGGGAAGCCTGCTTTGTAGGCAGCATTCAAAATAGTGATCGCTCTGAAGTTCTCACATTCCAAATGATCGCCTTGTGAATGAGCTTCCGGTAGCTGTTCGGTTTCGCAGATCCTGACTATCAGCCGGTGCAGACAGCTGGCCAACTTTTCTGGGCCCATCTTGATGAATTCAGCTGCGATAGCATCCTTACCAGCTGCTTTGTTGGTTTTGAGCTGCTGAATGGCATTGGTTCATTTCCGTCCTCCGCTGCACTGGCATCGTCGTTTCCTCCGTTGCCGTGGTCTCCCGTGCCTACGTCCTCCACGCCATTCAGGTACTCGTCAACACTTCGATCACCTCCCGTCTGTCCGTCAAGAGGCCTCCATCCTTATCCCTTATATTTGGGCTAGCGTCACGAAGCCGTTGCGGGATGTGTTGAGCTTCTGGTAGAACCTCCGTGTTTCTTGGAAAGCAGTTCCCTTTCTTCGCATTCCGGTTCTTCCAGGCGGCGCTTTTTCTCCTGAAATAGGCGAGATTGCTGTTTCCCCTTCTTGTTGTATTGTTCCACGTTCTGTCGGGTCCCCTGCTATAGTATTACCGTCCGCGTTGCGTTCTTCTTCTCCAAAATCGTTTTGCACTCTTCGTCGAACCATTCGTTTCGTCGATTCCGTTCCACGTACCCGATGGTACTCTCGGCTGCGTCGTTGATGGCTGCTTTCACTGTACTCCAGCAGTCCTCTTGAGGGGCCTCATACAGCTCGCACTCGTCTGGCAACACGACCTCGAGATTCTGCGCGTATTCTGAGGTGACATCAAGTTGGTTTAGTCGCTCTAGGTTGTACCGTGGCGGTCACTGGTACCATACATTGTTGATGACGGAGATTTTTAGACACAGCTTGACCATCATCAGATAGTGGTCGGAGTCGATGTTAGTCCTGACGTCGATAATATCGGAGAATCAGAACGTGGTCGATTTGAGATTCCGTCTGCTGTGGTGATCTCCAGGTGTAACGATAAGGAAGGCTGTGTTGGAAAAAGGTGCTACATATGGCCATGTTTTTGGAGACGGCGAAATCAATGAGTCGTAGGCCGTTTTCATTCGTCTGCTGGCGGGCGCTGAACTTCCCCATCGTCGGTCTGAATTCCTCCTCCTGGCCTATCTGAGCGTTTAAATCTCCTATGATGATATTGACATCGTGGCTTGGGCACCGGTAGTACTCGCGTTCGAGCTGCGCGTTAAATGCGTCCTTGTCATCTTCAGTGCTTCCGGAGTGTGGGCTGTGCACGTTTATTATGCTGAAGTTGAAGAATTGGCCCTTGATCCCCAACCTGCACATTCTTTCGTCGATCGGCAACCAACGCATCAACACGATGAAAGCTGTTCCCAGCTCGCGTGTGATGCCGCACCTTTTGTATATGGTGTGATTACCTCTGAACGTTCGCACCATCGATCCTGTATAACACACCTCCTGCAGCGCTACGATGCCGAAAGAACGGCCAGTTCCACGTACCGAGTTTCCAATCGCCCTTTTTGTTCGCTGGGGTCGTTGCCGTTGGTCTCTGTTCGTATTATTGCTGATTTTCCGTTACAATGGGGTTTTACGGCTGGTTCGTAGGGCTGGACACCAACCCCCTACTTTCCGGAGGACCTTCATGCACAGTTGAGCTTTAAGTCCTTCTCTGGCACTTGAACGTTGATCAGCCGCCCCGAACATGAGGATCAGATGCTGTTGTGAGCCGCTTCTCCTGGAGAACAGACGCTCAAGTTTGCAGAAGTAAACTCCCCTTCCCTGTCAGCCTACGACCAAAGTTCCCACCGGAGTTGGTTACCCGATCTTCCCTAAGGTTGCTCGCAGTTTGCAGCCGGTACCACGCAGAGGCGGGGATAGGCGTTGTTGGGCAGAGGCTAGTGGATCACAATGGGATCTAAATTTCGCAACATACCCAGCTTTTACCATGTTCAATCCCGCCCTTATTTAGGCTCTCAAGTTTAAGACTAAAGAAGGCAAGTTGGTTGTCTCGGAGAAACACAAGGTTCACTACACCACTGCTCCGGTTAGTGCAGTAAGGACAAAATACTGTGGAGGGCGCCCTGCTACTCCACTGGCTCCGTTAGCGGTTAAGTTTTAGTTAGACCCCCCTAGCCATTCATTCCTTGGAACCGTAAGCATATAGCCGCATCACTCCATGAATTAGGGGTCACTTGTTTATTGGACTCTTACTACCGGACCAGGCGATCTGTAGTGTTTTTCTGAACCAATTGAGACAAACACTACCGATACTATATAGCTTTCAAGGCAGATCTAGAAAAGAAGTTAATATTGATGATCAACTTTATACGGACTCGAACTGCGTAAAAAATGTATTTTTTTTTAATTGATCGAAACTTTTTAATTTGCAGTGTTGGAGATAAAAACATGGAAGTACAGCACAATCTCTCCGACTCCTTTTTGTCACTCATAATAGCTGCATTTTGACCATTCATTGAATATTCATGATGTGTCCAAGCGACCGATTTCTTTGCACAGTTTTATTCTCACAATCTCGTTTACCGTCCAGCCACCCAATCCCGAAAATTTCAACACGGCTTTCCCCATTGCATGCCGATGCCGCACCATTTCGTAATTTTAGTTGAATTTAGATTGCGGTAAACGTCGCCGTCGTCGTCGTCTAGGTGCAACGAGGCGTAAAGCTTGATTTTTATTGGCAATGTTTAAACGGTTGGTTTTATCCAACGACGACGACGGCTAGGTTAGGTGCACCCGTCTACTCGGAAGAATGACAGCGATGGTGGTTTCCCCGTTCCGGTGAACTTTTCAAGCTCGGATATGACAGACGGTTGGTCTCCGTCGGTCATAGTCTGCATATTAATATATTCTGTATCACAGTTTCAAGTTTTTTTTTTTTTCGTAGCTCCAATCAGTCATGAAATTTCAGCAATTTTCTCTGATGGAAAAGTTTTTCTTAGTTTGGATTGGTGACAAGGCATACGTAGATGGCATACTGAAGGGTTGTTTTTTTCTCAACCGAAACAAATTATTTCGCTTCACATAAAATTTGAAGTCACCCAACAGCTTAGTAATGTGGATATGGAAAATGATTTATATAGAAGAGTTTTTCAGAGAAAGTTTGATTGGATGAATATTTTTTTTTAAAGTCGTTTTTATCTAGATTTTCTGAATCAGTAATAAAATGTATAACAAATAAATCAACCATTGTTCTTGATCTTAGCAAAACAAACGATATATGAAGGAGATTTTTAAAATTCATGTTCATGGAGATGAACCAGCCTCGGGCTGAAAATCTCCCTAATAAAGCTAATAATAATAATAATTCATGTTCACATTTAATTAAAACATTAAATGTCCCTTTCGATAGTAATGGTTTTTGCAATACTAAAAATACATTATTTTCTCTTTTAAACTTTACAGGTTAGTGAATGACACGTCTGCAAACAGTTTGAATTCACTTGGATGATATAATAACTATATGGTAAGTGATCCACAATACAAAAATGAGAAACTTTCAATGGAATCCAATAGACTAAGAAGCGGAAGTCATTTCCGTTTTTTTTTGTTATGAAATCGGGATCATAATCATGAAAGCCCACAATAAACATCACTGTTTGCCAGAACCGTTACAATGCGCACGCCTACTGGCAATCCATAAACCATAACGAATTAATGCCGTTGTACTACTTGTCCCTACTTCGAACAAAAAACATCCGTAGTAGTCGTGCAGATAGCGGTTTACAACGAGCGAGAGAATGCATAATCAATTATTCTTCCTTCAATAATTTGACCAGCGTTCAAATTTGGTAGATTTTATTGCAACCTAAAACATAGAGAATTTCCTTTCTTGAATTCGGCGAAGAGCAATCTTAGAATAGGATGTGTACATAGAACACAGAAACAGGCTCAGGCTCTATTAATCTTTCGACTACGCCAAGAAAATGAGATCAACAAAAACATTCCAAATGGTGTAATATTTGTGATCAACATTTATTAGTTTTATTAAAAGTAACAATACAATCAACACAACTCGTATATGATAGCTATTCCCATACTCGAACTCATTCTCATCGCTCATTCGAATTCCCTACTTATGACACTCGCACGTACACCAATTTCAACACCTCGTTGAAGGTATCGCGCAACCAAGCAGCCATAAGTACGAAATAGTGCCATCATTTGGGTGCCAATTTGCATCTGGGCAAAGTGCCGATCCGATGAGATATGATCTCCATCTGTCCGTAGGTAAGGTACCTCCACCGGAGCCGTAGAAAAGTAACTGGGCAGTCGTCAGCAGTGGCTGAGAGCGCAATTTGTCCGCCGCGACGCGACGCTCAGCTTTATGAAGTATCTAGTAGGTACGATCCGTTCGATAAATCAATGCGAGAGCCCGCAATTATCATAATTTATGTCGTGAAAAAAGCTTGTGATGACTGTAATAGCCACATTTATGGATACCGGAATGGAATGATTTCTGAGTTGGTCGGGTCGTGCATGACTGCATCGCGCCTTGGTGGGTGACTGAATGAATGCAGATCCACGTGCCATACGTTTACAATTTGGAATGTTGTTATTTCACGGGTAGTTAGCATAGTTTTCGGTGAATTCCAATTGGCTCATATCACTGACTCAGAGAATCGTAGAAATCGTATGCATTATAATCCCAGAATACGGTCCCACATAGCCACAGTTATAAACACGTGGGTATTCAACAGACCACGCTGCAGGTCCATTGGGTTGATTCTAGGTCGGTCCAGGAACTTTTTTTTCAAGCGGATGTAAACTGCCTTGTGCAGCATAGTTGTCCCACGTTCCATGGGTATCCCTATTGACATGAGACACTATGCTGAACACGGCAGTAAAGCTCTGCCACCTTTCCGAATGTTCGGGCGATAATGACTATGTCGTCCGTAAAGCATACAAATTAACTGGATTTCGTAAATATCGCACCCAGTTGTTGAACCCGGCTCATCGCATTCCACCTTCCACACAGATTTTGAAGAGTAGACATAAGAGTCCGTCACCTTGTTGAAGTCCCCGGCGAGATTTGAATCAACTGGATAGTGCGCCCGAAACGCTTTCGCTGTATTGCACACTGTTCATTGTTACTTTGATCAGTCTGGTCAGCTTCTCAGGAAACCCGTTCTCGTCCATAATTTTCTATAGCTCTATACAGTCGATGTTGTCCTATGCCGCCTTGATGCGTTGGGACTTGATATTCACGGCATTCCTGGAGGATTTGCCGTACGGTGAAGGTGTGGTCAGTTGTCGACCAGCCGTCGATGAAACCGGCATACAAACATTTTAGGTGACATACGATGGCAGATGATCTGCGATAGCACTTTGTAGGCTAAAAAGTGATTGCTCCGAAGTTCTCACATTCTACATGGTCGCTTTTCTTGTGAATGGGGCAGATTTCCCCTTCCTTTCACTTCTCCACCGGTAGCTATTTTCCAGAACATGCCCTTCAACTGGTGTAGGTATATTTATGGTCAACTTTTCAGGGCCCATCTTGATTGTCTTTAGCACCGATACCATTCGTACCAGCTGCTTTGTTGGTTTTGAGCTGGTGAATTGCTTCCCCAGGGCTGCAAAATGGTGTGTCGACAAGAAGTGTCCAACATAGCCTTGGTCACAAGAGCCTACCTGATACTTCTACGGATCAATCGATGACAAAGATCTCCAAATAAACCTTGTTAGCTGATACTGTAGCCTGGGCACTATTGTTCTTCTGACTTCAGCTGAATTGAGGAAATACGTGTCGAGTGTCTGTTCACTAAGGAGGTGCGGCTCAAACAGCATCTGTACTGGCATCCAGCGCCAGCGGCTGAACATGAAATGCTCCTCCCCCGGAAATTATACCTAAGGTGACAGCTTAGTTGATAGTAGACCTTAGGCCAACAATCAACTGTCCCCGAATCTCAATAAACCGTTTAAGAAACCAACAGAGAAAAATCCCGAACTGTTTTTACGGAATCGACTTTAGCACGGAACAACGGTCAAGAATTGGAACATGGAATATTGTAAGGGGTTATATATGTTGAGGTTGAGCACAAAATCGATTTTTGTCCTTTTATCCTAAGGCACGGGGTTTTAAGAATGTTGTATCAAATTTTCATAGAAATCCAAGCACTACAAGCAAAGATAGCATTTTGCACCTCGCTTACTTACGGGCGCGTACACTGAAATAAATAACAGTTAATTTTACTAAAACACTGTCAACTTAACTAGCAGTGCAGTTAACACTACTAAAAATAATCTTAATTTACCAAATAAGCATTGTATTTTTAACCACACTGTGTTGTAAAATGCGTGTCCAGGAAAAATTACCAAAGTTTTGTTGTTGAGACGACTACGCTTTTAGTTGAATTTACTACAATGCATTGTAATTTCAAGCATATTTCAGTTACCTTAACAGATTTTGCTGTCGGTTGAGAATCATAAGTACGGTTAGTCATTTTACTATGGAATCGGTAGTTTCCATAACAAAATTTATTTCAGTGTAGTGCATACTTGAAACTTTAAACGCGATTATTCCGGAAATATGTTTTTCCAAAAACTCGATGACCACGATTGCGGAAACAGTTCTCAACCAATTTCAACCGATTTCAACCAATTTTTTTTGAGTGTTCGCTATTCATGTGTCGTGTTCTTGAACGATAAACAATAATAAAAAAAATCATATCAGTGTTATAATTTTTAATACATTTTTGCATGAAAAAAGTTTTTTTTTAGAAAGAATCGTCTCCGTTTGAAAACTAAAAACATTTTTTTTAATATTCTGATCGTTTAAGGACACCACAAGGTCCACTAGTAACGGTTTTCTTTTGGGTTTGTGCTTTCAGTTGAGCCGTTGGATTGTAATTATAGTCACGGCAAACCTCTTTAAAGAAAACGCTATAGAAAAGAAGGTCGTGCCCTCGAGTGGGTTGACTCCCTGGCTGATGAAGAGGATCAAGCCGCCACAACCGGCGGTATCCGCCTCCTCTCACGACGTTTGAGTGGAGCAAGGATGAACCCGAGGATGCCAGTGAAAGACGCTACTGGACACTTTCTAACTGACCCAACTGACGAGCTAAAACGTTAGTTTGAACACTTTGAAGAAATTTTTCAAGTTTCGACGTCCGGCCAACCATCAACATCCGACATGAATTGCCTAATGTATGGCGCAATGCGCCATTGGCGCATCACCCATGTCAACTCTGAGGCACCATTACTGTAGGATATTAAAACAGCCATCCGAGTTTTCTCCGGCCGACTGGAGGCAGGGCGTCTTATTGTGAAGATTCTCAGGGTTGTGCTCTATGGGCACGAAACATGTACTCTACGTAGAGAAGACCTACGCGTCCTTGGAGTTTTCGATCAGGAGGTGTTGCGTATCATCTACGGCGTAATGCCGATGGAAGAAGGGACTTGTTTCCTTCTAAACCATAGGGGAAAAATCTGCTCAACAGACACCCGAACAGGATGAATCGGATAGTGTGGGGTTAAGGCCGTCTTCTACAACAATAGTAAAAGCCAGGACTACTCTCTTGGGGTAGTTAGCCTAGTGGTTAAGGCTATGGATCGCCAATCCGGAGACGGCGGGTTTGATTCCCGTTCCGGTCGGGAAAATCTTCTGGACTCCCTGGGCATAGTGTATCATTCTACTTGCCTCACAATATACAAATTCATGCAATGGCAGGCAAAGAAAGCCCTTCAATTAATAACTGTGGAAGTGCTCGAAGAACACTAAGTTGAAGCGAGGCAGTCCCAGTGGGGACATAGAGCCATAAAGAAGAAGAAGAAGAAGAAGAAGAAGAAGAAGAAGAAGAAGAAGAAGAAGAAGAAGAAGAAGAAGAAGAAGAAGAAGAAGAAGAAGAAGAAGAAGAAGAATAAGAGGAAGAAGACGGAGAATAAGAAGAATAAGACTACTCTCTCCTCGATCCACTAAACAAATTCCTATGGTCGCCAAACCCTTTGTCTCTCCGGAACCACCAAGAAGGCATTGCTTCAGAGAGGGACTATAGTGCACATCGCACCCTCAAGGTTAGCTGCGTAGCCTGCAGCAACGAGCATCGATGCGCTTAACCAGTTTCCCGAGTGGTCCTCACCACTCCTTTTGTCCTCGGAAGGCGGGCAGTATCAACCCCGCCCGTGTCCAACCGTTTTGCAGACATCAAGAACTGATGCCTACGTGCAACCAGATCTGACCTGCCCACAAGGAAGGGTATCACTACCCTTCAGGCCTTACCAGATACACCAGAAGGTTGCTGACAGCAGGGTCTCCTCCTGCCCCAACCCTTGCCGGGGACCTCTTTCCAACCGCGGCCTCGCATCCAACCCAGTACACACGCCATCTCCTCTGTAGCTCCCAGACATTAGGGGCTGTCCATAAACCACGTGGTCATTTTTTGGGAGATTCCAAACCTCCCCCCCCCTCCGCGTGGTCTTTGGTTCTTACAAAAAAAAATGTATGGACCGTGCTCTTTGCTCCAACACCCCCCCAACATGACCATGTGGTTTATGGATGGCCCCTTATGAACGATAGCCGTTGAAAAGGCATTCCAGCCAAACTCATCCCTACACATCCTCTGAACAAGTTTGTCCGGAGTTGTGTCCTCTCCGCATGTGGCAAGCGTGCGATCACGCATTGTGTTCCGCCGTTTCCTCTAAACCAGCACAAAGAGGACATTCGCCAGGTGATCGCTATGAATGTAGCTATCGTCTACTCTCCAGTTCGAACTACTTATTAGGCCAGTATTACAAAAGATCACGTCAATAATCGACTCCGCACCGTTTCGACTAAAGGTACTCTTGGCACCGACATTAGCCGGGTCAACATCTAATATGGCCAGTGTCTCTAGCAGTATCTGACCGCGGTGATTCGTGAAGCGGCTTCCACTTTCCACGTCCCAGTCATTAAAGAAGAAGGTACTTGGAGATGGCGATTGAACTACGAACGGCATCAGCTGCTGAGAGAACCAACCATTGCAACGATGCTTCGTCCACACCGTTAAAATCGGGAGGCTACGGTGGACGGGTCACGCCATCAGGATGTCGAATAGCAACCCGACTAAAATGGTTCTCGAGAGCCATCCGACCGGTTCAAGAAGACGTGGTGCGTGCAGCGAGCTAGGTGGGTCGACCAAGTGGAGGACGGTTTGCGGACCTTTCGCAGAGTGCGGAACTGGAGACGCACAGCCATGGACCGAGTAGAATGGAGACGACTCCTGTGTACAGCAGAGGACACTCAGGCCTTAGTCTGACCGGTAAGGTAGGCTACTGTGTTTTGAACAAGCTTGACAGAAACTCTCTTGCGAGGAAATGAGGAGGCGATTTCGGCGATTTTCTGAGGAGTGAAGATAAAATCCTTGAAATCAGAACGCAAATCCTTAACAGCTCCGAGCGCGAGCTTGTCTAACACTCATAATTTCTTGTTGTGTTTCTCGAATACCAGTATAGATACCTCAATTTCGAGGTCAAATTTGGTCCTTTGGTGTTCTAGTATCACCGATTTAGTACAGAAAAGTTATGTATGAAAATATAATTTGCAATGTTTTTTTAACTGTTTGTTCTAGCATAAATTCCACTTGAACTCTTGGCGCCACCTCCAAATATCAACCGAGATCGCTCACTTTTGCACTGCTCACTTATTTCGATCAGTAGATTACTTTCCACTTGGGAAAACATATCCCGGAAAGATTTAGCAAAATAAGTCCCACCCTACTGTGGTGGGTAAAACACCTTTTCGAGTGAGATAAAACGTCAGTTGTCATTTTCCGCGTTGACTTGTAGTGAAATACCTGGGGGCTCCATCAAACTCTTCCCAGCAGCAAATGAAGGAGGAGGAGAAGGGTGGTATTTAATGGATTAATTCCATAAAACCAGCGCGCAATAACCTAAATTCTGTGCGCTGTAAATTAATCTTCCACGATAACCACCACGATGGCGTAGTGTACGTTCCGCGTGCCTGCCTGGGTCATATTGACCCCAACATCCTACTAGCAGGGTTTTATGTGGAAAATCATCGTTTTCCACTCTTCTCTTTTGATTGAGCTGTACCCGGACTTGACATGTTCAATTTTAAACATAGTTTGCTTGCATCAAACTGAAACCTCCACAATATGGATAAATGTCGTGAAACCATTTTGCCATCAGTTCCCCTAACTGTGTCATAATTTTGTAATAGCGATGATTAAATAATGCTTGGCAAATTAAATTGAATCCTGATTACGCAGTTAATCCCAACAAACGCTCCCTCGTTTCTCGGTTTGGTTCAAATTTGACGCAAATTAAGGCGATCCGGCATTGTTCGAAGAAAAAAGTGAAAAAATGATGCGTGTTTGGGCCAGTTGCGATGGGGATCGCGACCGGGTGGCATTTTTCGAAGTGATAAAAATGGATGCACACTTGGTAGCAAACAGTAGGGGTAGGCGGGGTAATATGGACACCCGGGGCAGAATGGACACCCTCAATATTTTGAAATATGCGAACTTTTTTGATTTTTTAATGAATGGAGAATATAGTCCATTTGTCTAAAACGTAGTTTCAGGAAAGAAACATTCGAAATTAAAATTATACTTGATTTTACACGAAAAAGTTGCGTCCTCCGTTTTTTGTGCATGGAAATTATAATTTTCACCCCATCTAAAATAAGATTTAGTGATTAATTTATTGCAGGTCGATTAAAACCTGATATTTCTAGAGCACACGCAAGTAGTTTTGCTGTATCTACATGCTTAACATGTTTATATTTTCTTCTTTATTATATCAAAAATCAAGTTTGGAAATATCTTCTGCTGCCGGGGCAAAATGGACACTCATCTTTTTGAAAGAAGCGGCAAGGAAAAAATATAACCTAAATCACAAACCAACCAAATTCTTCGATTTCAGTATATTTTCGGTTAAATGTTCACTATAGTAGACATTAGTATGGGACACGCTTGTATGGGAAAAATAAATCCTTGCTCCAGTTGACTTTTTAGATCCCATTTAGGTCCCATATGAACTGTACAAAATTTCAGCGCAATCGGTGAAACTATAATTTAGCGCAAGCTGTTCAAAGTTTGCATAGGATTTATTATGGGAAAAGTTACACTTCCAAACAAAAAATCCTACAGGTCACTCTTTGTCTCCTTAATTCAAATCGATCAATGTTTCTTGTAGAAAAATCATTTATGATACTTTCCTTCGAAGACCGCAAAACGATTGGATTCTTTTGGAAAAAGTTATTGATTTATTACCGATTAGTGATCCAACGAACGGCTTTTGTTTTGTTTTATCAGCAGCACTGCTGCTGCCGTTGTTGCATGGGGTGGCGGGAGGCATCACCACCCCCAGAAACAGCAGCAGCCAAGGCAGCAGCTACAGTGCTGCTAATAAAACAAAACGAAAATCCATTCGCTGGATCACTAATCGGTAATAAATCAATAACTTTTTCCACAAGAATCCAATCGTTTTGCGGTCTTCGAAGGAAAGTATCATAAATGATTTTTCTACAAGAAACATTGATCGATTTGAATTAAGGAGACAAGGGACGACCTCTAGGTTTTTTTTATCTGAAAGTGTAACTTTTCCCATAGTAAATCCTATGAAAACTTTGAACCGCTTGCGCTAAATTATAGTTTCACCGACTGCGCTGAAATTTTGCACAGATCATATGGGACCTAAATGGAATAAAAAAAAGTCGACTGGAGCGAGAATATACTAGTAGACATAGGTGTAGTGTTCGTACGCTTTTCGGAGCAGTCAAGAAAAATCGATGCAAGTTCGATCGTGTTTAATAGCACGGGGATCTAAGTTTTCACCCCAACAAATACCATAGTTTTCAGCGCCACCAACAAATCAGGAAAATGCAATAAACTTACCCTGCTTCCGGCCACACATCCTGCATTCTTTCACCCTCAAGCCATAAAAATAGTAAAACCGACTTCCACTTTCTTCATTAAAGAATTTATTCACAAAACAACAAATTACTTTTAGCACCACAATCACTACTCCTCCGTCCGTTCGTCGCAAACATCGTTCATAAACTGACTTCATTCGACCGCCGGTAGTGTGCATGCCCGTTCACGCCTTCTCGTTCACCCATTCGCTTGTCATTCATGCTCGCCTCTTTTTTCTTCGTATCCAGTTGTCCGTCAACGCAGCGTGAAAGAGCTTTCCGATCACGCCTCGTCATCGTGCACTTCAAAACCTAAATCTCAGGTGCAACGGGTAGAATGCGTAGATACACTCAGAAAATTTAGATTGTGTGAACTATTTGAATTTAAATCGGAACATTTTCTTTAATCAACCTAATATCACTACAATCGCCTTCTTCTCTATTCTATTTCTATAATCGAAATATATTATACAATAAATATGTACAATTACAAAGCAAGCCCTCATTTTATGTGACAATATTGGCTAAATAAATAACAAAAAAATAAACATATTGCATCAAATGTAATGTAGCTGATTGAGTTCCTTAGGAGCATCAACATAATTTCAATATCGGAATCTCCATTTGAAAACTATCATTTCCAAGCACTTAGCCTCTGAGCTAATTTAGTTCTTTAAAAAAAAAACAAAGTTCTGGATTAACTGTCATTCTATCGATTTAACTGTCATTCTATCCACGGAATCTAAACTTTTTTTTTTGTTGCTTATTTGACTGTCAGCACAAAGATTTCGAAACGCAATAAAATTTAAATATACTTTTAACAATGCCCTCTTTTGATTGAGGTAAAGAAACCAGAAATATTTTAATTGTAACATAATTCAATAATTTTAACTGCTTAATTACTATATTATATATCAACAAAATCTTTTCGTTGTTTTTTTAACTGAACAGTGTAATCTCAAGTGCAAAATTAACATAATACAATAAATACACCTTAGCAGACAATTTCGCATTGTTGTTGTTGTTGTTTTTTTTTTTAAATTATATTTCATACTAAACAATATATTCCATAATTCACACCCATAAATGCCATCCTGTCTAAATTATTTACAACACGTTGTAACTTTCATGGACTCTGATAACTCGACATAACTATATTTACATTGTCAAGCTAATTTATGAACACATTCAAGGAATATCTACTAATGCCTTGGGGCAAGACACTGTGCTGGAGAGTACATTTTTCTTCACAGAGTTGCTCAGAATTTCTCTGGATTGCTCCCGTTTTTGCTGGGGTATTGCCTGATACTATCGAAAAACCAAAACAATATTGCCCGATATCCCGCTTTTCTTGCAGCTTTAGGGGTGTTTTTCCGCAAATTTCGTCGATCATTGGTAAAAGAGTTACTCAGAATTTCTCAGAGTTACTCTCGTTTGCACAGTGTCTTGCCCCTAGACTAATGCCAGTATTATGATTTGAAGTTTTTTTTTTGTTTGTTCTTGTCTTTTAACATAAACATCGCATCTCTTCAAATGTTAGTTTTAACTGATTTGACTGAGCAACTTGCAAGCATTCCGAAAACGCAAAATAAATATATATATTGTTTTACTCAATTAAAATTTTACATACATAAATTCTGAATATATACTATCAAACTGTCCCTATTATGAAAAATATGATACAATGTGCTTAATAACCATTTCAGGTTATCATCTTGATGATACACTGAATGAAACTATCATTAATGTTATCGTCTCTGTAAGATACATTTTTTTATGAGGGTGATGCTTGGATGAATTCACTTTTTTTATTTGTCTAATTCTCGCAGCTACTTTATATCAAAACAATTTCTTCGTCTAGCAAAACTATAAATATCACTTTATTCTCACTCCCGGTAAAATTTTGTATTATAATTTAAATTATCACCATTTTTCCCTTCATGCCTTGGAATTCAAACTGAAATGTTAATAAACTGATTAACTGAACTTGGTAAATTTATTAATCGTAACACCACTAAGAATCTAAGTTACTACATACTGGTAGGTATTTCGTATTACATTCGAAATAAAAATAACACACAATTGAACTACCAAATATAAACAACCAATCATGAAGAATGTGTTTCATTTTAACCTTAATATAGTGCTTATTAATTTCTTAAGTATTTACAAACTATTTTTTTTTCATCCCATTTGCAATATATGACAGAACTAACTTTGATTCCAATGAGTTATATTATATATGTAATCTAACCAGAAACGGTGTCTACTAACCAAGGATGGGTAATATGATTTTTTTTTATTATTTCCTCAATTGGGTTCTTTATGGGTATCCGGATTATTTCATAATCGGATTCTCCGCCGAAAAAGTAGCCGAAATCCGAAATTGCATAATTTATGTAGTCCGGGAACTATTTTTAAAATGCATTTTAAGTTTGTGTGAGAAATTTTTTTTTTTGTTCGGGTCGAACTGTCATTTTATCGATTGAACTGTCATTCTTTTCACGAAAATAATGTATACACTAAACGGTTATCGTTAATAATAAAGCTAAATTACAATTACAATAAAAACTGTTTTGTTAATTTAACTATCAAAACAAAGGTATCGGAATCCAATAAAAATGACGTTATATTAAAAAAAATTAGCTCTTTCGATTAGGCTATAGAAAATAGCAATTTTTATTCACTAACCAACCCAATTGCGGATACAACTTTCCATCAGGAGTATTACTAATCTCAAGTGCTAATTAGTTATGGAAGGTTACTCATGTGACCGATAAACATTTATCACTAGAAACAGTAACATAAGAAAAATAAACAAACAACTAAATGACACTTACATGTCTCAAGCTTGCAAAGTGCAGAAGAATTTAAAATCAGAAACTCATCAACGACACCCTCCATGAGTAATCGTTCCACAATCGTCCCCATATTACAACAATAGCTAATCTAAACTTTTACTGGTGGAACTTCCCAGGCTCCAGAAATCTCCCTTGAACATAAAATTAGATTATCGCTGACATTTATTAAACGTTATTGTGGTCTTTATTTTGCATATATTATTGAAGTATCATTTGATCAAACTACATCTTCATACGTTACAGAGAATTACACACTATGTTTCTACTACTAGGCTTATATTACATTCCATTTACTGTGTAGGTACCTATTTTCTAAATGCATAAGTTTCCCCACTCACAAGTCATTGAAAATGGCGGCACCTACGAGGTTTCAAAATCATCCGTCAAGCTTCAAAACTCAATTGGTTTCTTTAATGGTATTGAGATAATTTCACATTCTGAATCTGCATGCATACCTGAGGCGAAATCCAAATTTTCATGAATTTAGGTTTGGGAACCTATTTAAAAATCAATTTGAAGTTTGTATGGGAGCGATTCGATAAATCACCCCTCGTCGGATTTTGTACGGGGCGGAGCTGTCGAGCGGTTGCCCAGCTATTAAAAGAGGATTTAAAAAAAATCTCCTTAAAATTGATAAAGTTCTAAAAATCTTGATTTTTCTAAATTCAAAAACTCAATTACCAACAAATGGCTCTACTTCAATCTACCTTCCGATGACTACGATAGTTAATGCCAAGACTATTTTCGCGAATATATGCTCCAAAATTTGATTTTTGAGGTGGAACACAAAATCATCCTCAAATGTATTTATATTGAGCAATTCAAAGTTTCCGCTGATTCTACAACCTCTAAACTTGAGATTTTTACCATTTTGTGACGCTACAAATACATTAATGAAACATCAAAATAAGAAAATCATCAACAAATATCTATGCCTCCCACTAAGTATATACAAGAAAATACGTTATAATCTTGAGACTGCTTTCACTAAGTACATACAGGAACACCTTAAGATCTTATGACTGCTTCCATGATAAACTCCAACGCCAGGCTCCAGAATGATCCATACTCATTGCAATAACATACATCAATTGTTAATATATATCAGAAAACCATCATACAATAAATGAATTCTGTTCTATCCTCTTTATTTATACCCTACTTCTATACTATTCTATCAAATATATAAGATATATTACAAGTTGCAATGCTTCGCCAGACTCCAATCCTTTCAATAAGCGCCCAGGAAAAATAAATCTTTTTATATTCGATTTTAAAGTCCTATACATCCACCAGCAAATATTGATGGAGATTTCAAAGCTGCTACCATGAACAAAATTCGCCAAGTTTTGTTAAATATATCCTCTATATCCTATACTGGTTGGTTCCGCACTCTCGATTAATTTTGTTTTCATTGTATTGAATTTCTACCCAGCTCATACAAACACCCTACCCAGCTTCACATTTTCCTACTTTTTAGTTGATTTTCGTTACTTTTACTACATATAAACATAGCTATCTTGAAGACGGACTAAGGAGTGCAACAAGTTATGCGGATCGGTTCAACTGTTTATGAGTTTCAATGTCTCAAATCAACTTTAAACTTATTTCAACTATTCTATATTTAATTAGTTCAAGATGAACTACAACATCTTGTCTTGTGTGTGTTTTCATGATGGAAATCATCAAATTTCTAATTGCAGTATTCATCGAGCATTATAATCAGAAAACCATCAACAACTCTTCCTGTTCTTTTCACTTCACATGCCTCTCTCTCAAAATGAACAACCGCTGGTCTTCAAATTGCTTGGATTTGCGTATTTACATACACCCTTAAAGTATCAACCAGGCATTCACAATTTATAGTTACCAACTTAATCGTCAGCATCTCTCAGTTTACATATTGCAATGAATAGATTATTAAATTACCTAGATGTCTTAAGAAATGGAAACGGGTATAGAATTTGTTAGTCCAAAAATCACCAAAAAGGCACCATTAAATCTCTGTGTATCTGCATGTTTAATTTAACTTACATGTTCTATCCCTACCATGCTACAACAACAGGCTTTTAGTGGGCTGTAATGGGCGGAACTTACCAGGTTCCGAAAGTTCGATCCTTAACCTTCTTCGTGCATTAACTGACGTTCACCCTGTTCACGTAGTGTACGCTCAACGTGCCTATCTCATTGTGACCCAAATGCATGACTAGGGTTACTGAGATTGCTTTTATGGGTTGGACTTGAGAAGTCATGCGATAAAATCAAATACAAGAAAAAAAATCAAACCACTTTTCTATCCTCAACTTACACCTACAATCCTAAGGAAACTGTAACAACTGAACATAATATTGCTATAATGTGTTAGGTTTTCCAGGCTCCATTAGTATCTTCTAGACTTCAAATCAAAACATTAGAATTACTCTTGTTATTAGTCTATGTTTTTGTTGACATGTTTCATCATTCAAAATACAATACATCTGATTATTAAATCGCTTAAACGGGTGAAGCTTTCCAAGCTTCAAGAGTATCTATTAAGCAAAAAAAAAATCAGGAAATCGTCAAATCACTGCTTCGTATTTCGTTTCTTTCTTCAAGCGACCTCTGATACTACTAGAGACGAACCAGTCAAGGGCTGAAAGTCTCTTCAATAAAGATATTAATAATAACCCTGATACTACTTGTAAGGTTGCAAAATTGTCAAGTGACAAAATATAAAAAAAACATCGTATACTTATGTCTGTCTCAACTTCCATGTTCTCTTTCTAATATAAATGCTGAAAACTAAATTTGATATTACTACATTGTGTAGTTTTCCATTGCATTACATCTAAATATCAGAAATTTTCTAGTTAATAATTTTTGTTTGCATATTTCATTATTGAGAACCAAAAACTCTTTTTTTTTAACTGGTCAAATAGGTACCGAAGCTACCGAAGTATCCCTCATGCATAACAATTAGGAAATTGTCAAGCAACTTCTTCATATCCACAAAATCCTAGTTTAACCCACAAAATACTTCTAACAACTTTTCCGACTCCTTTTAATTACCGTCAGACTTTAAATTCAAAATATTACCGACACTTAAGATATTAGTATTCTTTTATGTTTTATCATAAAGAAATCAGTACATCTTATTCTAAAACCGCTTAGATGGGTGAAGCTTGCCAGGCTCCAAGATATCCATCAAGCATAAGAATCAGGTATTCACCAATCAACTCCTTCGTATCTCACAGATTTCGTGGTTTACCCTCAAGAAACTACTCATGCCGCTAACATGAGTTTAGTTTTTTAAACTTAAAACAAAAATCGGTCACGTGTTATATTCTCCAAACTTATTTACCTTTCTCAACATACACGCTACATCATAGAGTAATTCCATATTTTATAGTGTGTAGAGTGTATAGTGTGTAGAGTTGTCCAGACTCCATTAATCACAATCAGGCTTCAAAACCTAGAATCAAGATTTATGTAGTTTTGAGTTAATGTATTTGTTATACCAGGCTTTCTGATATTTTTTTTTTTTTCAATTTATTTCCCATACCATCTGTGTTGAGCATTATGAGGAGGAACTATATCTTATCATTAGGAATTCTACATGTACCATTTTACTTATCACTACAATTCTGCTTACTCCCAATAAGATGCTCTACAGAATTATCTGTAATATACCCATTCATTTCTCTTATCTTTTTTTTAAACTTCTTTGCCACCTAGTTTATTCAGAGACTTTACACATACTCATTTGTAGTCTCATTTGTTCTACTCTGGCTTTTGCTGTACTGTTGTAACTTCTGTGAGACCTAACTCTTAAGGAGACGCTACACAGAATTATCTATAAACAATTACTTTACTTTTTTTTGCTGTTTATCATCCTGTACTTCTTTGAGACTTGACCCATCCAGAGACGCACACAGAAACATTATGTGTATCAACCATCTCCTCAAGTTTTTTTTTTTGCCATGTCCACCATCTGTGAGACCTAACTCTTAAGGAGACGCTACACAGAATCGTCGATAGATTTTTTTGCTATTTTTTCAAACTTCTGTGAGACCTAACTCATATGGAGACGCTACACAGAATCTTTAAGATTTCCACTTACTTCAAAACTCCAATTATTATATTGTTGAACTTCTGTGAGACCTAACTCTTACTGAGACGCTACACAGAATTAATGGTTCGCACTGCTTAGAACAATTGGTCAAACTGTCAAATCAGCACCACATTTATTTGGGAATACGATACCATTCCATTCTTAATAGAACTGTTAAAAAACAAAATAAAAACTTGCACTAGTACAATACATTTTTTTTTCTTTTTTTTTTATGCAAATCCAATTCGACCATTGCAAACAATTCTCAACTAGAAATCAAATTATACTCGAATTGATGAGTTTCCAATTCGATGAGTTAACCAATTAAAATATCTTTAAAATTGTATTGATTGGAATTGAAATTTATTCTTAATCACAAACCCATTATTGTTCGAGTTCACGCCGGTCCTTTGAGCAGCTATAGCACATGCATTTTCCTGTAGTTCAAACTAAAATCCGACATAATGTAATACACACTAGTTCATTCTTACTCGTGCTTCCTTTTTTTTCAGCTATTTTTTTTTTAAATCAAAATCAATCCAAAAAAACCATCGCCTGATGGAAAGTTTTGATAAGACACAAAATTACAATAATCTTCAAAGCAAAATCACTTTTCAAATGTGAACAAACCAACACAAACTTCCAGTGACGTACAGTCCTGTTTCATTCTAATGATTGATTCATACATTCGTTTGTACCATGCCACAATAATTCTACTAAGCCCCTGTAATCATTCAGATAACTCTAATTTGTTAGTGAATAAAGAACAATTCAACTGTACACTATGTCGTTTCGATTTGCGCAGAACGTCCCATAAAATTTCTTTAATTTTCAGCTTTATTCACAAAATGACTAGCCATGAGCCACTAAACGACAGCAACGTTAATTTACTCCTATTAGTACACCACCTCCTGCCAAACGTTCATTCATGAAATCGGCCCGTAAAATTAATCATTCCGCATTTTCTTGTTTGACATTCCACTCACAGTTCATAATCTCACATCAAAAAAGGACCTCTGCATTGTTAATCCATCAATTTACCATCAGCGCTATCGCGGTGCCCCGGTGTTCCTTACTTTTCAACATCAATTTCATTCTACATTCTCAACATAATTAAACAAGTAATTCCGCATTTTCCTGTTTGATATTCAACTTACAATTTACAATCCCGAGCAGTATGGGTCACCACCAAATAGAAATTCCAAATTAAATAAACTCATACCAACTGCGCCATGTAGTGTTCGTACGCTTTTCGGAGCAGTCAAGAAAAATCGATGCAAGTTCGATCGTGTTTAATAGCACGGGGATCTAAGTTTTCACCCCAACAAATACCATAGTTTTCAGCGCCACCAACAAATCAGGAAAATGCAATAAACTTACCCTGCTTCCGGCCACACATCCTGCATTCTTTCACCCTCAAGCCATAAAAATAGTAAAACCGACTTCCACTTTCTTCATTAAAGAATTTATTCACAAAACAACAAATTACTTTTAGCACCACAATCACTACTCCTCCGTCCGTTCGTCGCAAACATCGTTCATAAACTGACTTCATTCGACCGCCGGTAGTGTGCATGCCCGTTCACGCCTTCTCGTTCACCCATTCGCTTGTCATTCATGCTCGCCTCTTTTTTCTTCGTATCCAGTTGTCCGTCAACGCAGCGTGAAAGAGCTTTCCGATCACGCCTCGTCATCGTGCACTTCAAAACCTAAATCTCAGGTGCAACGGGTAGAATGCGTAGATACACTCAGAAAATTTAGATTGTGTGAACTATTTGAATTTAAATCGGAACATTTTCTTTAATCAACCTAATATCACTACAATAGGGTGAAACAAATTGGTCTAAAAACGACAGCAGTGGAAAATAGTTGTTCTAGGCACAGCTGTACATGCCGACAAAAACGAAGCTTCATCCAAAACAGCCTGAATTTAAATTAACTGAACAAAAATGAACTACTTCGGCGTATTATTCACCCATAATAGTTGTTTTGTAATGAAATGACTTTATTGGTGTAAATTATGTCTTAAAAAGGATACATGTATCAAAAAACCAAACTTTTTTGACATCTTGCCAGGTAAAGTTGGCAAAAACCTTAGGGTGTCCATATTGCCCCGCCTACCCCTATTGTAGAAAATTGAAGGAGTCAAGGAGTGGTTGCGGTCATCCGACAACATGGAACTGGGTGAGATCATTCCGAGTTTTTTTTCTCTACATACTAGAAGAAGTTGGGGTAATTTCGCCAATGCGTTTTCATGAGGACTCCTGGAGGCTGTAATATCCGCAAATTAATCTTGTAGCTCTGGTGCAGGCCTATTATTGAAGCAATAACATGTTAAAAGAAAATGATTGCAGTTCACAACTATCATTGAGCAAATTTAAAATAATTGGCTTAATTACCTCAACGGCTGTCGATCACAGGTAACCCATGGGACTACTTTTAGTAAAATACATAATTCGAAAATAGCTATCTAAGCTTAAAAGTTTATTCTCCGTATACTTTAAGTTTAATACTGTGGGAAACGCGCGACTATTTCCGTCAGTCGGTCGGTTTTCTCGGTAGGGAGATGGGGACGCGAATATTGAATGCGAAATCAGAAGCGCGCGATAACTTTCGTGGGAAAGTCGGTTTTCACGGTAGTGTGAACGATCCATGCGGATACGCGTTTAATATAGAACGATCGTTGACATATGTGCATTACCCTTACTAACGCGACCAAATAAATAATAATCGGGATGAAGACCGTGGCGTGTATTTTCATATATCTAGTGGATCATATCACCTACCAAAGGTGGCAGGTGGCTCCAAGATCTTTACCTAACAACAACCTAACAAATACTCCTTCCTGAGACAACTGTGGGGATGCTGTGGATTCCACGGTTTCTAGTAACAACGGTTGTCCAACTAACATTCCTTCCCCTTTCCCGATGACCGTAAGGACGTGGCCGGCGCCGTTATTGACTTTAAAATATTAAACTCTCGAATTGTGCACATTGAGAGTGTGTAGCTAGTCCCAAGCACCATTCATTGGATCTCTGTGCAACTTCGGTTGTTCTGGTCAATCACGGAGTAGCAACTACGATGTGCACTAGGCCGTCCCTGATTTTGCAAAAATTGGAAATGTTATAAGTTCGTTGTTGAAAACCATCGCTTTAGCTCAGAAATGATCGTGTCAAAATTTGAAGTCCGTATCTCAACGCTAAGTGGTCCCTCAAGGGACCTAAAGTTGTCAAAAATTGTATGGAACTAAAAAAACATGAAATTTTTTTCGATAAAATAAATACGCTATTCTACTAGAACTGATGATTTTAGGACCCTAAAGGGCCAAAAATGTATTTAGAATTGCGATAACTTCACTGGTTTTTGAGTTATTGGCAAAAAACAGCAAAAAAATCAGCAATTTTGACCATTTTTTCAGATCCCGAAGGAAACCTACCTACTTTGCTCCAAGTGCTTAAATTGAATTGAATCAATGATTTGATAGATGGAAGGTAATTATCACAATAATCAAAAAGCCAATCAATTTAACGGGTTTCGCATTTTATTGCTTTCATCACTTTGCTTGGTGTGTACGTCTATAAATTATGATTCACTGCCGGTAAGAAATTACTGCTACACTTGTACTACGATCATATCATTGCACGAAGATGAAGAATAAGAAGAAGCCACCTCCTCTATGAAAAAACGAGGCAGCAGCAGTTTGGTTGGTTATGATGGGCCTACACTTATACCTTTGTCCTATTGTTTGGTGCGTTTCGGCTACTTGATCAATGATGCGTTTTGACATGGTCGCTTGGAGCGCGCCAGATTTTCACTTTGGATCATCTCGCGCGGTTGCTAATTTATCGCCCATCGATACCGACGACGCATCATCGCCGCCGTTGCAAATTGTTGTTCCATTGTTGTATTGTCCGCGGTGCGGTGTTGTGTGGCGTGTTCCAGATATCGGCGGTCTGGTCACCTCGATAGGGTTTTTTATTACTGAGTTGATAGTTTGCAGTTTGGTTTATGGCGTTTCGAGGTGGGTCATGGTGGGGCAGGCTGGTTGGTGAGTTGTACTTTTGAAGAGGTTTGTTTGGGGGGATCTCAATACCGGTATCCAGATTGTGGGTTAAAGCTCTGCTGCCGGCTGGTGGGTGGCAAGTACTGGTTCGATGGAGCCGACTGATAGCCTTGAACTGAGGTGGCAGTGCTTTGGAACTGCTGTGGCTGTTGCTGAGGAGCCTGATACTGAGGCTGCTGTTGAGGTGCTTGATACTGGGGTTGCTGTTGCTGAGGGGCTCCGTATTGCGGGCTAGGCGCCTGGTATTGAGTCTGTGGTGCGCCATACTGTTGGCTTGGTTGCTGCTGGTTGTAGGTTTGCGGACCTTGGAATGCTGGGTTCTTTGGTCGGGCGGCAGCTTCGGCGTAAAGTTTGGCATGCAGGTTGTAGGCTCTGAAAGCGGAGAGAAATATGTGATTCGTAAATTAGGGTGAATCTGGTACATTGGCGATCCAAAACCTAACTGATAAGGCTAACTGGAATCCGATGCAAAAATAGTGAATTGGCTAAGAGAGATATAAGATATTAAGAGTGAAAGTGTTCATAAAACACAAGATTGAGAAGCTAGATTTGTTACAATTGCAACGTCACGCCAATAATACTAATATTAATTTCTACGCTCTATGGAACTAAATCCTATTCCATCAGTCCTACTCACTCTTGCAACTCCTGTGGCAGTGGTGGTGGCGTGGGCAGATGATCCCCCACCGGTTGGAAACCACCAGCATCGGCCTTATACTGGACACTGTACAGTTTACCATCCGGACCGGTATAGGAATATCCTCCGGAAACGATCTGTTCTCCCAGTTCAGGTCCAATCTTGCGGTTGTAGCCCTCTTCCTTGTGCTGGATTCCGTTACCGGTGGCGTAGCTGAGGAATAAGAGGAAAAAACCGTCACAATACGAAACGATTAAATTCTACTTAGCGGTAACCAGACGCGCGATAACGATTATGCAGTTCCGTCTCGCTATATATTGACGAAGGACCATACGGAATCAACCGCACCGCAATCCCAAGTGATCATCTCGTCAATTTGTTTCAGATATTATTAATTAGCGGCAGTCAGCGCCGCGTTCATATTTTGATGGATGACGACGACGACGACGAACAGGTGGAGATGATTCATTGGTCTGGGTCGAGGTCGCGCCGTGAGCCGCAATTGGATTGGTTCAAGCCCTACGGCGGTTTCCTCTGCCAGCGAGATCGTGTGCAGCGCGGAGTGCGAGTGCTCGCGCGCGAAAGCAACGTGCATTGATTTGAATAACGGAGCAATAATGTCTCACTTGGGGCATTTGAGGGTATGGGGAGTTGCGGAGGCCCCTTTCGGTTTGTTTTGGTTGTGGAAGTCGTGTGTAGGTTTTCGCCAATTGTTTGACACTTTTCGCGGTTTTAGATCGAATAAGTGTCGTAAGGTCGGCAGATTTATGGCTTTCGAAGGTGATAACACTTGTTCAAATTGTTTTGTCAAGCAGTTATGTGGTCTTAAATCATTTCAATGACGTAATTTGAAAACAGTCGAAGTGGGATGAGATTAAAAAAAAACAGGTTTTTGTTTTGGCAACTTTTCACTACAATTGATTGCAGTCTGTTGGAAACTAATGAAATATTTTGGTATGTTAAATATTTTATCGGTTTTCATCTTATGTTTCTAATGCTTACGGTAATTCGACAATTGTTGAACAGATTTGACTTTAGTTTTTGTTTTCTTCAATGTAATCCTCCATTCATCTCCAGTTATCTACAGTCCCCTGGTAGGAGCACCCCTTGGGAATAGGGGAGACTGAGGAGACTTGATCCCTGGGGAGACTTGTTCCCCCTATATTTGCTCGGAATCAAGAACATTTTTCTTCTAGCATATTTTTTCCAAAACTACTCCTGGACAAACGACCATGTTTTGGCTACAAGTGATTTTGATTGTACATTGCATTATTTTTTAACGGCTGATGGTTTGTTTTCAGTCCTTCAGAAATATTTAGGCGATTCCGAAAAATCTCAATAACTTTGTGAAAATTGAACCAAATCGTGTCAAAATTTGACAGCACTTAGTTTAAATAAAATACTTTCAAACTTATTTATCCAAATAAGGCTGTTGTTAACATATTTTAATTAATTCAGCTTAGTATACACAACAGTGACATGGGGAGACTTGATCCATCGAGGATTACACACACACACATTATACATGTGAAAAATGAAATTCTATTCGGAAGCCCCTATTTACTCGGAATTCTAGTCTATTCAACGATAAAATGTGTCAGATAATTATAACTTTAGTACAAACCAAGAAAAGGGGGATCAAGCCTCCGCATTTTGAAAATACGGCATATCCTTAAAAATTTAAGGAAATCTTACTATTTCAAACACTCCATATTCATCAAAAATACAAGAAAACTCGAAAAGAAAATGAATAGGAAGACTCTGGAGTTATTTTCCCTTTGAATAAACCATGTGCTCAAAGGGGGATCAAGTGTCACCCATTTTTGAAAAATATATCATAAGACATGCCTCCATAAAAACACAGTTTTGAAAACTTTAACAATAATAGGCATTCTGTTGTGTATTAACTTGTGATAGCTGTTTACCTGTCATTTTGTATGGAAATCGGATCTAGTTTTGTGTTTTTTCTTAAAGTTTTAGGTGAATTAAGAAAAGGGATCAAGTCTCACCAGTCTCCCCTACTAATAGAAAATTGTGAAGAACTAGCATAAGTTGAAATTCACGAAAACAAACAGATTAAAAAAAAAACTAATAGGAAAGCTATATAAGCTTGAACACTGGTTGATTGCAACGCAGGATATTTAAATTTTAGTAAAATTAATATTTTTGAAATCTATAGAACTAGATTTTCAGGTAAAACTCAAAAACTGTTTTTCTTAGTTGTTTGAAGCACGGTCTCAAAAGCAGCACGTAATCACGTAAAAAAAAAAACAAAAAACCTTTTTGCCGTTGATAGAACCTAACAACCTTAGTTTCATTTTGTGAACTAGTGTTTTCTTTTGTTTTCTTGATAATTATCTTGAATATTGTGGCAAATCGGGTTTACTTACACAAAATTCAAACTGTTTTGTAGGAACCTTTTCAACTTTCTTTAATCATATTGCTAAAAATTTTAGAAAAGTTTATGGAAAAAAATATTTTTTCCGTGTCGTTCATATTTCAACCACTACCTGATATCCTAGCAAAAAGCGCCGTTTGTTTGCTGACACTCAGCAATAAACTGTCGAAAGTACTAAGATCTCGGTGAAAAAATTGTTTACCGATTACTTGATGTAAAATATATATTCATTCAGCAATTCCAAAAAAAAAAAAATCTTATAACTCCGTCAGGTTGCTTAATTTTTTTAGGTTATTTCATCGAAGAGTTTTTTTTTAAATTATTTTTCCCTAGATTGAAAATAAAATAAAACAATTTTAGAAATAGTTGACATACTAACTCATTAATTGAATTCTGCGAAAAATGTTACTAAACTTTACGACTGGATTATTTTTTTCAAATTTTCGCAATAAAGCATTTCCAGCTCAACGTACGAATCGCGTAGAAGCGTATGAGCTTCTACCAGAAAATGTTTTGCATGTTATTTGTTTTGCAATATTCTCCACCTAGATTTTGAAAAAGTCGTAAAAACCCTACTTTTCAACCCTGTTGCGATCGTGCTGTTGTATTTTGTACAGCACGTTTAAAAAATCTCGCTTTTTGTACTAAACATCAGCGTGATGCTGATGGAGGTGGCAAATCGCGCGAGTTACGGAAGGTTAAATTCGCTGTATTTAAGGTATGGTTATATCAAGGATAATATATGCATTGTTTTCTCATTGGTACCTATACGTAAAATCTGTTTTGATAAGAAAAAGTTTAAAATATGTTTTATTTTGCTTGTTTTGAAAATTGACGAAAAAATCGACAAAAAAATAGTTGGAAGCTTTCGCGTATCCTGACAGGGTGTCTACTACCTGGAAAAAACCTAGAAAACCGGGAATCGTCAGGGAATTTTATTTAGCAGGGAAAAACCTGGAATACTCAGGCAAATTTTGTACCGATGATAAAACAATAACACATAGTGTCATATGAATAAATAGAAGCAAATTTTATTACTTGAAGATCTTCTCAAACATAGAGTCTACAGAGTTTACTACATCATGGGTTTGAATAAAAAAGTTTTCGAATATGTGTTAGCGTGTTCATTTAGAAAATCGGCTACAACGATTAAAAAAACTGCCAGTGTTTCTTTCTGGAATTTCTTTGGAAATACCTCTTGAAATTCCTCCCAGCGTTTTTATACAATTTCTTCCGAATTTTTCCACGCCATTAGTCTTGGTATTCATTGTTGTATTCCTTCCGGAGATTCTTCCGGATTCCTACCAGCGAAAGAAATCCTGAGATTTTTCAAAGATCGCACATTTATTTCAGGGATTCTTTCTTGAGAATCTTCTCAGATTCCGGAATTCTGATTGATTTCTTCTGTAATTTTTACACACGGAATTTCATATCATACAGATCATACAGAATTTCTCGAGAGATTTTCCCAGTATTGCTCCCAGAGTCGCGGAGTTTCTGTTAGTGTTTCTCTCGGGATTCCTCTTGAAAGTGTTATTCCAGGGATTTGTACTAAAGCTCATCCAACGGTTTTAAGAAGTGTTTCACTGATTTTTTGCAGGAGCTTCTTCCAAAATTTATTCCGAAGTCTCTTCTGTGATTTCTTCAAGAAAATTAGCTTTCTTCTAAAATTTTTCCTTGGATATTTACAGAAGTTACAGCTGGTATATATTTCAAAGGTTCTCATGGGATTTCTTTTGAAATTTTTCTTGGACCTTGTGGTGTTCATTTGGGATGTCTCTCAGAGTTTTTCAGAATTTATCGTCAACTTTCTCCTAAGATGTTTAAGAGACTCTTCTGGGTTTTCTGCAGGAGCCAGTGCTGGTAATTCTCATGGAGTTCGTGCCGTAATTTTACGGATATATACCACGACTTTTCATTCTCTGATTTCTTGCACTGATCCACCTGAGATTATTTTCTTGCAGATTTTCTCGGGATTATTCCCAGGCTTTTTTTTTGGTTTTTTTTTTATATTTTTAATTATGTGTATTCAACTTATGCTTATTTTACACTGGACTTTTTCTTGGAATATATCCTGGGAAATTCCCGGATAAACATCTGAAGGAATCCCGGTCAAATTCTCGAAAATCTCTGCAAAGACTTATTGGTGGAATCTCGTTGGGAGCTACGAAAGAAACCCTGAGAAAAACTGGGACATCTCGAAAAAAAAAAAAATTCTGGGACTGATCCCAGGAGCAAATATTAAGGAAATTTAAGCAGGGACTCCGAAAACCTCTAAAGAAACTACGTGCGAAATCCCGTGAGGAAATCCACGAGAAATATATGGAAACTGGCTCCCTAAGCAGCACCCGCAACATCATTCAAAATGTGGCTTTCTAGCTTTGGTCTAAAAGAGTTGCAATAAAAGCACACGCAACTCCAATCTTGTCAGTTGAGTTGCATTTAAACTCCGAATATCGTTAAGTTGCAGCTTTGTTTCATAGGAATTACAAAAAACATCGTATTTGACATCGATTTATGGAGGCGGAGCTAACATATTCCTCACAAGTGACAATACAGTCAGCTTGCATTAAATGTGATATGTAACACACATGAAACATCTTACTGTGGTTTGTTTGTTCAGATTAGGTTCCAAATGTGTTACGGAAAACTTGCGCGTCTTTTCATTTTGACAGCTTTCTAACTTGTGACAAAAAAGATACAATGAAGTAACGCGTAACTTCAGTAGCTTTTATGGTGCGTTTAGCAGCAAATCTTTCACAGAGCTTCTGGTGTAGTATGTTAGGTGAGTGCTTAATGGTCCTGGTGTCCATGGTTCGAGTCTGGACATTTTTTTTTTTCTTTTTTTATCAATCCCACTAGCTCAAGTTGCATAACGTTTAAGAATTTGCGCTTTTTGCGTTTCAAAGGAGAAGCAATTATGTTCTGTTGTCCTTAATACAAACAGTGAATAAATTGCACTGATATTGCTGGTACTGGTTTTGAAACAAGTCGTGTTGCTTGGGTGGGTCTGGAAGAACTTCTGCAAAATCCCTAGAGAAATTCTTGGAAAACTATCCCGAACTCACAGAGAGAAATATCTGGAAGAACTTTAGAATAATTGGAAAGATCTCCGGAAGGATTCCAGTGAGATACTCTGGAAGAAAGTCCGGGGCACATACTCTAGCAGAGACCCCGTGATAAACCTCAAAAATCCTGAAATCGTGAAAAATCTCGGAAAGAGCTATAATATGGAAGCAAATATGTGAAAATATCTGGATATTTTTGGGAAAACTGGAGAAAGCCAGAAAACAAAAATTCTTTGATAATTTCAAGGAAAAACTTTGCAGAAAACTGGAAATGAATTTGAAGGAGGAATTCTGGAAGGATTTGAAGGAAGAATCATGGGTAGAATTTTTAAATTTATTATTAGCGCTTGGCTACCTCAGGAATTTCAAAATCTCAACATTACCACTAGCACAGAGTACAAACATCCAAGTTCAAATTCAAAACTGTGTATGAAATATAACGCTCATATAGTCTGTGGGATTACTGATTGAACTTCTGAATGTGGATGTCATTGTAGGTGGAAATGTCAAAGCAACTTCTTACAATTAACCCAAAAGAACTTGAAATTTGAGAAATATTCCTCAACTGATTTTTGCAATATATTCGAAACAGTTTTGTTAAACAGTTCTTGAAATAATTCAGCGATTTGGTGACATCTCTTGGATAATAAATCTTGCGCATTTCTATTTAAAATGTGTAACTTGTGGTCTTCGTGGCCGAGCGGTTAGCCGTTAGCGTCAGTCGTTTAGGTGTCTCGTAAGCCTCGGAGCGTGGGTTCGGTTCCCGATCCATTCGGGGAAAACTTTCGTCATTAGGAAAATACTCTACTGGGCCACTGGGTGTCATATGTGTTGTCCGTTGACAAATGTTAGTAATGTTCATTCTGTAAAGGCCACAGGGTCGAATATGTTGTAATTGTTTTGAGGATATTTCTGTAAATTTTTTTTAGAAGTATAGAAATTTTATAAAATTTGAACTGTTTTTTTATTTATCAGCATTTTAATTTTCCCCCTGAAATACTCAGGGAATTTTATTTTGTCTTATGAGTTAGACACCTTTTTGCTACTCGGCAAATTTTGAGCCAGCTTCCCACAGAGAAATAATAAAAAAATCAAGAATAATTTTTTTGGACGGTATAAATTATCTGATATTGATATCTAAGATAGATTCGCGCAGGATATTATTCTAAGCATGTTTTTCTTCTTCTTAAAGTCATTCAAATATGCTTCAAAATCGTTGAAGGCATCATTTAAATCACACAAACCGTTAAATGATTCAAGAATTTCAGCTGATTGCCAATATTTCATTCAAATTAAAAAATATCAAGTGACATTTTATCGTGTTATGTGATGCAAATGATCAATAACAAATCTTATAGAATTCCGTGATATAGGGAATCTACCAAGTTTTGACGATACGTTGATTCACTTTGTGCTTGTTTATGGACAATGTATTTGGAGTACACAGCCAGATCCATTGGACGGTGCTCTAGAAATTTTTTGCTGTTTACTCCAAATACCTTGTTCTTATAGGCTTTTGTTTTTTGCCTTTCTCGTACACCAAAGTGTACTGAAAGGCTATATGTTCACTCCAAAAACGAAAATTTGATAGAGCCCTCGGAGGAGTCAAGTCTTATATACCAATCGACGAGTTGAGATGATGTCTCTGTGTGTGTGTATGTATGTGTGTGCGTATGTGCGTGTGTGTGTGTGTGTATGTGTACAAAAAGGTCACCTCATTTTTAAATAGTAAATATCAACCGATTTCAACGACCAATGGTTCATTCGACAGGGCATTTTGTTCCATTGTTTCCTATTGAAAATGGTTCAGATCGGTCCAGCCGTTCCGGAGTTATGGCCATTTTGGTGTTCCGGATCGGTACCCCAGGAAGGGGCCAGATATGAAAACGCTACGAACCCATGCATGCGACACATCAAACCGCGGCATTTTCGATAACCTGATGAACGGTAAGCAGAAAAATAGTCTCAGATCATATCTGAACCGGTAGTGTTCCGGAACCGGTTCCGGGTGTCCCACCGGAAGTGACCAAATATGAAAAAGAACCAAACCCAGGCATGCGACACATCAAACAGCGGCTTTTTCAATAACCTGAAGAACAGTAGGCAGAAAAACATTCTAAGACCATATCTGAACCGGTAGTGTTCCAGAATCGGTTCCGGATGTCTCGCCGGAAGTGGTCAAATATGAAAGTGAACCAAACCTATGCATGCGACACATCAAACAGTGGCTTTTTCGATAACCTGATGAACAGTAGGCAGTAAAACATTCTCAGACCATATCTGAACCGGTAGTGTTCCGGAACCGGTTCCGGATGTCCCGCCGGAAGTGGCCAAATATGAAAGTGAACCAAACAGCGGCTTTTTCGATAACCTGATAAACAGTAGTTCCGGATTGGGTTTCTCGGATATCCTACCTAGTAATCCTACATTATAGAGATGTGCGGAGGCGGCCATTGTGAGCCAATCGAGCAGAGAGAACTGTCAAAGTGTGAGCCAAACGAACATGTTTATCGTTTGTTGGAAGGCGTTTCTTGAACGGTATTGCAATCGACAATAAACATATTATAAATATTTATTTTTATTATCGAGAATTTGATGGCATATGTTACTAAATTTACGATTTAATTTAAGATAATATTTAATTAATTCTGCTTTCAAGAGCTCATGCTCATGAAGAAACTTTTGTCGCTGCTCTTCTCGAAAAAACATTCATTGCTGCTGCTTGATTCACTTCTGCCGATTTGATTCGCGCTATTTTTTGCAATGCATTTCAGATTTCTTCGATTGCGCTGTTATCTTTTTCCAAATTTGGGGAAAAAAAGTTCGAATGTAATTAGCAAACGTAAACAAATCAACTTGCACCACAAAAAGTCACGCAAAAAGTTTGAACACCTAGCTTTGTGGCAAGTGTTGGAAGCTGTTGTAAACAAAACAAACAGCGTTGCTGAATCGACTTTATGTAACTTCCACTCATCTCTATGTAGAGGATTTCTAATCCTACCGAATGTGGCCAAATACAAAAGTGAACCAAACCCATGCATGCTATACATCAAACCGCGTTTTTTTAATAACCTGAGAAACGATTAGCAAGAAAATAGGCTCAGACCACATTAGAGGCTACCGAAAGTGATGCTGAACCAGCATTGGGTGCTCGCATGAACTACAAAAGTGAACAAAGTCAATACAAGCGATAAATATGTGTAAGAGAACAAAATCTTGACTGAACTAAGGCCACATACAAACAGACGTCTTACTCTACTCACCCATAGTGTTTGTTTTCAACGGTTGAATCAAATAAAAATTGATTTTGTTCGTTTGACTTTTATGAAACGGCTTATGAAACGCAACCTGATTAGCATTTGGCGATTATTTTTTCGTGACGAATAAAATAGCAATATGTTAAAAATGATATGTCTGGTTGTCTGTACCAAAGCAATCTCATCAAATCACACCAAGAATCACACCCTTTCAGATTACTGAGGTGTAAAAATATGCAGTAGGATGGGTCTACGTTATATTGAAAAAAAAAATCGCATCAACCCAGGACAAATTTTTTCAATCCTCTTGTGCGTTTAAAACTACTGGGAATTATTTTATGGTTTTATTGCTTGCACTTTTTGCAAGAATCTTGTAACCTATGATAATGAAATATAGACTAAAGTGTGCAGAAAAAAACTTTGTCGAAGACCGTAAAGTCATCTGTGATTGTGACAGAAGTGATTCAGTGATAGTGAAGGCTCTCAAGCAGTATACTGAAAATTATGATATTTGTCAGCTCTGTCTATACGTTTAACATAACGCTGGAATATGTTCCATTAATAAGTTTCCCAATTATATTAAAATATTTGCTTTTCTAAATAAAGAAATCTCAGGATTCAGGAATAGTCGATGGAAAGATCATGCTTCGGAATGATGGCTCATGCACAGAATCTTGCTGAACAAAGCAATAGCGGAAGATTCCAAAAACAGGGACCGAGTTCTAGACCGCCTGATAGGTAGGAGATTGTCCGCATCACGACGGTTTCAAACCGTACGGGCTCAATATATACCAAAATTTTCGTATGACATTTTTGAGTTTAGAAAAGCTATCTTGACTAGGAAACCTTGACCGATTGATCCCTTGAAAAGGCCCCATACGGACCGAAACGTCGGAAAAAATCAAAAGCTAGTATTTTCGATTTCCCTAAAAGACTGCAAAGCCAACATTCTGAAGCAAAATCATCCCAGTCGTATCCCAACCAAGGAAAGAACATGAATACATGTTCGACGAGAAAGGCACTATCACCACTAGGTGGATTAATCTGGTTTTTTTTTTCCAAATAGTGACAAAAACTCATAAACAGGTTTCGCAAACCTATCAATTACAAATATCTCAACAGGTTTATCAGGAATTGAATTCTCCGCAGAAATCCCGCCAAAAATAATGCATGTTTTTTAAAAATTGTTAGGCCGGAACAAATCTCATTTTCTTCTTTTGTCACTTTGCTCGTTGACTCGTCAAGGGCGTGGATGATAAATAATAAATGTATTTGATGAAAAATTTCCCAAACAATTAGGCAAAATCGTAAAACTCATCGGATTTGTTAAGAAATTTTCTCGACGACTCTAATTTCACTTGAAATTTTTTAAATTTCTTAAATAATTTATTTATGTCCCTCCTCAAAATGTCTAAAACCGACAAAAATTTTCCGACGAGGGGGGGGGGGGTGGGTGACATTAGAGAAAATCTAAATTTGTGTCAGCCTTATAGGTAATTCTTCCAAAAAAATCCGAAAGTTACTATTGTCATACCATACCAGATATATATTTTATAATTACACTTCGAATAGGTTTTCTATTACACTTCTTCTAAAACTCTCATGGATTGTTCTAGAAAAATATCTGTATGAATTCTTGATATATTTCTGATTTTTTGTTCGAATTACTTTTAATGATTTAGTTAAGTTGAATTTTCAGTAGCTATCTTTATTGGAATTTCACTAGAATCCCCGGGATAAATAGAAGGAATCTAACAGGGCTTGTTTTCCACAATATTTTGTGAGTTCTTCATGACTTGAGCAATGACTGCTATCTGAATTTTTTCCATATACTTTTTCTTTTGAAGAAATTGCACCAAATCTTTGCTTGCACTTTTTAGACAGCAGCTGGGTCATTCCACGCCAAGTGACCGACCGCTTGCAATCGACCATCACGGATTTGAACCAAATTTGGCTGAAACATTTGTTTAGATGAAAAAAAAAAATCCAAATTTTGGTGCCGATCGGATCACCCCTCGGCCCGTGGCAGCACCCCTCGTTTTGGCCGATATGAAAATTATCCTATCTTTCTTTTATTTTTATCATTGAAACGATTGCACCTACACATTTTCGACCTTCGGCTTTTTTAAAGGAAATCGTTCAGGGAATCCAGAAAAAATACTATTTTTTTGGTACAGTGTTGCCAGATATCATATTTTTCAATTTTAAAACTAAAAATCGATTTTTCTCAAAATACGTATATTTTGATTTTAAAAATTTTGATTCCATCGTGTTTATCAGACGTTTTTCTATCGAAAAAGCTTAACTCTCCAAAATAGTTTGCGTCGTTCCTGAGATATAGCGTTTTTAAGAAAAAATATTCATTTTTTTTTTCATATAAAGTATCATATAAAATCAGGTGCAGTTTATAAATTCCGTAAAAAAAAACATTGTTCGATGCCATATAATCACGTTTTGTGCTGATTTGAACAATATCGAGTATAAAAAGGATTAAAAAAATTGTGACAGTGTTGCCAGTTTACCTTTTTTATTATACCATGAAACCTAACCTTCAAGTGTTTGACAATGTACAGGTTATTCTGAAAATGCGCACCATGTGTGTTGCAAGATGTGTGAACAGGATAAAAACAATACACATCTTCTCTAACGACCCTGCTGTTGACCTTTTCTTCACAGACAAACAGACGTAACACCTAGAAAAAAATTCGCGAAAATCCATCGCCTAGTTCACACTAGGTGAAACGTCTAACGCTTAGAAAAATGATGTGCGCACCTCTGGTTGTGAAAGCTACAACTATAATGGTTTAAAAAGATCGTTAAAACCGTGGTCGTTGGATTTTTTTTCCAATGTTACGTCTGTTTGTCTGTGTTTTCTTGTTTATGGTCCTATCTGACAAAATGACCCGATAATTGACAGTTATTGTTAGTTTGATAGTTAGCAATAAAAAAATTGGTTTATTGGAAAAGATGAGGATAAATTGTTAAAATATAAAATGTATCCATTGTGAAATGCATTTCAATTGTCATTTTATTCATTTCAACGATGTTGTAGATGGAAGTGTTGCCACACATGTCATTTTTATTGTAAACATCTAATTTACACAAAAGCTTTCGTAAATAGATAACACCAAATAAAAACAAATGATTTCTGTTTTTATACATAACGAGCACATTTGGCAACACTGCATGAGTATGAGCATAGATGGCAACACAATTCATAATTGCTACTCCATGGTTAATCGCAGCGAACGATTGTCGCTTTAGTTTGTGTGTTTGCTTATCAGCGACGACAGCAGCCACTTCGATCACTCACCAGCATTCTTCACCATTCGCCATTCATTCATTCGCTTGCGATCAAAACTGCGACGAACGGCAACGAATATCCATGTCAAGCAACTTGCGCATGGCTTTCCACTGGTGATGGGGTTACGTGCTTGATCACGACAATCCGTTTGCTGCATCTTTCTCGATGCGATTCAGCAAAAAGGAGTGAATATGAATGGAGTGAGGCGATCGTTAATATGATACTATACATTGTCGATCTGGGAGTCATCTATAATTGATCGAACAATCGATTTGATTTATCGGAATTAACATTCGCGTACAACCGATCTCTTTTCCATGCAAAAAAAGCCTAAGAAAAGTAGGCTCTAGGGAGCAAACGCCACTAATTCATTTCACTCAGAAATTTTTGTTCATTCTTCGCCACGGAGAACAAACAAAAACTCATACCATATGCAATCACATCAATAGACAACACAATACCCAACACTGTTCTTCACTTCTCTGCCTGGGTCAATAAAAGACATGATCTATTATTCGGCAATGAATTAAATTTAAACATTCTCAATGATGGGTCTTTCACGAGGATTGCTGTTCCGCCTGCACATCATTCGTGTATTGATTTATCTGTTTGTTCAAATAATTTATCCTTGAAATCTTCTTGGAAAATTATAAATGATCCAAACGGTAGCGATCATTTACCTATTATAATTTCCATGGAGAATCCGATTCGTGATAAATTTGTCCAAGAACCTTGTGTTTTCGATTTAACAAAAAATGTTGACTGGGTCAAATTTTCTGATTTAGTCTCTTCTGCTTTAATTGGTTTTGATGAATCACTTTCTTCTATTCAAAATTATGATTATTTTTCAAAATTATTAATTCAATGTTTGTACAAATCCCAAACAAAAAAACTATCTTCAGGTTCTTCCAAAAGTAAACATCCTTCTTTTTGGTGGGATCATGATTGTACAATTGCTCTAAAAAATAAATCAAATGCTTTCAAAAAATTTAGACATTCTGGATCTAGAGACCATTATCTTTTTTATTGTAAAACTGAAGCTCAATTTACCCGAGTTTGTAAATTCAAAAAAAAAGAAACTATTGGAAAAATTTTGTTCAAAATCTTGATTCGCAGACATCTTTGTCTCAATTATGGTCTGTTGCCAGAAATTTGAGAAATTTCAGTAATCCTCCATCGCCTGTATTGGAGTATTCGGAAGATTGGATTGAACATTTTGGTTCTAAAATTTGTCCTGATTTTGTCCCTACCTCCATTTCGTTCAAAAAATATCAATGTTATAATTATTATCCGGATCTTTGTGACAAATTTTCCATCGAGGAATTGGATTTGGCCCTATCTATTACCAAAAATACTGCACCAGGTATTGACAACATAAAATTTATTGTTTTAAAAAATTTACAACTTGATGGGAAGATGCATTTACTTTCTTTATATAATTCATTTCTATTTCAGAATACTATTCCTTCTGAATGGCGGTCTATTAAAGTAATAAGTATTCTAAAACCTGACAAAAATCCATCATCAGCAGATAGTAGGAGACCTATTAGTTTATTATCATGTCTTCGAAAATTAATGGAAAGAATGATTTTAAACCGCCTTGAACTATGGGCTGAAAAAAATAATATTTTTGCATCATCCCAATATGGATTTAGGAAAGGTCGTGGGACTCGGGACTGTATTGCTCTTTTAACCTCTCATATTGAACTAGCGTTCAATAAGAAACTAGATGTTGTTTCTACATTCCTCGATGTGTCTGGTGCATATGATTCCGTTTTGATAGATTTGTTATTTGAGAAAATGAATGATTGTAAAATACCATTTATTATTTCGAATTTCCTGTGTAATTTGTTTTCTTTCAAAATTATGCACTTTTTCCATAACGGATCTACAAAAATGATACGTTATAGCTATTTTGGACTTCCTCAGGGTTCCTGTTTAAGTCCATTTTTGTACAATTTATTTACAAGGGACATGATTTCCATTATTCCAAATGGATGTTATTTGATTCAGTTTGCTGATGATAATGTAATTTCTATTAGTGGAAAAAATAGAGAAATTCTTCGTCATTTTATGCAAAATTCTTTGGATAATATAAATACCTGGGCGCATAATAATGGTTTCAGTTTTTCTGCTCAAAAAACCAAATTCATAATATTTTCTCGTAAACATACCCCAGTAGGTATTGATTTATATTTGAATTATAATCAAATTGAACAAGTATTTGAATATAAATATCTTGGCATTTGGTTTGATTCAAAATTGAAGTGGAATAAACATATTGAATATATTCAAAAAATTTGTTCGAGAAGAATAAATTTTCTTCGTACAATCACTGGCACATGGTGGGATGCTCATCCTACTGATATGATAACTCTTTATAAAACAACCATTCGTTCTGTTATGGAATATGGTTGTTTCGCTTTTGGATGTGCTGTACAAACACATTTTTCCAAACTTGAAAAAATTCAGTTTCGAAGTTTGAGAATCTGCTTAAAACTGTTGAATTCTACTCATACAAAATCCGTAGAAGTTTTAGCTGGTGTTGTTCCACTCAAAAATTGTTTTCATGAATTAAATAGTAAATTTTTGATCCATTGTTTTTCAATTAGTCATCCACTAATCGATACATTAAAAACACTCAATGAAATCAATCCTTCTAGCAAAATTTTAAGTTCTTTTATTTTCTGTTCTACAGAAAATGTTGTTCAAAATTCTTCCCCCGGTTTTCATGAATATAGTATGAGTGTCCATTCATATCGTCCTTGTATTGACTTATCATTACTTGAAGAGTTGAAACACATTCCTCATCAGGATTATCCTCGATTTGCCAATTTGTTATTTAAACGAAAATTAATTGGGATTGAAAATGATAAAATTTATTACACAGATGGTTCCATGATTAACGGTGTTGCAGGGTTTGGAGTTTTTAATTTGCATTTGGTCCATTTTTATAAATTAGAATCCCCATGTTCCAATTTCACAGCAGAATTAATTGCTCTATATTTTACATGTAATTTGATTAAAAATTGTACACCTAGCATATACATGGTGTGTTCTGACAGCTTGAGTTGTCTTTTGGCTCTAAATTCAATAAACTTTCATTTCAAAACTAACCATATAATTTTGTCAATCAGAGGGTTACTACATGATTTAAATTCTCGAGGTTATTTTATAAAATTTGTTTGGGTTCCAGCTCATTGTAGTATTTTTGGCAATGAACAAGCCGATTATTTGGCAAAATTAGGTGTTTTTCGTGGAATAATTTATAATCGTGATATTTTTCCTATGAATATTTCTCCAAACTGAAGAAATATTCATTGAACAATTGGCAAATTTCTTGGAATGAAAGTGAACAAGGACGATATTGTTATTCCATTTGTCCAAGAATTAAGAATCATCCTTGGTTTAAAAACTTGGATGTTGGACGTAATTTTGTTTGTTCTATTTCAAGATTAATGTCTAATCATTATATTTGTAATGATTATTTATATCGTATGAATATAATAGATTCTAATCTTTGTGCATGTGATAAATCATATGAAGATATAGATCATATTGTTTTTGAATGTCCTCGTTATAAATTACCTAGACAAAAACTTATGGATAGAATGGTTTGCTTGAGCAATGATATTCCTGTGTCTGTTCGAGATATTTTGGCCATTAAATTTCTGCCCATCTTAAAAATAGTATATCAATATTTAAATGAAATTTCTTGTCAAATTTGATGCTCGCTGTTTTGTTTTTCCTTTTTATTTTTAGAAACCATTTCCCTAGGATACGATTCCGATGATTTCGATCAAGTATTTGACCCCTGATTTCCATACGTGTGGTGGCTCATTGGATGTCGTCGGCTCTGGCATGGAACAATTCCGGATGAGCCTTTAATATTAAGTTTTCTTCATTTTGTAATTACTGTTTTTTTGAAAAGAAAAAGAGGTTTTATGCCTTTTTGAGAACGATTTCGTAATGTTAGGAAATCACTCAAAGGGGCTTTTCCCTCTTTCAAAATCAGAAGTTAAAAAAATAAACATAATAATAATATTATTCGGCAATCCAGTAAGAGTAAACGCAATACCCGCACCTATTGTTTGCGTTTCCGCTAAATACTAGCATACTTGGCAACACTGCCGTAAAAATCAATCAAAAGATATTTTTACAGGGATTTTTATAAGGAGTTGGACCTTCGAATATAAACTAAAAATACTGAAGTCTGAGCTACCAGTTGCGCGACGATGCGTAGTATCTAATATTATCTAATTCCAAAGGAAATCATACTTTATATTTTATCATATTCCATATTATCAGGTTCTGCTTCTGAAATTAGCTGTGGGTCATTGAATGTAGTTATATCGAAATTACATTTTCAGCACTGTTGCTTATAAATACACTCATCAAATGTTTTCCTGAATATATTTTACGTCGATGTTGCCAAATGTACTAAACCTAAATAAAAAAATACTTTTGGCTTGTTAATTAGATTTTATACTAATGTTCAAGTAAAATTAAGATTTATACAATAAATATTACATATTTGGCAGCACTTCTGTTCAGATAATGTTAAAATATATGAAATTTGTTTAAAATATTGATGATATCTGAGATTGATACATTTTTTTAGTTCAACAGGTTATGCTAGTCCATTACGATAGACTCATAATTGATGAACTGGCAACACTGTAACATTTTTTTTAATCCTTTTTATACTCGATATTGTTCAAATCAGCACAAAACGTGATTATATGGCATCGAACAATGTTTTTTTTACGGAATTTATAAACTGCACCTGATTTTATATGAGACTTTATATGAAAAAAATGAATATTTTTTCTTAAAAACGCTATATCTCAGGAACGACGCAAATTACTTTGGGGAGTTAAGCTTTTTCGATAGAAAAACGTCTGATAAACACGATGGAATCAAAATTTTTAAAATCAAAATATACGTATTTTGAGAAAAATCGATTTTTAGTTTTAAAATTGAAAAATATGATATCTGGCAACACTGTACCAAAAAAATAATATTTTTTCTGGATTCCCTGAACGATTTTCTTTAAAAAATCCGAAGGTCGAAAATGTGTAGGTGCAATCGTTTCAATGATAAAAATAAAAGAAAGAGAGGATAATTTTCATATCGGCCAAAACGAGGGGTGCTGCCACGGGCCGAGGGGTGATCCGATCGGCACCAAAATTTGGATTTTTTCTTTTCCCATCCAAACAAATGTTTCAACCAAATTAGGTTCAAATCCGTGATGGTCGGTTGCAAGTTTTCACATTTTCTCGGTCACTTCATATGGAATGACCCTAGTTTCTACCGAGAATCGTTTGAGGATTTCCTTCAGGTATCAACTTTTTAGTTCTAGTTGAAAATCTTAATTTTTTTCTTAGAAAATTCACGATCTCCTGCAAAAAAAATATCTCAAATTTTATAAATAAAATACATATGGGGAAATCTACATTGTTTTCAGTAATTCACTGAATTCCCTTGAACACACAGCGCTTCAATCTGTTGTTCCAGTAGGATAGAATTGGAAGTCATCCACTTCACAATTTGAAAAAATATGGATGCATTCAAATAGTTTTGAAAAATCATTTTTATGTATTTCAAATAGCATAGATAAAAAATCTTTAGCAAAAATCACATCAATTATTCATACAGACATTTTCTTTTTTTCTGAAAAAAAACCATCAACATTCTAATTCTGTCTATTTTGTTTATTTTTTTTTTGATAGATTTGTTAATTACTCAACAAGTATTTTAACCTTAATTTGAACCTTGATATGATGGTCCTGGTTTCTGGAATTTTAAATCTCTATTGGCTTTAATTTTTGTACATGGATAGTACAAATCGTATCTCCCCGTGTACAAATTCTACATGAATTGACATGTAATTGATTTACAAAAAACAAACCGTGATAGATTTACAAAAAACCAACCGTGCAAAGAAAAAAAAAAAAAGAAAATGAATTTGGTGTAATGCGATTCATAAAAAAGAAAGAAAATGGATAAATCTCTCTAGGAAACCGTAAAAACTTTCTGAATCATCTTCTGGAAATAGTTCTGGAGAGATTAATACATTCACTCAGTTCTAAGAAAAACTGGTTTGCCCGGTCCTGAAGATAACTTATCGCGTTTAGTATCATCCTGGTGTATCTGCAATGATCGATTTCTCTTCATCGATTTTCTCTTCGGATTATTCCGTGAAATACGACCAATATTCGGATGATCTCTCGGACGACTAGGACTGGCATCTAAAACCACAAAAACAACCGAAAATGATTTGCTGGCTAAGATATTAACCAAAGAGAAAATCGATGAAAAGAAATCGATCATTGTATATACGCCCGTGTGATACTAAGTGCGAGACTTGTAGATATAGTGCAAAAATATTTTAGTATGTCTTTGATTCTGAAAAAAATCATGGGAAAATTTTCGTGGGGTTCTTTGAGTATATTTTTGGAAGACTTAATGGAAATGATGCTTTATTGGATAGGCACACGATAAAAAATAGAAGTGGGATCATCTCGACAGGGCTTCTGTTATGGGCATTTCATTCAGTTTTAAACCAGTATCTAGTTGTGCACAAAAATTGGAATCGATTGGTTTGAAATTTAATGAGCTATAGCAGAAAAGTGCCCTAATTAGCAGCCACTGCCCAGGAAGTTTGGCATCCTACTGGATTAATTTTTGAAAGATTTGCTTTACGACAGATTAACTAATGATGCTGAAGAGAAAATTCCCAATAAACTTTTGAATAAATTCCAAAAAATAAAACATTTGGAGAAATACTTAAAAATACAACTGAAAACAACTTGTGTATGAACTCCAGCAGAAATTTTGTATGAATTTTTGATACTTATTGTTGTTTTGATCGTCTGATTTTTGTTTTAATTTTCACTCAATTCGTTCTAGACCCTCAAAAATATTACCACTGTACAAAAGGTCAATTCAGGATATTTTCCACCATGTAATGCCTATAGAACGTTTCCTCTTCAAACACATTATTAAATCATCTTCAGTTTAGAACCACGTAATTCACAGTTTGATTGCTTCATTGTTCGTAACTCGTAAGAGTTGCACCTCACATCCGTAAGTTGTCGTCATCACAAATCACAATTCACGCTTCATACACATATTACCACTAAAAAGTCCAGTTCGCGTTAATCACACTCCACAGTTCATCGGGCTTGACCTCACGTGGCTTTCATGGTTTCACTTGATCGCGAATTATCCCCCACTCGTCCATACTCACTCGAACCGATAGCTTCCATCGCCGTTGTTCACGTTTTCATATCGCAGAATCGGGATCGGGGTGGTGCGTGATTGCTGGAAACCTCCCTGGAATCCACCTCCGGGTTGACCACCGTACGACTGAGGTTGAGATTGGGGCTGCCGCTGCTGAGGCTGCTGTGGCTGCTGGGCATTGAACCCACCACCGAACTGACCCTGTCCCTGACCCTGACCCAGAGGAGCCACCGAAGCATATCCACCCTGGTTGCTAGCCTGGCCAGTGGGAGGCAGATACTGATTCGAGGGTGCCCCGCCGAACTGGCCGTCCTGTCGAGGGGCATTCAGGAAGTTACCATCGCCTCCACTGCCGCGGCTAGCACCAGGTGGGGCTGGGGCTCCATATAGGTTATCCAGGCGGGCCGATAACACACTCCCCACCAAAGCACACCACAGGATCTAAGAAGGATCGAAGGATCAGAATTTTCACGATCCAAGAAAAAACAAAATGAAACACTTTAATATGTGGAATACGGGAAGCAATGAACTACACGAACCGTTTTGCTTATCATGATCAACAATAAATATTCGCAAATAGGATCTTCCTATTCACTACCAGCCCAAATCAGGATAATGAGATCAAGTATATTTTAGCGTTCCGTAAAATCGCGAGGTTCGATAAGAACGTTCTTTGGGGGGTGAGCCAATCTGTCTGATTGGGATGAGCTGATCGAAACGACTAATGCTGGGAAAAGATGAGTTTGCGATTTTATACAAGCAGACAATCGGTTCTAACAGAGACGGACGGCTGCCGCGGCGACGGCATCCAAACGTTCCAAGATTTGCACGCGCGCGCGCCGTCGTTCATGAAGAAAAAAGAAGCCCTCGCGCACTGACAAGAGCAGATCGTTCGCCACGCCGCCGCGCCGTTCACCACCGAGCATGCTTCGAACAGTCATCGGTCGGTAGCATCATCCCAATCATGTATCGTAGTGATGTAAATGGTCTAATGCAGAGATCAAAGAAAATCGGGTTTTCCTAAGTAAACCGTTTAGGTTCGTGGTCATAAATGTCTATATTTCAAAGCTGTCGTAGAGGTTTTTGGTTTTGGTTATTCTACATCCGGAATAATCAAGGATAGCACACTAAGATCAACTGTTGCGATACAAGTAGTTTCAAAAATATAAGATTTTTTTCAAGGATTCTTCCCATGATTCCTTCAGGAATTTCTCCGTGGATTTCTTCTGAAATTCCTTCATTGGTTTCTTTTGGGATCCCTTCCGTCATTTTTCAGGTATTCATCCCAAGATTCATTGAACGATTTCTTTGGGATTCTTCCTGATTTCCCTCTAGCATTTCATCCCGAGATTTATCAATAGATTTCTCCTGGAATTTCTTCAGGGATCCCTTCTGATTGTTTTTCAGGAATTCAGGGATCTGGTATTCATCCACTATTTTTTTTCCAGAATTCCAATATTAGTTCCTTTTGGTATTCCTCCAATGATTCTTCTATGAAGTCAGTTCAGGGGGGCCACGGTGTTACCAAAATAAAGTTAAATTTGTAGTTTGTGCAAATTATACCAATTTTTAATTTTGTAACTATGTTTTGCGTTGTTTTTCTATAACGGTAATCAGTAACACGTGAAAAGAAGAGTTGGTTACAAACCAGTGATTTCCAACGTGGGCAGAAATCGGGGCGAAGGGGCGAAAATACTGCAAATGCGGAGATTTTTTTCAGTAGTTTCAAGAAACATGTAGATATTTTATTCATTCATAAATATAACATTCCCAAATAGGTATTTGTAGGATTTTCTTTTCTTCATGATCAAAAAAATGGTTGTTCAAAAAATCTCAGAAATCTACACAATCTCGAAATTGTTACATGTTTTACTGAAATTGTAAAAGCTGGAGAGTGTTTTTTGCTGACTTGATAAGAAAATGTTGTTTTATATTCATAGGCGGATCGTTCAGATCAAATGTATTGATTGAAATACTCCATTTTTGGTAAAATTCACCATCCTAAAAAAGAAATAAAAATCGTCAAACTTGTCAAGTTTCAGAATAAGTTTAGAAACTTAATAAGTTTGGAGAATTACAAATTATACTTATCTTTAGGAGTGGTTTGGAAGACACAAAAATTTCATTTTTTTAGTGTTAATCAACCCCCTAACCGCCACCCTTAAGAGCCACAATCGGGTTTTTAAATTTAAAAAAATGTATTCATTTTTTGTTTTTATACGAAAGAGCACCTTTTTCTGAGACACCATGATTTTTTTCAGATTTTTAGAACTTTATTTTGATACCTAAAATCAGTTTCAAAGAGATTTTTCGAAATCACCTTTTGACAGCTGGGCAACTGTTTGACATCTCCGCCCAGTACAAAATGCAACGAGGGCCCTTAGAGGGGTGAGTCGACAAATCGCTCCCATACAAACTTCAAATTGATATTTAAATAGGTTCCCGGGCACCAAAATTCATGAAAATTTGGATTTCGGCTTAGTTTGGCATGCAGATTCAGAATATGGAGTTATCTCAACACCCCTAAAGAAGCCAATTGGAGGAACAAATTTACTGAAAATTTCAGCTTTCAAAAGAAAAAAAATTTGGCTGCGCCGACTACGACTCATATTGAATGTACATGGTATCGTTGTTTATGAAATGTGAGTGTTAAATAAAATAAAAGTAACATTGATCGTCGAAAATCCCTCTCATAGTAAATTTGTAACTGTACTAAAAAAACACGGTTTCATTTATTTGATTCATATTAAAAAAAAATAATGGGGCACCAGATGTTTTGACAGTTTCTAAAGGGGGTCGCTATCTCTAAAAGGTTGGAAACCCAGAGATTTCTCTTGTGATTCCTTCAGGATTCTTTCGGAGATCTCTCCAGGAATAATTTGAGGGATTCTTCTACTATATTCAGAGGGATTCCTTCCAGCATCATTCAAGGTATTTTTTCTGAAATTTATTTCGGAATTCCTCCAGGGATTTCTCTTTAGATTCTTTACACGATTTTTTCAGGAATCTTTTCGGGTTTCCTTCGTGGATTCCTCTCAAAATTCTCTACCAGATTTCTCATGGGATTCCCTCAAAATTCTGGCGGGGACTCGTCTTGAGATTCTTTCACAGATTGCTGCCGAAATTTGTTCAAGGGTTTCTACCGGGATTCCTACGAGATTTTTTCAGGGATTCCTTCAGAAATTCTTTTCGATGGGTTTTCCTGGATATTCCGGAATTTGAGTGTTGTCTTGTATTTGGATCACAATGTCGCAGCTGGGAATTGAACTAATGACTGTCCGCTTATTAAGCGAACAGGTGATCCTTTCGACCACGATGCCATGGCATCATAACAATTTTAACATTTCCGTTTGAAACTCCGAATTGGCCTTCGACTATATAATTTTGATATCAGCCATTCCATAGAAAAACGATGTAGTGCAACTCTGATTGTTGCATTAGAGCGAATCGCCTCTCTTCCCTCTGATCAATATTTCATTTTTACGGATAGTCTCAGTTCAATTGAGGCTATTCGCTCAATGAGGCCGGTGAAGCACTCCCCGTATTTCCTGAGCGAAATTCGATCAATTTTGAGTGCTTTATCGTATCAAGCATATAATATCACCTTGGTTTGGGTCCCTTCGCATTGCTCGATACCGGGTAATGAGAAAGCGGACTCGCTCGCCAAGGTGGGCGCTATGGAAGGCGATGTTTATGACCGTCATATCGCCTTTAATGAATTTTTTTCGATTGCTCGTCAGCATGCCTTGGTCAGTTGGCAACAAAAATGGGATGCAGGGGAATTGGGCAGGTGGTTACATTCAATTCTCCCACAGGTATCGAAGACGGCGTGGTTCAAGGGGTTGGACATGGGTCGAGATTTTATCAAGACAATGTGTCGACTTATGTCCAATCACTACTCTCTGGGCTCGCACTTCTATCAAATAGGGCTCACAGATAGCAATCGCTGTAGCTGTGGTGTAGGCTATCAAGATATCAACCATGTTGTGTGGGAATGCCCCGAATACGGTATTGCCAGATCCGATTTATGTGCATCCCTCAGGGCCCGAGGGAAACCAGAAAAGGAAGACATTAGAGATGTGTTGGGTAAACTTGATCTTGAGTACATGAAGCTTGTGTACGACTTCTTGAAACAAGCTGAAGTTTTCGTTTGATACCCCCGTCTTGTTGATGCACTTGTCCACCTCGTGTCTACGTTTGATACCCAAACCTGTTGTTCCACTTGTCCACCTTGTGTCCCTCCGAAAATCGTTTGTTTGTATCGTTACAGGTTGTTTGTCCACTCTACGTTCGACCAGCAGCAATACACCACGCCATGCTGCCACGTGTCAACGAAAAGCCCCCATCATCCTATCCTTTCCTCGAATACTTTTGTTCCCCCTAACCTCGACCAAACCGCGAGTTTTACGGTTTCCCAAAACTAACATAGTAAACACATAAGTAAACACATAGTAAAAAGTTTTAACTGAATTCGGCTCCGTTATGCCTGTTGGCGCATGAGCCTTAAATAAATGATTAAGTAAAAAAAAAAAAACTGATTGTTGTGAAATTTGGTGGGTTCGTAGTTCGTCGAAAATAATAAGACCTGTATTTATTTTATTTCGTCATTAGGGTGACCAATTTTCAGATGTGGTGGTCCTAAAAATCACGTTTTACTAAAAAATTTCTAAAAATCATAACTTTTGAACCAGTTAATTGATTTTAAACTTCTTTTTTTTGAAAGCTATTGAATTCTAGTTTTCAGGAAAAATGCGGTGAATGATCCAAATTGTGCAAAAAATATGCAAATATATTTGTTTTTTTTTTACGTTTTCAAGATATCGGAACCAGAGGGGTACCTTGTTTTATATTTTTAACAGAAAATTCAGGAAATTTGGCGTAACATATCAAAAATTCAGAAATGTATGTTTTTCAGTTTTTGAGATATGAATATTTTTTGAATTATTTTCAAAAAATCATACCTCAAAAACTAAAAAACATACATCTCTGTTTTTTTGATATGTTACGCCAAACTTTCTGAGTTTTTTTTTATAAAAATATTAAATCGGGGTACCTCTTTGGACCCGAGATCATGAAAACGTAAAAAAAACTAATATATATGCATATTTCTTACATAAAAACGCAATATGGCCCATTCAACGTATTTTTCCTGAAAACTAGAATTCAATAGCTTTCAAACAAAAAAAAAACCCTAATTAATCCACCTAGTGGTTATAGCGCCTTTCTCGTGCCTTCGAAACCCCATTTCAATAAAACTCAATTGAAATGTTGTTGTATATCGCACTTTCATACAATTAACAGAAATCCATTTCAAGATACCAGAAATCATATCGTTCATCGGGCTTTCAATGTTTGAGCCTTAAACTCTCAAGAAAAAGATCCTATCTTGAATTTGAAGCCGCCATTTAGGATTTAAGATTGCCAGCTTGGATGTTCTGGTCGCCATTTTTGGCGTCCAGGCATCTTCCCTACGAGAAATATGCTTCATTAAACAGCGGCCATCTTGAATCTGGACCCGCTATCTTAGATTTTGGACCACCATCTTGGATATTCTAGTCGCCATTTTTGGAATCCAGACATCATCCCCATACCAAATGTACCAATAATGGATTGTTTCAGGCCCTAGAACTCCATTGAACAGTCGCCATCTTAAATTTGGAGCTGCCATCTTAAATTTGTGATCGCCATCTTGGATATTCTGGTCGGCCTTTTTGGACTCCGGACATCTTCCTCGTTTCAAATATACTCATAATTGCATGGTTTTAGAGCCTATAACTTCATTAAACAGCCGTTAGAGCCTAAATCTCCATCAAACAGCCGACATCTTGAAACTGAATCCGTCATCTTGGATTTTAGATCGCCATCTTGTACATTCTGGTCGTCATTTTTTTACTTCGGACATCTTCCCCATATCCAAATATACCCATATTGCATGGTTCTTTAAACAGACGCCATCTTGAATTTGAAGCCACCATCTTGGATTTTAGACCGCCATCTTGGATATTCTAGTCGCCATTTTAGGAGTCCAGACATCTTCTCCATATCAACTATTCCCATATAGCATGCTTTTAGAGCCTAAATCTCCATAAAACAGCCGCTATCTTGGATTTTAAACCGCCATCTTGAATTATGGGCCGACATCGTGGAGCTCCTGGTCTCCAGTGTTGATTTCCGCACAAAACTCGTCAACCATGGTAAAGGTTACAAAAATCGCCGCAGTTTGATGTTTAATGATGGGGCTAGTTCAGTTTTATATACGGCCAGTCCTACCGGTGCTGGTCCGGATCGACGGAAAGGGCCATAACTCCGGAACGCCTTGGCCGACCTGGTCCATTTTTGATAGCAAACAATTCCGGTTCGATTCAAGCTATAATCCGAAAAATCGGCCAATGGGAAGTTCCTTAAAAGTGAATGAATTAATTTTGCGCTCATACATACATACCTACACACATACATACTTAATCTCAATTCGTCGAACTGAGTTGATTGGTATATGCGACTAAATCCTAACAGCCTTTTTTTTTCTTCGAAAAATCGTTTTTTGAGTGAACATATAGTTTTTAGTACACTAAGTGTATGCCAAACACTACTTTCGAGCTGGCTAAAATATAAACGACTCATAAAAAAGTGATCATTTTCCATAACAAAATCAGAAATTGCCAATAAATAAGTAGGGGTGGGAGCAATAATAAACTATAAAATTTCCATGAACAAATCAAAAAGTGCCTAAGTAAATCAAAACTTCCCATAAATAATTGATTTTCGAGCAATCAAATATGTCAGAATTTCCACAAATAAATCAACAATTGCAATAAAAAACTATATTTTTTCCAACAAAAAAGTTTAAATTTTCCATAAATAAATCGGATCATTCCATAAATAATTTAAACATTCCCAATTGAAAAACATCAAAAAAGCAATTGGAAATTTAGCAATAAATACGAAATAATGAGAAAAATAAAAGTACCGACCGAGCCATGCGGCGAAGCCGCATAGAGGATTGAGGAACTGAGGCCGCCGAAGTTTCCGAAAGCCGATGCGCCATAACTGCGTCGATTCGGTTTTAGGCAATCCACAGATACAAGAATTTGCCCGGTATAATGCGAACAGAGATGTTATGCTTTTTTAAAGTCCGACGAGCGTTAGCGAGTTCGGACAGCAAGCGATTGTCTTTTAAATTGCACAATAGTTTCAGTTTTCTATCATAGTTCTATGATGTAGTATGCTCGAAATTTTTTGTTGGAAAAAATATAGTTTTTTATTGCAATTGTTGATTTATTTGTGGAAATTCTGACATTTTTTATTGCTCGAAAATTAATTATTTATGGAAAGTTTTGATTTATTTATGAGCTTTTTTAATTGTTTATGGAACTTTTATAGTTTATTATTGCTTCTACCCCTATTTATTTATTGGCAATTTTCGAATTATTTATGGAAAATTTTTAATTTATTATGGGACGATTAATTGGCTGCCAATCTAACCAAACCAATAGATTCCAAGATCTTTTTTGGTAGAAAATTTAATAATCATTCAAATGCGATATGTTTCAACATTTTCAAGTTATAGCCGGTTTGAGGCAATCAAAATTAAAAACATGTAAAGTTCAATTACTACGTAACGGTTGAGATTTGACCTTATGCGTAAAACATTTTTTTACCAATCTGAACCTGTTTGCTTGCTAACGTTCATAAGGTTATCGAAAAATCCGAGCTTTGCTGTGTCGCATTGGTTCAGTTCAATTTTATATTTGGCTGCTTTCGGAGGGACACCCGGAACTGGATACAGCACTACCGACTGTCCCTAATGCGGTCCTAACCTATTTCCTTGATAACATCAGGTTATCAGAAAAGTCGTTAATTGTGGTATCACATGCATGGGTTTGGTACTCTTTTATATTTGGCCACATCCGTCGGGACTCCCGGAACCGGTTCCGGACAACTACCTGTTCAGATATGGTCTGATACTGTTTTCCTGCTAACCGTTCATCAGGTTATCAAAAATGCTGCTGTTTGATGTGTCGCATGCATGGGTTTGGTTCACTTTTATATTTGACCATTTTTGCGAGACACCAGGAACTGGTTCCGGAATACAACCGGCAGTCCCGTATGTGATCTGAGCTTGCTTCCATAATAATCAGCCATCAGGTTATTGGAAAAGCCGTGATTTGATGTGTCGCATGCATGGTTTGGTTCACTTTTACATTTGGCCACTTCCGGTGGGACATCTGGAACCGGTTCCGGAACACTACCGGTTCAGATATGGTCTGATATTGTTTTCCTGCAATCCGTTTATCAGGTTATCGAAAATGCCGCTGTTTGATGTGTCGCATGCATGGGTTATGTTCAATTTGATATTTGGTCACTTCCGGCAGGACACCCAGAACCGGTTCCGGAACACTACCGGTTTAGATATGGTCTGAGACTATTCTCCTGCTTCCCGTTCATCAGATAACCGTAAATGCGGTGGTTTGATGGGTCGCATTCATGGGTTTGGTGCATTTTCATGTCTGGCCCCTTCCAGGGGTACCGATCCGGAACACCTAAATGGCCATAACTCCGGAACGGCTGAACCAATCCGAACCATATTCAATAGGAAACAATGGGACCAGATACCGCGTCCAATGAACCATTGGTCATTAAAATCGGTTGAAGTTTACTGCCAAAAACTGATGTGAGTTTATTTGTACACACACATACACACACACACACACATACACACATACACACACACACAGACATCACCTCAATTCGTCGAGCTGAGTCGATTGGTATATGTGACTCGACCCTCCGGGCCTTCTATCAAAAAGTCATTTTTGGAGTGAACATATAGCCTTTCCAGTACACTTAGTGTACGAGACAGGCAAAAATGGCAATTTCCTCGAATAGTACTTCGGCAGTTTCTTTAACCAATTTCTTTAACCAAATTTCCAGATAATTTCGGCAATTTTCTTGAAAATTTATTCGGTTATTTCTTCGAGAATTTTAACAATTTCATTAGATTTTGTCTTTGAATGTTTTAAGTCTTTTGGAAATTTCTCCGGCGATTACTAAGTTTTTTAAGAAACTGTTATTGGTATTTATTATGGTAAATTCTTTGGCATGTTCGTTAAGAGCTCATTAAAAACTCACTTCGGAAGTATATTTAGAAAATAATTTCGATCGACAAATTAAATAAAAAAAATGAAACTCGAAAATTTCTTCATTTTTTGGCAATTCTTTTAGCAATTAATTTGATAGTTTTGTTTGAAGTTCTGTTTAAATTGACTCTAATTTTTTTTTTTGAATCTTGACATTTTAGAAACAATATATCTCTTTATTTCTTATATATATCTAGTTCTTTCAAGATTCTCTGACTAATTATTAAAATTTCTTCGGAAATTGCTAAGAAATATTTTACATTTCTTCTCTAGATAAATCTTTCGAAATTGTTTTCAATAACTTGACATGTTTTTCTGATTTTCAGCCACAGATAAGGAGCTGTTCATAAACCACGTAGACTTTTTGGAAAAAGGGGGAGGGGTGTTCTGGCAAACATCTAAGCGACACGCAAATTTTAATTTTTGTGTATGTACACATTGTACATGCTAATGTACGTAGAAGGCTAAGGGGATATATAGGTTGAAGTGCGTAAAAATAAGGAAAAGTTGGATTTTTTGTAAAAATTCTCTTCTTACGCCATGCATAGTACAATCAGCTTGAGAACATGAAAAAATAGTACTAACTACCAAAGTTATAAAAATGTGAATTTCAAATAACTCAACGTACATATGTACAGGATGAATTATTGGTTAAATTGGGAAAAAATCCACAGCTCAGGTGAGATTTACTCACGACCCTTATTCGCTAGACAAGTGCTTTACCAACTAAGCTACCGAGCCAATTAATGACCCGGCGTTTGATCGCCTTCCAGGTAGCATTGTTCTTCCTCTACAAGTGGTTGAGGAAGCGTTGCCTGTACGATAGGCAAACAGTTTCAAACAATAAACAAATCGCTTTCGCTTTTCGTACATATGTACAATAGAGATGGTTATATTTGCGGTTTAGGGGAAAATGATATAGATCGATGAGATTAGAATTGAACCTTATGACAACTAGGTTGCCGGGTCATTAATTGGCTCTGTAGCTTAGTTGGTAAAGCACTTGTCTAGCGAATAAGGGTCGTGAGTTCAAATCGCACCTGAGCTGTGGATTTTTTCCCAATTTAACCAATAATTCACCCATCTGTACATATGTACGTTGAGTTATTTGAAATTCATAATTGACCACACGGATTGGTATTACCGAAAATTTGCACTTTGAGTGAGTCGTTATAAAAATGTGTTTTTTAAAGATGCTGATTACACTAGTTTACAGCATTTTTGAACTCGGTAAGCTGATGATCATTTTTGGTGTAGAATCATGCCCTGAGTTCGAAAACGTGAAGGAAAAAAATTACAGTAGAGCGGAAATTTTTTTGACTTTCCATACAAGGTTGAAGATCTGAAATCGATTTTTGTTCTATTTTTAAGCAAAGTCGCTCACTTCACACATCTCATTCTCCGTAATCAATGCTCCGATCGAGCTGAATTTTTTACTGTAACTCACCCACATATGATATGTCAAATAAACGTTGAAAAAGAATGTTTAAATTGTTTTAATCTTATAGAAAAAAATACATTTCTTCATATTTTTTTTTGGAAATTTTGCTAAAATTTAAGGAGATCGTCCCCAAAACTCACCAATATCTTGATTTTCATCAATCTGATGCAAAACCTGCATTTAGATGAACGAATGGTATTATATTCAGCTTTTAATTTATGGAAAAAGATTTAAAATTGATTGATCAAAACGCAAGATATTTGAATCTTATTAAATTCCATATTTTAAAAAGTTGTAAAACTCGATATTGAGCTAAAACTCAAAAACGGTTCTACTCTAATTTTTTTAAAGCACGGTTTCGAAATCAGCGCTAAAATATGCTTTAAAAATTTTGGTCGTTGACAGAAGTTCACGACTTTCGTTTTATTTTGTAAACTAGTGTTACCAGTCCTACGGCTCAACTGATAGCGAAAACCAAAAAAAAAAAAACATTACTAGAGGACTTTATGGTGCCCTTGAACGATCGGAAGAACAAAAAAAAAGATATAATTTTTCAAACGGGAAAGATTTTTCTCAAAAAATTCACCTTTTCCAGCCAAAAAATGAATAAAAAAGCCATAACACTAATATGATTTTTTATTACGAACAATATGAATTGGATCGTTCAATGACGCGACACATAAGGCAGCATCCATTTATTACGTAAAGCTAAAATCGACAGCCGGTTATTTAAATGGTCCTTATTAATCCCACTTTTGAGGAACAAACTGTATTCTGTCAATCATCAACGCATGGTAGCGCAGCATCATCATCACGATCATCAACCGGCACGGCGGCGTCACAACCCATTGACGTGCACTGTGCAGGTAGCGTCTTCGTTCGAGAGTAACAGGTGAAGACGCCAAGTCTGATCAAGTTCCGCGAGCGAGCAGGCAGCGAGCGTTGTGGGTGGTGGGTGGCAAAGTTGGATGAACTGGAGCTGTTCGGGCAATTACTGTTCTGCTGCTTGCTGCCCTCAGGGCTCTCTTTTGTGGGTCTTTTTGGATGGTGGTTCCGTGCCATGATGATGTTGATTAGCGTCATAAATATCGTTCGTTTGAAAGCGATGCCGCGCGCAGCTGCTGATCACAGACGAAAAAGGTTGTTGGAAGGCAGATGTAGAGGCACATGTTGGTAGGTAGGTACCTCTGTCTAGTAGAATTAATAGAGCAAAGCGAAGATCGCGATCGGGCGTAAGGTTTGTGCTTGGATGGTAGCTGTTGATTGGAATGTGACATTGATTTTCGGACTTGATCGATGCTTTTGGTCGTTTTGATTGAAGTTTGACGGTAAATCGCGCGGAACATCGCACCTTGAGGCTACTGCAGTCAACTGAGTCGTTGTTCGATTCAGCTCTCAAATTTGCAAAAAAGATCGAGTGGAAACGGATTTAATTTGGTCTATAAGTCTTGCGTTTATCTGCTCCAGAAGAGCATGGCATGTTTCACTGACTCACAGCATTATATATTTAATTTCTTTTATATCCTCATTCTACGAGATTTTCAACCTGAAACTAGTTTATCACCGGACCAACAATGTTAAACATCCACTATTATTATGTTATGGGTAAGCTTACATAACTTACATATTTTAAAGGGTTTTCCTGCTGATTCCTAAACATGAGGATTTTTGTTTACTATTTGAACTGTGACATATGAAGACATTGAATCAATGGCATCACTTATACTCAAGAGCAATTCTTTTTTATTCTTTAGTATGTGAAGGCTTTAAATCGTATTTACTTTCAATGTAAACGCTTTCTTTCACTGAAGTTATATTGCAACTCACATAAAAAAGAATCATCGCCTTTCGCTACGACCTGCAGCGAATATTTTGCTACCTCGCAGCTCAAAATGACTGATGATACCAACTCACACTCGCGTAATTACCTCGTAGAACGACCGTAATGCTGTCTTCAGAACCATTTCCGACAAGTACAACAATCCCTCAGACGGAGGCGGAACCAACCAGACAAACAAATGCAACAATTCTTATGCCAACTTCCCCGAAGAAATCCCTTTTGCAGTTTATGAATTCATAACTCATACATAAATTATTACTTTCTTCATCTCTCAGCGAGAGGAGCAAAATGCCACGTCGGAGATGAAATACGGCATCGTTGTGGCGGAATCTGCCACGCAAGAGAAGAAACACGCTGTGAATCAAGGCGGCGCGGTGGCGGCGTCGTGGGCGATAGACGAGTTTAGCGAGAGGAGGTATTTGCACCCCACCGATTGCTGTAGGGAGATTCTCCATAAATGCACCTAGTAAAGCATTCGGACTACCAAACTCTTTTAATAGAAGGGTTTATTCTACCCTAAAGTGACCAGATTTATTTTGCATTGATGCGGGACATCAGGTATCAGGTATCAGAAGGCCGGCTCCAGAGGCACGTTATCCTCCATTTGGGACATTTGTGCCATCGCCAAAATAACAGCCTATTTCATCATCTACCTGAGGGAAAAGGAAGGAAAAAGGATTTGGATGGGGATAGGGACAGGTAGGGAAATAGGAAATGTGCAACTTAAACCGCTACCGAGGAATCTCCCACTGCGGTTCGGGTGACAACGCGCGTCCTACCACATGAACGTCTCCACTACGACTGACTCGCCACTCCTGATCGGACTGCAACGATCGGGGCGATCGGGCCCGAGCTGAGTACATAATATAGAGTGGCACACGCTGTTGCCATCTCACCCCACACAGGAAAAATACCCTGGAAGAGGGTACTAACGCACAAGCGTACCACAATGGGTTCAAACAGCGCCCTGAAAAGGGCACTGTAATTACGCATAAAGCGAAAGAGATCCTATAGCTTTTTACCACAGCGGGTTAAGAACAACAGAATATCCTGAAGATTCAGGTTTCTGAAGTCAGTTTCACTTAATAAGTGTTTACCGAATACTCGGAAACGCAGTTGCGCGAAAACTGGACAGTTACATGTCAAATGATACGAAGTTCCATAATCGGATTCACAGCTATCACAGGCAAATGAATCAGCTAGCTGAATATTCGCCATGTGATAGCTGAGTCGGCAGTGGCCAATCAATGCTTTGACCAGCATGCTGCAATTCTGCTTAGACAGATTAGTTAGATACTTCGCCACCCGTAGAGATGGCTCAGCACTATGCAATTTGGTTTGACGACATGACTCCAAACTATTCCAATATTGTCTGTGTTGAGTGACAGCCCAGGTGTGAATCTGAAGCTTAATCCAACACTTCGATATCGGAATAGCTGGCTCAGGGCCAATGAAGTCATGTGATGCTCCAGAGCGAGCTAGCTCATCAGCCAATTCATTTCCAGCGATGGAAGAATGACCAGGTACCCATAGAAGGTGAACAGCGTTTGCTGAATTCAGCTCCTCGATTTGAGTTCGACAAGCGATAACTATCTTCGACCTGGAGTTGGCCGAAGCAAGTGCTTTAATAGCAGCCTTGGCCATTACGTGCTGCTGAAGTGCTGGATGCACTCCGCACATAAGAGCAAAGATTTCGGCCTGAAAAACGGTACAGTGTCTACCAAGTGAGTAAGACTGATACAGCCTTAGCTCACGAGAATAAACACCAGCACCTGCTCGACCTTCGAGAAGGGAGCCATCAGTGTAACATACGATGCCGTCTGAAATACTTCTTTCCAGATAACCAGATGTCCACTCTTCCCGGGAAGGGAATTTCGTGGAAAATGTCCTATATGGAAAATTACAAGCAATTGTAAGATCACTTGGAGCAAGGACAATTTTGTCCCAATTCACCAGAAGTGGAAACAACGAGGTGTGTGTTGATGTGCGGTTCATAGGAGTTTCCTCTAGTAGACCGAGTACCCGTAACCGGTAAGTGCAAGAAAGGGCTTCTTGTTTGAGATGAATGTGTAGTGGGGCAACGTCAAAGAGAACTTCTAGCGCTGCCGTAGGAGTTGAAGAGAACGCTCCAGACATCGCCATTAAGCACATCCTTTGGAGATGGCCTAATTTTGATTGGACCGTTCTCACTTCACCCTTTTGCCACCACACAAGACATCCATAAGCCAATATTGGCCGAACCACAGTTGTGTAAATCCATTTGATATACTTGGGTTTTAGACCCCAAGTTGTACCAAAAGTACGCCGGCATTGCCCGAAGGCCATACAAGCTTTCTTGATTCTGAACTCAATGTGAGGTGTCCAGGAAAGCTTGGAATCAAGAATGACTCCAACGTACTTTACCTGTTCAGTCACATTGAATTCAGAATCAAAGAGACGCAAAGGTCGAACGCCATTACGGTTTCGCCTTTCCGTGAAAAGAACAATAGATGTTTTACTCGGATTAACCGAAAGGCTATATTGGCGACACCAACCCTCAACTACCTGAAGGGCGTTTTGCATCAGGTCGAAAAGGGTGCTGATGCACATACCAACTAACAATGTTAGGTAGTCGTCGGCAAAACCATAAGTAGGAAAACCGCTATTATTGAGTTGCCTCAATAGCGTATCTGCTACGAGATTCCACAAAAGCGGTGATAAGACTCCCCCTTGGGGGCATCCACAAACACTCAATTTCCTAATCCCTGCTAGACGCAATGTCGAGAAGAGACACCGGTTTTTGAGCATTTGGTGAATCCAATTGCATATCATTGGAGATATACCATGACTCCGTGCGGTTCCAATATGGCATCGAAAGGCACGTTGTCAAAGGCACCCTCGATATCTAAGAAAACACCCAAACAAGATTGCTTTTGAGCGAATGCTTTCTCGATATCGTAAACAACCTTGTGTAAAAGAGTCACAGTGGACTTACCAGATTGGTAGGCATGTTGGTTCACATGAAGAGGCACGTTGGCCAGATGAACATCACGGATGTGATGATCCACAATGCGTTCTAAGCATTTCAGAAGAAAAGAGGTCAAACTGATAGGTCTGAAACTCTTTGCTTCTTCATACGACGCACGACCCACTTTCGGAATAAACTTTACAGTAATATCCCTCCAGGATTTGGGAATATACCCTGTAGCAAAACTGCAAACAAGTAGTTTTTTCAAAACATGTTTGAAATAATCAAATCCCTTCTGAAGCAAAATAGGATAAATCCCATCTGCTCCAGGAGATTCGAAAGGAGCAAAGCTATTAAGAGCCCACTCAATCGATTCTATAGTTACAATACTCCGAGCCGAAGCTAAAGAATCATAACTACAAGAAAAGACATCAGGATCATCCAAAGATGTAATATCCACACATCCAGGGAAGTGTGTGCTGAATAAGCATTCCAAAACTTCATCATCAGAGGAAGTCAGATCGCCATTTGGCAAACGAAGTTCGTTCACCCGGAAATCCTTAGATTTCGCAAGGATTTTGTTTAACCGACTGACTTCACTCAAGCTGGAAACATTTGTACAAAGGTTTTTCCAGCCGGATCGTTCAGCAGACCGGAGAGCTTTCCTGTAGGCCTTGCGAGCCGACCTGAAAGCCTCCGAACCAGCCGAACGTCGACTGTTCCAACTCTTTCTACATTGTTTCCTGAGTTTCGCCAGATCAGAGTTCCACCAAGGGGTTCCTCTTGTGATCTTCACAGACCGTAGAGGGCATGCTTCTTCAAAAGCTTCCATGATGAAGGTCGTTGTAGTATCAACGGCATCATCTAAATCACTTGGAGTGTCAATGGATGGTGAATATCCATGAAATTTGGCTGCAACCAAATCAGTATAAAGATCCCAGTTTGTTGACCGAGGATTCCTGAAACGCAATGTTTGCGAAGTAACATTTAAATGTTCAAAAAAGATATAGCGATGGTCAGATAAAGATTCTTCATCTGACACATGCCAATTGGTCAGCTCGTGACTAATTCTGCTAGAGTAAAGCGTTATATCTAACACTTCCTCTCTAGCAGATACCATGAAGGTTGGGCGGTTGCCTATGTTAAGTAATGCAAGATCTGTACTACTTAAGTACTCCATCAAACTGGAGCCTCTCAAGTTAATGTCTGAGCTGCCCCAGATGATATGGTGAGCATTAGCATCACTGCCAACAATTAGCGGAAGGCCTTTTGAAGTGCAGTATGCGATGACTTGTTTGAAAGCATCCGTAGGGGATGGTTCATCATGCGGTAAATACACAGAGACGTATTTCCTGTTGAGGTTTCCAACAGATACATCAATTGTGATAGCACATACATCTCTGGTGGTTAGTTCAGAGATGAGTGTAGCAACAATTGCGTTGTTGACAAGCACACAGGCTCGAGGCATGACACGCGAGTTTGCCATTTCATGTTTACTGAAAGTGGCAAACACCGGGTTCACAAGGTTTCCTAGATAGAAATTTCCCCTACGAAAGTAAGGTTCTTGTACCAAGGCCACTTGGGCTGTACCATTTTGCATAAGTCTGCAAAGATTGATCGTTGCTGTTCTTTTATGCTGAAGATTGATCTGAGCTATCTTAACCGTAGCCACTACCCAAACTAGGTAAGATTGAACTCTTCGCAACAACAGCACAACAAAGAACAGCAACAATAACACCAAATCGGTATCGATTGGAAAACGCCAAAGGCGAGGATGCACAGAATACACTGTGAAAATCGCATAATGCGAAACCATATAGGTGAAAATTTAAACTAATTAACAACATCTTCATAATCCCGCCCTTATTTAGCCTCAAGTGAGACTAAAGAAGGGCAGCTGATTGTCTCGGAGAAACACAAGGTCCACTGCACCATTGCTCCGGTTAGCGCAGTAAGGGCTACATACTGTGGAGGGCGCCCTGGTACTCCACAGGCTCCGTTAGCGGTTAGGTTTTTATTAGACCCCCCTAGCCATTCATTCCTAGGCACGGTAAGCATAAAGCCGCGTCACACCATGAATTAGGGGTCACCTGTTGGTGGATTCTTACCACCGGAACAGGCGGTCCGTAGTGTTATTCTTAGCCAATTGAGACAATCACTACCGACACTACACAGCTATCTAGGCTGATCGAGAAAAGAAGGACATAGTTTACATAATGCAAATTAAAAGTTTTTCAGTGATTCAAAGACCGTATTTCCTAAAAAAAACTTAATATTTTCATACAATGCTGAATCATTTATGAACTTGATTGACATGTTTATCAAATAATGCAAAGCCCCCAAAATGCCTCGGAAGATCTTTTTTGGTATTATTTTAGAGATGATCCTTGCGAATGAATTTACAACTTTTTTTGTGATTTTCTGAAATTTATATTTCAAGAGAATTCTTTTGAATGTATTAAGAGAGCAATTTCTGTTCAAACATTGAAAGAAATTGCAGGAGAAAATTTAAGGGAAGAGTTTTGGACAACATTGGAACTTTTCTCTAGAAATTCCATGATCATCTCTAAAAATTTCCTGGGAAATCTATTGACGGGTATCCTTGGAGAAACCTTTCAAATGCATAAAAATCCCTGCAAAAGAATAGCTAGTGAAAACTTTGGAAAAAAAAATCTTAGGGATCCTTTTCAGGCATTTTTAGATGAAGGGTTGGAGGAGTTCTTGAAGGAACCCTTAAAAATCCAGGAAAAATCCTGTGGGAATTTCAAACTACTTTGCATAGGAAAATCTGGAAAGGACTGTAGCCATGTTTCTCGAGAAACTTCCCTAAGGATTTTTTTTAGTATTTTGCTGAAAGATTCATATCTAACGCAATTTCGCTTTTTTGATTGAAACTTTTCAGGCATAACTCAAAAAAATATCAAAATAATCTTTAAGGAATTCACGTTTGCTCAAAAAGTTCTACTATTTTTATACACGATTCCAGCAGCATTAATTCACTTTCAGAGAGCCGAAGAATTGAACAAAATGGGTGAAGAATCGGCATTAAGGTAAAATTCACAAAAAAAATAAATCAAACAAAATGATCCACGTTGATTTATGAATAAAACATTTTTATCATATTTTCTATTCTTTAAATTTTTTCGAAGTTAAATTTTAAAAAGAACAGAAGCAGTTCAAGAAAAAAAAATATTTTAGCGATTATTGAAATCCGGGACTTTTCCGGGACACTTTACAATGCGGGACGACTAGCATGAATGCGGGACTGTCCCGCACAATCCGGGACGTCTGGTCACTTTATTCTACCCACTACCAGCACAGGATGAACGGTCTGATCCGTAGTTGATCGGCCATCCTAAAACCTGCATGATATTCTCTTAAGAAGAGGTCTTAGTCTGTTGAACAAGACTCGCGACAGTATCCTGTACACTGAATTTAAAAGATTACGTACATTATCTTGCACAACATAACAATCAGGATAACACACAAAAAACTAATAACACGCCACAATACTCGGTTTGTGGCAGCCGCTCTCTATCCTCGGTCACGCCCGATATGCTCGCCAGCTCACGTTCCACCGGGTCCGCCCATCGTGCTCTCTGCGCTTCACGCCTTCTTGTACAAACCGGAGCAATCACGAACACCAACTTTGCAGTGATGTTGTCCGGCATTCTTGCAAAATGCCCTGCCCACTGTGACCTTCCGGCTTATCCGTAAAGTGCAGTGAGCTTGTGGTTCATTCTTATCCGCCGCACACTGTTTTCCTGCACACCGCCGAAGACCGTCCTTAGCACGCATCGCTCGAAAACTCCGAGTGCTTGCCGCTCCTCCTCGAGCATGGTCCATGTCTCGTGTCCGTAGAGGACCACCGGTCTTATTAGCGTTTTGTACATGGTGCATTTGGTGTGTGGGTGAATCTTTTTAGACCGCAGTTTCTTCTGGAGCCCGTAGTAGGCCCGACTTCCGCTGATGATGCGCCTCCGAATATCACGGACTCACATTGTTGTCAGCCGTCAGTAAGGATCTGATGTAGGCGAATTCCTTCACCTCCTCGAAGGTATCCCCGTCCATTGTAATATTATTACACAGACGAATCCGGTAGTGTTCGATTCCGCCTACCAGCATTTACTTTGTTTTGGGGCATTCACCACCAGTTTGCTGTTGCGTGTTTCATGCGGGTTTACAGTTCTGCCACCGTTCCAAATGTTCAGGCAATAATGTCCATGTCGTCCACAAAGCACACAAATTGACCGGATTTTGTGAATACCCAAGCAACAGAACTAACTGATTAACAGATTCTTAAGCTAAAGTTTGCTTAAGAATAGTTTGTTCCACTCTTGTACAGCAAAAATGTTTGTTGGGAATCTTTCTCCGGCTGTTGAGCCTGGCTCGTCGCATCACACCTTCCAGAGCGATGTTGAAAAGTAGGCATGATATTCCATCACCTTGTCGCAGTCCCCGGCGAAATTTAAATAAACTAGACAGATTTCCCGAAACCCTTACGCAGCTTCTTACACCGTCCATCGTTGCTTTGATCAATCGAATGAGCTTCCCGGAGAAGCCGTTTTCGTCCATGATTTTCCATAGCTCTCTGCGGTCGATACTGTCGTACGCCGTCTTTGAAGTTGATGAACAGGTGATGCGTTGGGACCTGGTATTCGCTGCATTTCTGGAGAATTTGCCCTACGGTGAAGACCTGGTCTATTGTAGACCGGCCGTCGATGAAGTTAGCTTGATAACTTTCCACGAACTCATTCGTTTTAGGTGACAGACGACGGAAGATGATCTGGGATAGCACTTTGTAGGCAGCATTCAAAATGGTGTTCGCTCTGAAGTTCTCACTTTCCAAATGATCGCCTTCCTTGTGTATGAGACAGATTACCCCTTCCTTCCACACCTCCAATAGCTGTTCGGCTTCCCAGATCCTGACTATCAACCGGTGCAGACAGGTAGACAACTTTTCTGGGCCCATCTTGATGAGTTCAGCTGCAATACCATCCTTACTAGCTGCTTTGTTAGTTTTGAGCTGATGGATGGAATCCTTAACTTTCCTCTGCGTGGGAGTTGGTTCATTTCCAGTATTTCCACCCTCCGCTGCACTGGTGACGTCGTTTCCTCCGTTGCCGTGGTCTCCCATGCCTACGTTCTCCACGCCATTCAGGTGCTGATCGAAGTGCTGCTTCCACCTTTCGATCACCTCACGCCCGTCCTTCAAGAGGCCTCCGTCCTTATTACTGCACATTTCGGCTCGCGGCACGAAGCCGTTGCGGAATGCGTTGAGCTTCTGGTAGAACTTCCGTGTTTCTTGGGAACGGCACAGTAATTCCATTTCTTCACACTCCGCTTCTTCCAGGCGGTGATTTTTCTCCCGAAAGGAGCGGATCTGCTGTTTCCGCTTCTGTTTGTAACGTTCCACATTCTGTCGGGTCCCTTGCTGCAGCATTACCGCCCGCACAGCGTTCTTCTCCTCCAAAACCGTTTTGTACCCTTCGTCGAATCATTCGTTCCGTGGATTCCGTTTCACGTACCCGATGGTGCTCTCGGCTGCGACGTTTATGGCTGCTTTCATTGTACTCCAGCAGTCCTCTATAGGGGCCTCATCGAGCTCGTTCTCGTCTGGCCACGCGGCCTCGAGATTCTGCGCGTATGCTGGGGCGACATCCGGTTGCTTCAGTTGCTCTAGGTTGTACCGTGGCAATCGCCGTTACCATACATTGTTGATGACGGAGAGTTTTGGGCGCAGTTTGACCATCACCCGAGAGTGGTCGGAGTCAATGTTGGCGCCACGATAGGTCCTGACGTCGATAATGTCGGAGAAGTGCCGTCCGTCAATCAGAACGTGGTCGATTTGATATTCCGTCTGCTGTGGTGATCTCCAGGTGTAACGATAAGGGAGGCTATGTTGGAAAAAGGTGCTACGTATGGCCATATTTTTGGAGGCGGCGAAATCAATGAGTCGTAGGCCGCTTTCGTTCGTCTACTGGTGGGCGCTGAACTTACCAATCGTCGGTCTGAATTCCTCCTCCTGGCCTATCTGAGCGTTTAAATCTCCTATGATGATCTTGACGTCGTGGCTTGGGCAGCGTTCGTATTCGCGTTCGAGCTGCGCGTAAAATGCGTCCTTGCCATCATCAGTTCTTCCGGAGTGCGGGCTGTGCACACTTCAGCATAATGTTGAAGAATCGGCCCTTGATCCTCAACCTGCACATTCTTTCGTCGATCGGCCACCAACCGATCACGCGCTTCTGCATATCGTCCATCACGGTGAAAGCTGTTCCCAGCTCGCGTGTGTTGCCGCAGCTCTGGTAGATGGTATGATTACCTTTAATCGTTCGCATAATGGATCCTGTCCAACACACCTCCTGCAGCGCTACGATGCCGAACCCGCGGTCTTTCAGTAGATCGGCGAGTATGCGGGTGCTCCCAATGAAGTTGAGGGATCGGCAGTTCCACGTACCGAGTTTCCAATCGCAAGTCCTTTTTGTTCGCTGGGGTCGTTGCCGTTGGTCTCGGTTCGTATTATTCTGTTGCTGATTTTCCGTTACAATTTTTTTTTTACGGCTGGCTCGTAGGGCCTAACACCAACCCCTTACTTTCCGGAGGACCATAGTGCACAGTTGAGCTTAGAGTCCTTCCCTGGCACTCGGACGTTGATCAGCCCCGCCCTTAACATGGGGATCAGACGCTGTTGTGAGCCGCTCTTCCTGGAGTACAAACGCCCAGGTTTGCCGAAGCAACACAACCCCCCCCCCCTCTTCCCTGTCAGCCTATGACCAAAGTTCCCACCGGGGTTGGTTTCCGGCCGGTACCACGAGGGGGTAGGGATAGGAGTTGCTGGGCAGAGGCTAGTGGATCACAATGGGATCTGAATTGCGCAGCATATCCAGCCTTTACCGTGCCAGGTAAAGGTATTATGCAGAATATGGGGTAATTTTAACATCTTGCTGCCTAAAAGTGAGAAGGAGACGAAGCAGATTCTGATCGACTTGCGGAGAAGCTAACTGCTTGGAAATGGTTTCGAGTTCTGTATGATGCAAAAACGAAACGAAAGGGTTGGATGGCGAGATGGGTTTCCAGTAGTTTGCCAAGAGTTCCTGTGATCCGGTTCGGATTCCGATGCCTTCAATATGTAAGTTTTGTGCATATATAGTGTTGCAGATGCAACGATGGAAACAACTTTCCGAAATCTTATTACGTTTATTGGCACACTGACTCGTGCAGCGAATAAAATTTTTCTACAAATACATTTTATCTTTAAGTTATGTTTTAGGTTATCTTTAGTAGTGTACTTACGTTTGTAAGTTTCCCGGGTCGATCGAGCATAGGTTTAAATTATGCACAAATAGCTAGTTTAGGAGCAAACATTAGTCTTAAGTTGCATGTAATTTTATTAGAGTTAGTAACCTTTACAGTTTAAGTAACATTTAGATTCAATAAAGCCGGCGCAACATCCTTCCAATTTGCCACGATCTCTAATCTGAGTAGGTATAGTTTCATTAGATTTAGTATTTACAGAATAGATACACTACTTTTACGGGAAAAAAATACTATTCTTAGGTTCTTCTAATTATAACTGCAACCGTATCTAATTTTCTGCTCATCATCTGCTGACGTTTGATTTTTTCTTACTTCTCTTTGCTGCTATCGCTGACATTTCTCGGCTGTCACGGCATCTCCACTCCGTCGTTAGCAAAGTATTCGGAACGGCAGGTCAGCGATCAATGAGGGTTACAGTCCGGTGCGGCGGAACACGTAAAGTGTACGCAACATATTGATTGACGATTTATTTCTCTTGGTTTTCAAAATGTAAAGATGTAGCGATTGTGAGTACAATCGTTAATGATTTATTTTAACTAAACAAAACATAGTCGTTCGAAGATCGCAATGCTGATTTATATACAAGTTTTTTCGTCACTGCAGCGTGATTTAATATCATGAACGATTCTGACATTTGATGTATGCAAATGCGATTTTGCATCTACATGATCTTTTCGAGCACCTTCCCCGCCGTGTCAATCAAGCATATTGGTCTATACCCGGGCAGAGGTCAAGTACTGACGGTCAAAACGTGCTATTGGTTTGATTGATATAAGAGGTAAAAGTACTGAAAATAAAAGCAAAAAAATGTTCCTAGGACGTCTGACCAATAGCAACATTTTCTATTTGAAGATCAACCGAATAGCTCGCTGCTATTGGTTAACTCTCAAAAGAGCTAAATTTGTCATGATGATGTTGGTCGAGGAGTAAATTTTAGCTAATATTTCCAGTACTTTTACCTCTTATATCAAACAAACCAATATCACTTTTTGATCTCCATATCAAAATATGCTTTTATTGAGTTTTTTCTTCTGCTCGGGTATGCCGACGGGCCTCCGGGTGGTTCCTTTCCTTTCGCCTTTGGCAATAGAACCAAGCTCTGCCGCTTCCAAACCTCTGGGAAAAATCCATCGTCCAGGCATTTCTGCATAGCATACCTGAACATCTGGAGCCTCTGCAATAGCTTCTATTAAGGTACGGAATTCCTGGACGGGGTATTTATCCGTCGTCCATACCGCCGCCATTTTCCTGGATCCATCCGCGACCCAGTTCCCGTTGCCGGCGGGTACTCGGTATGGGTCCACTATGATGGCGATGTCCGTCCTCCACTCAGATTTGCTGAGCTGCGTCACAGCGGTTCAGGTTCAGCTACGTTTCCTGCACTGTAAGTTGTTCACTGCGGCTTTCTTGAAGGCCGGGCACCTTGGACCACCTGTTGGATGTCTGTAGTTCACGGATTTCTCAGGACAAATCAGACAAATCAGAACGGCTGCGGTGGCCACTTGTACATCGCACTGTTGCCGCAGTGCCGTGACGAGCTTATCCACTTCGGTGACCTCGTCTAGGTTTTTCACCTTCACAGCCGCCTCTTGTGTATAAGACCTAACATCTATCCCATCGCCAAGGACCTCTTCCGCCAAACTTTTGTCTCGTAAATTCTTGGAAGAGTATATATCAGGAATTTTATTGAATTCCTTTCAACAGAAGTAAATATTTGGAAAATACGTCACTAGAGAAACATTTAATTGGATAACGCATGTTACCCCGAACTCTCCTACTTTTTCTCTGCACTAAAAGCAACACTTGAGGATAAAAGTGGAAATCACACCTTCGGCAATAAATTTTTCTGCATTACGTTGAATAAAAATTTCCCCCTCTCCAATCTTACACAGTGGAGTTGTCTTGGTGGCAGCAACGTCCATTGATCAAATCGAAAAACTCCCTCCAGTTTCTTGATGTTCCCACCGTGATCCTAGAAGACTACTGGAATCAGAAGCAGCAGGTATCAACACAATAAGCGAACTCAAACCCAAGCAGCAGGTGTTGCTCCTTGAAATTCGCAAACACACACCCCGATACACACATAAATCGTATTTTCGCGCGAGTAGCTCGCATGAAAAATCGACTTGACATGGGCAGCATATCGGAACAGATCCGACGGGATTTTTCCTTCTAGAGGTGGACTATTGTGCTGTTTGAACCAGCGCCTGGCGGAAATGCGCTTCCATAAATATTTATCGATGGTGCACCACGCGGTGTTGAAATCACGTCCAGAAATATCCTTTGCACCGGCATCTCCAGGAAAACGCGAGACGTCCGTCGTCGTCGTCGTCTTCGCTTTAGCGATGATTTCAGCGAGCGGAGTTCAGCTGCTTAGCGGTCTCGAAAAGGATTTGTTATTCATTGATGGGCGAACTGTGGGTGGTGTTGTTACGGTACTTATTGGAGGATATTGGTCTTTACATTCAATTTATTCTACTCGTCTGGCTGGCTTACTAGGGGCTTCTCATCGATGAGGAATGGATTCTAACCAGGAGATGACTTTGATTTGATTTCACGATCATTTGTGTGGATTAGGCAGAAGAAATTTCACCGGTCCTGATGGTTGAGACATCATAACTTATTAAAGGAGCGCATACACATTTCCATGTTACACTACTGCTTTAAGAAACACATACATATTATTAGTGGTTACTTTAACCCTTAAGGAGGGGCGCCGTTGTAAAAAGTACAACTCTATAAAAAACCTGGAATTTCAACGTCTATGAAAAAGTTGTTTATTTTGTCAAAACAATCAACTTTCTCGGAGAAACCAAATCTCAATAGTGTCACAGCCAAGAGTAAGACGCTTGCTTTTTGTATTCAGCAATAGCGTGGTGCTGGCGGTGGCTGCAAGCCGGAAGGGTAACGTCCTCAAAGCCCAATTCATTGCCAACATACAACTCAACTTTTGGAAGTTTTGTTGAAAGATTTTTTTTTCAATCGTTTGTCAAACCATTGCCCAAGAAAATTACTTACCATTTTCTGCCATGCCATCTCAACTTCATATCTGCCCCGTCACAAGTATTTGACTTGTTTCCTCGCTCCATTTGGCGCCCAATTCATCACTATCGAATAGAAACGTGAACGAACACCTTCCTCATGTTTCCATCCGAAGCGGTGATAAATTAGCTCCGACACGGTAGCACATCAAATGGTGTGACCTCTTCCCAATAACCTCTCATATCTACTTTCAAGATCAAATCTCCCAATCCGGTCACCCAAGACTAATCCAATCTCCCCACCGGAGTTCATTGCTGAGCACCGCGCCACCGGCGCCGCTCATGGAAGACGATACTGCCTGCCTAGCATCAATAATGCTTCGGTTCGAATTAAGTCATGAACCTCATCAACCCCCCAAAACGGGGATTCAACACCACCGGCCAAGTTGAAACCTAATGCTTTCGTTTGTTCGGTACCGACCATTATGGTAACACACTACGGGATCAAAATAAATACCAACTGCAAATAAACTAACCTCTTCAGGGACTCAGCCAGTCAGCGAGCGCCACCGACGACAGCCGGCCGCGAGTGTTGGCTGATTGATTACATCGTCATTATGTACCAAGAGAGCGGATGCTGGTCGACGAACGAAAAGTAGCACCATCGTTTGGCTTATTTGATGTTAGGGAAACATGATGACTTCTTCCACTCGCCAATTATATCGGATTCAAGGAGTTATTGATGTTGGATGAATGTGTTTTTTTTATCAATTCGGTAGTGAAGGTGTTTCGTCTTATAGAATTGATGAAGAAATTGTAATGAAACATGTTGAAATCATTTGGAAAATTGTGTTTCTATTATTTTGAAGCAGTACAGCCAGTGAAGAGAATTGTCAGACAAAAGAGGCACAAAATAAGCAACAAAGAAGGCGCGACGATTACTCTCCCTACTGGTAACAGATAATGACATGATCTCGAACTTTTTTGTTGCAGACAAAACGGAAGTTGAATTTGTTGCGTACTTTTAAATTTGTGAATAATCAATTATTACTGACCCAAAGTCGAAACTGTTTGCTGATAGATCTTCAACAGAGTTGCAGTGTTCAGCGATTCGAAGTTACCGTTCGAAAATCACAATGCAAGGCTTAAAAATCTCTAAACTCGTGGTGTACGTTGTTTATCCTATAATTTTCAAGTTGGGACAAACTTATGTCGCATTGGGTGGATTGTCGCAACAAATACAGGTTGCGACATTGTCATTATTGTTGCGCGATGGTTGAATTTTGATTCACTGAGTACAGCAGATCATCGCATTCTAAAATATTATTTTCTAGTGTTTCTCAAACTATGGGTCGGGATAGTTTGGGTGATATTATCGGAAAATTTAATCTCGAACTTATGTCAACTTAATGTGTTAGCTCTGCTAAAAATCCTCAAATACTCAATACAAGTATGTATATATAGAACGATCTCTAGAAATGAGAAATATCCTTTATCTTACTAAAACTTTGGCTGGCCACACTGCTCGACAAGGATTGAGCACTGACCAAGGATTGAACCCCTAGAGAGCCATAATGAGGGGTTTTTTGAAAAATATTGGAGCTTCACGGTTCACGACATAAATTTTTGTCTGAGAAACTAGAGGTGTTTATTTCTATGGAATATACACTCCCGATCAACAGTTTGGGGTCACCCCCTGAAAAACATCTAATATTTTCAGGCCCAAATCTCCGTCAATTTGCGTGCGATTTTTAAACCCTAGGTCTCATTCAAAATTAGGTGAAATTTTTTTTCAGTGTTAGTTATCCACTAGGAAGATTACAAGTGGTAGTCGAAATACGCGTATCTGTCAAAGGATAAGCAATTTGGGCGGAATTAAAAGGTACTGATTGCACTCATTCGAAGAGGGTTCTTCTTATTATTCTTCTTTATGGCTTTACGTCCCCAGTGGGACTTGGCCTGCCTCGCTTCAACTTAGTATTCTTTGAGCATTTCCACAGTTATTAATTGAAGGGCTTTCTTTACCTGCCATTGCATGAATTTGTACATCGTGAGGCAAGCACAATGATACACTATGCCCAGGGACTCGAGAAAATTTTCCCGACCGGAACGGGAATCGAACCCGCCGTCTCCGGATTGGCGATCCGTAGCCTTAACCACTAGGCTAACTGGAGAACCCCGAAGAGGGTTTTCTTCAAACAAAGTAAGTACATAATAAATTATTTCAAAAAAGTTCATCATAATTGTACATTTTCTTCTGATGATCGGGAAAAACTGTACTTTGAGTTCAAAAATATTTTGTCCTTGGTTTGATCTTATAAATAGCAAAATTAGTTATTATTGAGTTATTTTTCGTTACTAATTCAGTTAATATTTTTGTTTTTTTAGCTCTTATATCCTCTTGAGATCTTTTCGGCGTATCAGTCTTCTCGTAAAAATCAAAAACTACGGTTTTGATTTCTTTCTCCAACGTTTCGATCCTTATCCAACAACGTTATCGATATCCAACAAATCTATAAGAAGTTTTGCCATTTATTTTTTGATAGCAAAATTTGATCTACTCAAGTTATTCTCTCCAAATTAAAAAAAAAAAAAACAAATAAGTCATCAATAACTAAATAAGTTATGATTGCAAAATATGCCATTGACATGTTAATTTACTTAGGATTCTCAGAAGAACTTATTCTGCTATGATAGCATATTTTGCTATTATTCAGTTATTTATTATTTTTCAATAATAACTCAGAAGTAATAAAATTAGCAATGATAACATTTTTTTTTGTTCTTGCCTCTACCTGAGTAGAGTCCTGTCAAATTTTCAGTGTGCAGAGGTCGAAAGAGAAAGACCGAACAAGTGGTCCCGTCAATCTACGAGCGGGAGACCGCTCTCCAGTCCGGGTCTGCCGCGGATTGTAGTCCAAGATGAGAACGACGTCGTCGACCGTCGGTAGAATCCATCGCCTCATCGGGACCGACAAAGTCCGTGAAGAATTAAGCCAGCAGACGGGGGAAAGTCCACAGCCCCCCTTGACCAATCAGTGGACAATTGACCATTGCGTACCCACGTGACAGCCGGACGAAGCCATCTAACGCCGAATCTAATGGATACCGGTTACTCTCCGACCATCGCATCGGGTCTGTAACGGCAACGGGAACGTTCTGCCCCCCCCCCCTCTTGTTCACCACCAACATGAAACGAATCGACAATATAATCAGTGCCAGGCCGACTCAACACGCAAGAGACTCTCCGGCAATCCCAGGGTCGGCTAGCTACCGGGTAATCAAGGGGGTTTCGCGATACAAAATCTAAGAACACAAATCCTTCACGTGTACTTATATAATTTATTGAATGTCCTAGTTGTGGCGTGTGCGTGTTGTTCTGTGTATAATTCTGTGTTAATTTGTTAAAGTGTGACCTATTCTATGTTCGGTGGTACCGGTACATACTGCTGCGCTGATGATGCTGGGTTCGGTGGCCGACACAGAGACTCCAGTCGAGCTGTGCGGTCGGAAATCTCGCCGGATGGCTAGGCGAGCGGTGTCTGGTCCGGTACTCGGCCTACGGGCCAGCAGGCGTTGCTGGAAGGGGGGGGGGGGATGCAGGCGTCTTCCCTCTTAGGCGCAATCGACCGGCCGTGGCATGGCCACCTTGGACGGCCGAGAGGGGAAATCCTCCTTAACGATTAAGGCGATTTGCCTGGGGATCCGTCCGGAAAAGGACGACAAAACTCCTTGACGAGTTAGGCGCGGAAGACTTACGGCTTCGCGGGCCGACCCGTTTGCTGGACGGAGGAACCTATTTTAGGTCCAACAAAAGAGGTCCTTTTGGACGGAACGTTGTTTAAAACAAAGTCTCAGTCTCAGGTAATGTAGATTAATTTACCTGAGCAGTCTTATTCCCAGAGGCCACAGGCTTACTGGTGGACCGACGCGATTGCGGACCTGCGCCGCGCCTGCCTACGGGCTAGGCGGCGGATGCAGCGAGCACGATCAGAGGAAGAGCGAAACGAACGGCGGGTGGTGTTCGCCGCTGCAAAAGCCGCGCTTAAGACCGAGATAACAGCAAGCAAAAAGGCCTGCTTTAAGGGTCTCTGTCAGAGTGCCAATACGAACCCGTGGGGTGACGCCTACATGATCGTTACGGCAAGACGAGAGGTGTGATGGCTCCTACAGAGCAATCTCCAGAGATGTTGGAGGGGATCATTGGAGGACTTTTTCCGCGTCATGATCCTAATCCTTGGCCTCCTTTCGTAGGATAGCCGGGGACTGGGGCTGGCGATGAGGAGAGGGTCACCGATGTGGAACTTGTGGGGATAGCTAAGTCCCTTAGCGTAGGTAAGGCCCCAGGTCCGGACGGAGTTCCGAACCTGGCCTTAAAAGTAGCCATTGCAGAGGCTCCCGAGATGTTCAGGTCTGCTATGCAGAAATGCCTGGACGAGGGAGTTTTCCCAGAAGCTTGGAAGAGGCAGAGCCTGGTACTATTGCCAAAGGCGGGGAAACCACCCGGAGACCCGTCGGCTTATAGACCAATATGCTTGATTGACACGGCGGGGAAGGTGCTCGAAAAGATAATCCTCAATAGAATGTTGCGGTTCACCGAGGGAGAAAATGGTCTTCCGAGTAACCAGTACGGCTTCCGGAAGGGGAGGTCCACCGTAGACGCTATCTTGTCGGTTACAAAAACCGCCGAGAAAGCACTCGAGCCTAAGAGGAGGGGAATTCGTTTTTGCGCGGTAGTGACTCTGGATGTAAGGAATGCGTTTAATAGCGCCAGCTGGTCTGCTATTGCCGATGCGCTCTTGCGTCTGGGGATACCGGAGTACCTGTACAAGATTCTCGGAAGTTACTTTCAGAACCGTGTACTAGTCTACGACACGGAGGTGGGTCGGAAGTGCTTTCACATAACCTCAGGAGTCCCGCAAGGTTCCATCCTGGGTCCGGTGTTATGGAATGTCATGTACGACGAGGTGTTGAGGTTAGAGTATCCAGTGGGAGTGGTGATTGTCGGATTTGCCGACGACATTACGCTCGAAGTCTACTGTGAAACAATCGAGGAGGTAAAGTTGACTACCAACCACTCGATCAAGGTTGTGGAGGCGTGGATGCGGTCCAGGAAACTGGAGCTGGCTCACCACAAGACAGAGGTGACGGTTGTTAACAACCTGAAGTCGGAGCAGCAGACGAAGATCAGTGTAGGAGAGTGTACTCTCCTGTCAAAGCGCTCCGTCAAACACTTGGGCGTGATGATCGACGATAAGCTCACCTTCGGTAGCCACGTCGATTATGCCTGTAAAAGAGCCTACACAGCTATTGCGGCACTGTCCCGGATGATGTCCAATAGCTCTGCGGTGTACGCCAGTAAGCGCAAGCTTCTGGCTAGTGTTGCTACGTCCATACTTAGGTATGGCGGCCCGGCGTGGGGCACCGCGCTAAGTACTAAATGCTACCGACGGAAGCTGGAAAGTACACTACCCGTCATAAGTACGGACTCACAAAAAGTATTGCAACAATATTGCATCACCCTGACTCACTTCGATGTCTCTAAAACCAGAACACCTTCAAAAATGCCGCCTTCAGAAAAGTTGTTGCTTTTGGTCTTCTGAACAACTTACCTGAAGACAGCATCTTTGTAAGTCCTCAGGTTTTGGAGATATTGAGGTGAGTCAGGGTGATGCAATCTTGTTGCAATACTTTTTGTGAGTCCGTACGTATAACGGATAGTGTACTTACAGGCTTATGTGCCTGAGGGTTGCGAGCGCATACCGTACCGTGTCACACGACGCTCTCTGCGTCATTACTGGTATGGTGCCTATCAGCATTCTTATCAGTGAGGACATGGAGTGCTTCGAAATGCGCGGCACAAGAGGCATACGCAGGACTGCCAGGTCCTTATACATACATTATGCCAGGACACAGGTCCTTACAGGTCATGGTTGCTTCCGACAGTATCTACACCGTTTCGGGCATGCGGATTCTCCCGAATGCCCAGCGTGCAATGGTTTAGAGGAAACGGCGGAACACGTTTTGTTCGTGTGCCCGCGTTTTCGCACAATGCGTGACCGCATGCTTGCCACATGCGGGGAGGACACAAACCCGGACAACTTGGTCCAGAGGATGTGTAGGGATGAGTTTGGCTGGAATGCCGTTTCAACGGCTATCACCCATATCGTCTTGGAGCTACAGAGGAGGTGGCGCGTGGACTCGGAGAGTGGCTAGTCCAGATGCAGTACAAGAGGTGGTCCAGGGGTTCGGAGTCGGCTTTGTTGGTCATACCGGTGCCCTGCGGTCGAGATCGACCCTTACAACGATTAAGTGGCCGCGGAGAGGAAGTCCCGGTAGCGGTGCTGTCGTGGCGTCGGTCTACTGGGTTGGATCCGAGCCCGCGGTTGGAAAGGGGTCCCCGGCAAGGGTCGGGGTAGGTGAGATCCTGCTGTCTGCAACCTACGGGTGCATCTGATAGGGCCTAAAGGGTAGTGATACCCTTCCTTACGGGCAGGTCAGATCGGGTTGCACGTGGGCATCAGTTCTTGATGTCCGCTCAGCAGTAGGGCGCGGGCGGGGTTGACCCTGCCCGCCTTCCGAGGACAAAGGGAGTGGCGAGGACCACTCGGGAAACTGACTAAGCGCCAGCATGCTACCGTGATGGACTCTCCAAAGCGAGTCATCGATGTTCGTTGCTGCAGGCTACGCAGCTAACCTTGTGGGTGCGATGTGCACTAGCTCCTCTCTGAAGCGATACCTTCTTGGTGGTTCCGGAGAGACGTAGGGTTTGGCGACCATAGGAATGGTTTAGTGGGTACGAGGAGAGAGTAGTCCTGGATTTTACTTTTGTTGTAGAAGACGGCCTGTCAGACCTACACTACCCTAACCTTCTGTTAGGATGTCTGTTGAGCAGATTATCCCCCTATGGTTTAGAAGAAAAAAAAAAGGGGGGGGGGGTGTTAAACAAGATTACTGCACAACTTCACAAAACACATCCTTGAGTATTGTGTTGTTCTTTGCTGAGTATTGTGTTGTTCTTTACAGAGAAGAACATTAATCAAGGCAATTAGATGATCGGCATTGAACCACAAAAACCGCACAACAATTGGTGAGATCTTTCCAATATTATTCATTTATAAATAATTCTACTTCAGTATATTTACTTTATAACTGCATATAAGTTGAAAATTCGCTATTTTCAACATCCTTTCATCTATTGGAAGATGCTTCAGTTCTGGGCTCTTTCTAAGTTGATGAAGGGATTTATAAATGCTTGCAAGGACTTGGCCAGGTGTGTGGAGCTGAGTGAATCTATGACATTGTAGATAGTAGCGACATCAGCAATGTCAATGGAAATATTCAACTTTGCAACTCCATCCAAGATTTGTGCAAGTATTCATGCTATGCTATGCTATGCTATGCTATGCTAACTTCACAAAACACATCCTTAGCACACGGACGCCTGATAGAAATAGCTACCGAATTAAGGCAATGGCCGCTGAATTTCTAATTTTCCCGCATTCCGTCAATACGCATATATCCAATTTGTTCCTACATTCTGCCATATTACAAAATTGGTAGCAGCCGGCGGTACTGAACCCTATCATTTCTGTGGTATTTCCTTCTGTTTTTACACAAGAAACGTGAAGAGTCCGACAAATACAAAACAAAAATCAACAATTTGTAACCAAACGATTACAAACAAGCCAAGATCTCGTGTTTCATCGCCGGACGGAAACCGGCAAGTCCGCCTACAATCTCGGCAACTACCCGTAGGCGCATACAACAGGCCTTATCAAGACCCCCTCCTCCCCTCGTCGGATGAGCAAGTGGCCCGAGAGGATCCGCCACGCAAGCCAGGGTTTCATTCGCCGCGTTCCGGCCACGTACCGCCCTAAAAGAAGCTGCCACCATCAACCAGCCAGTACCCTACGATCGTGAGGCTACGTGTCGATCGGACCCAGAGATGAAGTTCTTTGCGACCAACAGTGTTTTCCGTGTCCGAAGCACCACTCTGATCACCTGAATAAACAAATGTAAGTCAATTTTAAATAGTTAGGCTTCCCACATCCGAAACTTCCCCACCTCTGATACGCCCTGGGACCCGGGAGAAAAGAGGCCATGAGTGCCCACCCCGGAAGCGTCCGTGGCTGGGACCAGCCGCTTGGGGTTCAGGTTAGTCCCTGTCTGGGACGACAAGAGCTCCCGGGGTAATAAGACGTTTCACATCTCAATGATGAAAGTTGCCGAAGACCGGAACTTATTTCGACAATCGGCAAAATAAAAACAATAAACCATGAGTTCATGATTTTTTTCTTCGTTGAGATCTAACAGTTAAATCTTGTACCTACCTAATAAAACTGTTCGAAAATATGCACTGCGACAGATATCAGCTTGTGTATGCTTACATTGGCAATAGTGGTAACGTCAACTATGCGAACATGGGCAGTCCAGGATTCTCCCAGAACATCCTTTCGGGATTCCAGAACTTTTTTTTGGGAATTTGTTCAACAGTCCTTCCGGGATTCGTTCAAGAATTCCGTTCTTCCAGAAATTCCTTTTAAATTACTCCAGGAATTTCTTTTGAGTTCTTCCGGATGTTCCGCCTGGAATTCTTAAAAAAAACACACACACACGGATTCCTTCAAAAATTCCATCCTGGATTCTCTCATGCTGTAAGCAACAATAATGACAAAGGATAGATTTAATAGATTCTATAATTTTCCATAATTCTTTCAATGAATGGCTGTGTATGTATAGATGTAGGGTCTGGATGGTACAAGATGACATGGAGTGAAGTGGCAAGGTAAGCTGACCAGATCCATAGTGAATTAGACCTCTGTCGCTTCATTGACAATAACGGATTATGAAACTACCGAAGCCGCAACTTCCCCATTATATTATTTTTACGGGAGCTGAAATGTTGTCTTCATGGTCTCTACTTGTTGATCACATTTTTTTCCACTACCGTGACGGTTTCAAATTAATAAAATTAAAAACATCTTCATAAACCATTTTGGTTGTTCAGTCACGCAAATCTTTTCCTTATGAACCTTTTCGGAAGGATTAATTCCTCATTGGAAACATGCGATATGCTAAACCGCCAACGATTTTCCTGTTATCGCCTTTAAATTTCCCATTTATTGCGCTTCGAGTCTGAAGTTAGCCACTCTACAAACTAGCAATTAAGTCAGCAAGTAGCAGAAAGCAAAGCTAGTACATGTTCGGGGTTTCTTCCAGGAGCTCGGAACACTTGGCGTGAGTAAAACAAAGACATTTATTCGATGTTGTTGATTAATTTATTTCCGCGTTCGTTCTCGAAGACGTCACGACATCCAACGGACCGACGACGGACGTGAAGTACCTGATGGATGTCAGCTTCAATTTACATGACTCTTGGGCGATTAAGCGACTTCCCGTACCGGAACCCTTGAGTGCTTTGGATATTGCTCTGTTAGACCTCGTGATGCGTGCCCGGGTGCTTGAAAGTCAACGAAAGGTGTCGTGTTTAATCTTGCTCTACAAATCTGAAATAATGTGCCACCACAGTATGATCCAATTCAGTAGGTTTATTCTGTAAACGGTTCAATAAAATTAATTTCATAGCTTGAAGGTTTATTGCAATGATTTGTGAAACAAGTTACCCGAGCTCATCATCGTTGATCGGTTTACAATCACTTTTGAGAGCACTTTCTGCGCGCGGTTGGCGAAAATTACAGACTGCACATTTATCACGCGCCTGCAATTGCAAGCGCGAAACAAGTCCTTTGATGTCGACAAGTGCCATCTCAGTGCCATGGCGATGGGCAAATGGAAGTTTGAATGGTATTTAAAAGGTGGTTTTCGCTTTAATAGCATTAATTTGTGCTGAACTATTTACCTTCGGGGCAGATGATGGCGATTAGATCTAGATTCTCGGAGAAGTAAGTGGGATGCCGCTGTTTGGTGTGTACATTCTAAAGTGATGATGACTTTTTTGCCCCCCTAACTGAGTGGTTGACCATTATCGATACACTTTCAATGTGAAGAGCTGCCATTATTTATGATGTAGCTGGACGACGGGTTTCTTGCAGTAACCGGTATAGAAGATTTGCATCGCTCGGTAAGCCGTAGTTTACTTGAAAGTTATATTGATTTTCCCAAATGAAACTGGTTCAAACCAACTTTTTAAATTTGTCCATCGGAATTAGGTTAGCACTTCCTCTGGGCAAGTTTAGTTGCAAATGTCGATAAATTATTAAATACATACGTCTCAAGTTACTTTTCTTCTGGGTCTCATATCTATCAATATATGCGAACGGATGGTCCGATTTTGGTCGTCTGAGTTTTGTTCTGTTAGTTTACACCCAAGGAAGGTATATGAGGCAAAAAAACATGAAGAAATTGAGTTGTTTCGAAAATCGATGTTTCATGCAATTTGATTGGGGGCTTGGGGTTGGAACGTCAAAAAACACATAAATATCCTAGTCACTTGATATTCCAGAAAACCAAGTTAAAAACTTTTCTCCATAAATACTCATCTAACTAGGAAAAATCATAACTGCAAAAAAAAAAACAAAGTAGATTTTTTTTTGAAAAAGGCTATCAAACTTTTAGAGCAATCTAAAACAAATAAATGAAATAGTTTTCCATGCAATCCAAGGGATTTTCAGAAGGAATCTCCGAAGGCATTCCGGAAGGAAACTTGAAGGAACTGCAGGATAAATCCCTGTAAAAAAGTCACCTTGACAAATATCTGAAAGAACTGGAGGAGTCCCTGAAGTAACTCCTGGACTAATCCATACCGAAACTGCTACATGAAGCTCTGAAGAAACTTCTGCAGGAATATCTGGTGGTTCAAGAATCTCTCTTGGAAAGATCCCTGCAGAAACTGCTGGAAAAAAATATGATTGGAATTTTAGAGGAATTCCAAGAAAAATCCCCGGATGAACTCCAAGACGAGTCCCCTTAAGTAGGAAACCTCGATGGAATTCCAAGAGGAATCATTGAAGGCATTTCAGTGGAAATCTCCCAAGGAATTCCACGAAGAATCCCCGAACGAATTTCTAGAGAAACCCCTGATAGAATTCTGGGAGAAATTCCCAAAGGATTCTCAGAAGGATTCTCCGAAGGAATTTTCGAAGGATTTCCGGTAGAACCCTCGAAGGATTTCCAAGAGGAAATTTAGTAGGAATTTCAAGAGAAACCTGTTCGCACCCAAAGTGCTTCGGAGACCACGTGTCGAGAAAAGATTTCATCTGTCATCGAGTCCTCCAAATACATCACAGTAATCTACTAAACCAGTAAAACATTGCTAAATATGTACACTGTGGTGCATAATTGATCGAACGATTCGCCGATTTTCAAACAAAATGGCTAAGATTGAGATGCTGTAACTATGGTTTTCTTTCATTGATTCAGTCCAATTGTTGACACAGAACCTACATGTTGTATTTTTCGTATACGGAATACAAAATGTTTTCGTTTACTGGTCTGGACGTGACAAGGCGTTCAAAATGTGCAAAAGTGATCGGACAGCGGCTCTTTTGCACATTATAAACTCCTTGTCACGCCCAGACCGGTAAACAAATACTTTTTGTATTTCGTATACGTTGTAACGACTTTTTTTCAATTTGCTTTGATTCCGACACAGTGCGCCCAGCGCACACATTAAAATATGAACACCTTTGAATCAAGAATTCTCGTCTACTGTATGATAGGCGGTATCGGACTTCGGTACCTGCGATACTATTGAAGCAGAGTCCAAATCGTGCACGGGCCAGAAAGTATTTGTCGATCGGTTAACATCGACCAAGCCAGTAGTCAGCAGCTCCAGCCAGCAGGTCCATCTGGCTGTGTAGGATCGACAAGCCGTCGTTTCCATACCACTGGACGGCGTTCGTTGTAGGTAGCCAATTGCTAGCCTACCATCCAGCTTCATCGCTTCGATGGTTTCGCTGTCTACACTCGTGATTCTACTGTCGGCGAGTCAACATCCTGAGCAGACCAAGACCGTGCAGTTGGCGCTATCGTCCACTCACCATTTCCCACCCACTCCGTTGCCAATAACGATCAAGCAGATCTGTAGTTTTAACTGCAATCAAACCTGGCAAGAGTTATATCAGATCTATTTTTCCCATCGAGTGGTGTGGCGGTGGTCTACATAATCGTCATGTCGGCCTGCGCAGGTCTTGGAGAGCCAGCTAGTTTGCAGAGCACCAAACCAACCGACGTAAGTTATAAAAAGTGTAAACGCTAGAAGCTTAGTGATGAGTTGTAATAATCTTGAGCAGCGCAAAGCTGTCGGTTGCGGGAGTATCGAGCAGTACTTCGTCCTGCCGGCGTCCGTTGAGGTCGTGAGTAGATACATGCGAAGAATTGAAAAGTGTACACGTAAAAAAAGGAATGTAGTATTGTTGATTGGCCAATCGAAGAGCTAATGTAAATGTGATGAGAATTTTCGATTTGCTAAATATAGTTTGCTTTTTCTTTAGATGTGATTTTGATTAATTTCGTAGTTTTTGATGATTTTAGTTTGTGATTTAAGGTGAACTGTGAACAAATTTCGCGAGAACGGTGTGGACTCACGACGAGGCCGACGAGTTACCGGGGGGAAAACCTTAATCTGAGACTTGGCAATCCTCACATTGGGGATTGGCGCTTAAGCCAAGTTTTATGGCGAGATTTTGTATATTGTTCACTCAGTGATTGTGTTTTGATTGATTTGTTTAGTCCACCGGAAGAAAACCGTTACAACGTAAAATCCAGCATGTATGTGGTTCCGTGTCAAAAAATTGACTCAATCTATGAAAGCAAACCATAGTTACAGCATCTCAATTATGTACCACAGTGTACATCATACCGATACAATCCAATAGATATAATGTAATCATAGAAACATCAGTGTTCTTGAAGGTAAATATAGAACACACCTTGAACACGGTGTACAGAAGGTGATATATTCCCGAAATCTGACAGTTTTTTGATGACGTAGTTCAAATCATTCATAGGCGATATTTATGCCGTGACCATGAATTTTCAAAAGCACAAATCAGAAGAATCAAATTTCGGAAAGCGCATATCGCAAGCCGCTGGTGGTGACAAACCGATCAACTTTTCAGTGCATTCTGTCATTTGGTTTGCAGATTTGCGTTCTTGGAAATTCGAGGTGTGGCTTCGTCATATCTTCACCTTGAAGGTTCCAAACAACCTCCTTGAGGCTTTCCAAGGACCAGCACGAATCCATTTTAATCGATGTTTTTTTAATCTACTTGATATTTTTGTATACTTTTCCTTTTTATGTGATAAACCATTTTCTCATATCAAAAGTTCATATTTTGTCTCGACTAACTTTCAAATAGGGCCTATGAAAAAATGGAACACAAGCAAATAAAAAAATATAACACGGAAACGGCTTGTTCGATCGGAAAGGTCTCTTCAGCATAGTTGTAGAATAATATATGGCGGCTCTCAGAAAAATACACATTGAAAAATTTATTTAGTTTTTCTTCTGAAAAAGTTGAATTTTGTTACTAAAAATTAAATATTTCAAAAAGATATTTTTTTACCTTCGTGTTTTTTTCGTGAGAATAAAGTTCATTCTGTTAGCTATCTGTAAAATTTTTATAGTGGTAAAAAAATGTACAAAAAAGTTATGACACTTTGAACATTTTTGGTTGCGTGTTTTTTTAGAGTACATGACGAATTTCCCGCAAACTAGATTTTGGGGTTGGCAGCACCCTCTCAGATTTCAATGGAATTGTGTAGGTATGAAGGCTATGTACTTTAAAGCAACGTTCCATACTTTGTTGTTTTTTTTTAAATTTATCTACACTAGTATTTGAAAAGGGCTTATGTTTTTGACCTTTTTTATACCAATGTAACTTAAAAATAACATGACCTACAAAAAAGTGTGGTATGTGTGACTTTAAGGAATTTATGTGAACTTTCAAGTAAAAATTGAAATATTGAGAAAACGATCACGCTAAAAAAAGTTAAAAAATAAATTGAAGTCAATTTGGAATACATGCCCATTTGCGAAATTAAATTAATCCTATTTCGGAGAACCAAACCCCACACCGACCATTTAGAATAGAATTCAAAATGGATCAAAGTAATTAAATTGCTATTATCTAAATCTAACCCAACACAAAATGTTTTTTTTTTAGTCAAACCAATTTTTGAGTTTTTTTTACATATGTATTAATATTGAACATAGCTTTATATGTTTCAATTATAAATCTATCCAATACAAAGAATATAATTCAGGATTCTCTTTTGAACCAGAACACCCGATCTGTTACACAGAAATTCAGAATATCACCCAGAAGTCGAATTTCAACTTAAAAGTTTCGTTATTCATAGGAGAATAAAATAAATACTTTGCATTAGATAGATTTGTGAATCAAACATATGAAGCTATGTTTAATTTAATATATGAAAATATCTGTAAAAAACGCCCTGGATAAAAATTTCTGTTTTCTACCGAAGGGAAACACGCAAAATGATGGCATGAAGTATTTGTTGTTAGGAACCGTCCATTAAAGACGTAGCATTTTAGGGGAAGTTTATGATATTGCTAGAAGCCTTCTATTAGGTATGGGAGAATATACTTTAAGAGGGGAGGAGCTGTCAAAAATTTTCCACTAATGGTACCGTGATTTCGAATGCAGCGATATGGTCAAACTCAAACATTACAGAATCCTTGAAAAAGGTCCAATAAGGACCGAAACGTCGGGTTAAGAAAACATATAGTTGTTTTTGATTGCTCAAATTAGACTGAAATGCCAATTAAAGATATCATTCAACGTGCAGTCGATCACCCAAAGAAAGTCAAACTCAAAGCAATAAAACAAGTACAACCACGATTCTCATTAGTCAACAAGATTGAAACTTTTACTACGAATAATTTTATTGCAATAGGTAAAAAATCAACAATTTTGCTTTCGGGATGAAATTGATCAGTAAATGAAATACCTTTGCATGTGCCAAAAATATGTTTTCCACTTGAATTAACCACCCCAGAATGCGAAATGCTACGCAAAACTTTTACGAGTTTTCTCAATTTTTAATTTTAAGTTTTAAATTTAATAAAGAATAAGTGTGGGGTCTCCAGTTAGCCTAGTGGTTAAGGCTATGGATCGCCAATCCGGAGACAGCGGGTTCGACTCCCGTTCCGGTCGGGAAAATTTTCTCGACTCCCTGGGCATAGTGTATCATTGTGCTTGCCTCACAATATACTAATTCATGCAATGGCTGGCAAAGAATGCCCTCCAATAACTGTGGAAGTGCTCAAAAGAACACTAAGTTGGAGAGAGGCAGGCCAAGTCCCAGTGGGGACGTAGAGCCATAAAGAAGAAGAAGAAGTGTGGGTCTGATTTGTGCCTTGAAGGATTAACCTCCGCGGAATTTTCCTGTAAAACCAATTGCAGCAGTTTGACGGATGATCGATTGCGTGTAATTAAGATGAAACTTCTCTGCGCAACAATTGAAATTTGTTAGAAAAAATGAAAAATATAATAAGAGTGAGGATGCTGTACCGAAGTCGAAGGTGACGTCTTTGAACGAACAAAATTTTGCGGTGACGTTCGTGTGCATGTCAAGACTGTGAAGATTGCATGCCGGGAGAGCGCATCATGGAAAAATCAAGGCGTGGATACGATTGTCCGACGAAATGGAACTTGGTGAGATCCTTCTGATTTACTTTCTGCATATTATATTGTTAAATGATCATATATGTTTGGAATGTGTCCCAAGCAACACACATGGTTACAAAACAGTCACAGTTACAGTCAAAACAGTATGTTAGCGTTGCACAGAAGTCACTGTGACTTACTGCGCAACCCTTACATACGCTGCCGTGACTGTTTTGTAACCATGTGTGTTGCTTGGGGTATACGCTATTTTTACCATCTTATCATCTATCGGAAGCCGTTTCAGTTCTGGACGCTTTCTAAGTTGGTGATAGGAATTAGGGTCGTCTTCATCTCCGCTTAACTCGTGAACTTGGTTCATCCATATACTTAAACCAGGTTCAATGTCCAAGTACAGGTGAAGAAATCGCCCCTTAAAATATAAAAATGCTTGCAAGGACTTGGCCAGGTGTGTGGAGATCAGTGGGTCTATGCTATTGTAGACAGTAGCAAAATCTGCAATGGTAATGGATATGCTTATCTTTGCAACTCCATCCACGATTTGTGCAAGTGTTCATGCTATGCTATTCAAGTTTTAAATTTAATAAATTTCATGAAAACGCCTTAAAGTATGCACTTTTCATACTGAAAAAGTGATTACTTCCGGAAAAGTGCAATTTTATGTATAAATTTGAATATGTATTTATAAAATTTTAGATGATGAAATCGTGTTTAGCAAATACTTGGCAGCTAAAAGCATCCATTCGAATATTCATTACATGTGCGATACAGCCACGGTAACAAAAGTTTGAAAGGGTATTTGAGATTCGCCAAACACGCAATTACGGAAAATATTGAATTTAATACAGAAATATGTGACTAATTGACTGTAAAACATGTAACTCATCATTCAATAATCCTTTAGCCGGATGATGGTCATTTCCTACAAATTGTTTTAAGCTCAAAACAATATACACCCTCACGTCGATCAATTTCACCCGTAATCACGGTACACACTTAGATTTATTTACAGTATTCGGTAATTTTTTACCGAATTCTCATCAGCTGAACGTTCGGTAATCCGTTCGGTAATCGAAACAAGTACCGAACATCCGTTAAACTGCATTTTCAAAAAGCAGTCAAAAATTACCGTACAGTCCGGTAATGTGCGTATAGGAATTACCGTAGGATTTCGGTGATTAAATGTTTTTGTTTTTGTATTTTACAGTTTTTCGGTACTAGTAAATAAAAGATACTGTCTGAAGTATTCACTTGTCTTTATTAGCTTAATTCATCAGTTACTAATTTTGTCTCAGCATCGAATCGTTGCACTAACGCGAAGCAAGTTCCTACTCCGTTCCGCCACAGAAACACATGGGTAAGCTGAAACGAAATGTTGATTTTTGATTGGTGAAATGCCAGAGTAAACAAATGTATAACCACTTACTCAATTGCAGCAAATTCGACGCTCCGCTAAATATTGCCACTATTCTCAGATGACAAGATATTTAGAGCCCAACAGATATTTCAGGGGACACCTACTTTGATCTACTAAAACTGAAACAAGAACTTGAGCACCAGAAGCAGTTTGACAATTCGCAAATGTTGCAGGCAACTTTACAAAACTTCGGTAAAGTACAAAACGGTCTAATCAGCGGTGGTTTTCTAGAGGCACGAAACCTGGACTATGTGTTTGAGAGTTCGGTGCTAAGGACCATTTTTGCCGGCGAACAGGAGACCAATGTGTGGTTGCGAAGGATGAACCCATAGTTTGCTGCAAACTACGGTTGAACGGAAGGTAGCAAAAGCTGTTGTAAGAATGCCGGACAACAACCCTGCAAAACTGGCGTTCGCCAGAAAACCGGGTGGCACAGAAGTCCTGGAGGGTAGCGTGGAAAGTGGACGGTCCAGCACAAGTAACAATTTTTGTCCTAAGGCTAGAAGAGGTTCTTAGAGCCATCATAAAACCAAATAAAAGTTATAAGATTTCATGACGGTTCACAAAACCTCTTCTAGTAACCTAAACTTGAATTCAAAAGTCGTGAGTTCGAGTCTCATCGAGAGGACGAGTAACCCAAGAAACAGAACTAGCTGAATAACAGCTTCTTATGCTAAAGTTGGTGTCAGGCCATTCGGCCGAAAGTCATTAGGCCGAATGTCCATTAGGCCGAATGTCCATTAGGCCGAATGGTCACTAGGCCGAATGACCATTGGGTCTAATTTTTTGCCGTTACGTCCCCACTGGGACAATACCTGCTTCTCAACTTTCTTTGTTCTTTGAATACTTCCACAGTTATTAGCTGAGAGTTTCCACTGCCAATGACCATGTTGTATGTGTATATCGTACGGCAGGCACAAATATAGCTATAACAAAAAAAAAGTCAAGGAAATTTCTTTTACGGAATATTCCTGGACCGGAAAATTGACCCCAGTGCCCACCCTCAGCACGATTTTTTTTCCTTCTTTTAAACATATGTCGTTCTTTCTAGTATAATTTCCAAAATAGTTTTTGGCACTGAAACTGCTGATATTTAAATCACATTTTTTCCGTCTTTTAAACATTGGCTATTCTTCCAAGTTTTATTGTTGAAATAGTTTTTGGCAATAATTGTCGAAAAAGATAAAATCAACAGATCCGTTTCCAGTTTCCTGCTAAATTGAAATTTATACTGATGACTATTCGGCTTAATGGTCATTCGGCCTAATGACCCTGCATCGCTAAAGTTAGCTTAAGAATGGTTTGTTCCTTTCTTGTACAGCATAAATGTGTGCTGGGAACTTTTTCGCAAATTCCATTTCAATTTGTCCATTTGAAGTCTAGCTTTTGCAACTCCAATTTTGTAATGGAATAATAACACAAGTTTACAAAATAAAACGAAAGTCGTGAACTTTTGTCAACGACCAAAGTTTTTTAAGCACAATTTAGTGCTGATTTCGAAACCGACCTTCAAAAATTTTAAAGTAGAACAGTTTTTGAGTTTTAGCTCAATATCGAGTTTTGCAACTTTTCAAAATATGTAATTTACTAAAATTCAAATATCTTGCGTTTTGTTCAACCAATTTTAATTCTTTTTCCATAAATTAAAAGCTGAATACAATACCATTCGATCATCTGAATACAGGTTTTGCGTCAGATTGATGAAATTCAAGATATTGGCGGGTTTTAGGGACGATCTTCTTAAATTTTGGCAAAATTCCCAAAAATTTTTGAAGAAATGTATTTTTTTCAATAAGAAAAAACCAACTTAAAAATTCTTTCTCGACGTTTATTTGACATTTCATATGTAGGCGAGTTACAGTAAAAATTGGAGCCCAATTGGAGCATTGATTACGGAGAATGAGATGTTTGAAGTGAGCGACTTTGCTTAAAAATAGAACAAAAATCGATTCCAAATCATCAACCTTGTATGGAAAGTCGAAAAAATTTCCGCTCTACTGTAATTTTTTTCCTAAGCGTTTTCGAACTCAGGGCATGATTCTACACCAAAAATGATCATCAGCTTACCGAGTTCAAAAATGCTGTAAACTAGTGTAACTTACCAATATGTACCTTGTTCTAACGTGTAGCTTCGGATCGATCAAACATGCAAAATGAGGACTGCTCCATGTGACACTCTCCATCGATTCTGCCAAGAACATTAATTCCATGACACCGACAGCAGGTGATTATCACAGCTACCAACTAATTAACTGTGGTGAAAGGAATGTGAGCGCATTTTCTGCAGAACCAGTATCACTGCAAATCGAACTAGTGAGCGCACCGCCATTCGGAATGCCATCATCGTCACCAATCAGACGATACGGTAATCCATTCCAAGTACGTACTACCTGTTCGCTGGCACTACTTGTGTGAAGCTCTGTGATCTCTATTTCTCGAGGGCAAACTCGCACCACCGCATCGCAGCGGTGGCGGGTGATGGAGCAAATGCCAAGGCCGAGTTCGGTGGTGCACTCACTTTTGGTTCATTTCGCATACGTATCAGTCACCTGTAGCCGAAATGCCATACAGTAACATCCATGGATAAATTACTTACTATCCATTCCGCAAGGGATGACCGGATCGTTGGAAGCTGCTACATACAAGAGTTTATCGGTTTAATGGATCCAGTTCAAACACTCCGCGAGACGCGCAAGGTTGTTTCGCTTCATCTGATCATCGGATCGTTTATCATTCAGATTTTTTATCCTCCATAATATGGAGGCGAGTGAGCAGCGTGAAGAGATTACCACGCAAAAAATAAAAAATAAATCGAAGACGTGCGGCCGCTCAATTAGAGCCAAAGTCGTTCGCCACAAAGTAATTTTTGCTCATCCTAGCCGGAGGGCCCTTCTGGTTTGTGTATTAATCTTCACATGTTTGTTATTCTCCATTCAGCTGGAGGGTCCTCGTGGCCGAGATTGAGTTCTCTTATCAAATGGGGGGAAGAAGCTATAATTAGTATTATTTTCCGGTTACGAGCATCATCGCTTTTCAATGAACCCTCCCGCCTGGATGAACAGCCAGCGCCGGCGACCGACCGGCCGGGTGTAAAACGATTATCGGAGAATCACTCTTCTGCTCGATGCGGGTGATTTGCTTCTTTTTATGTCCTCACTTGAAAGCTGGTCAATAAATTTGCATATAAAAGCGGAAACTGCCCAACGTAAGCATTGAGGGGGATAATAAACTATCGGAAAGTTTGTTCATTTTGCTTTTATGTTGTGTAACAATCGAAGGGTGGCTCAGAATGGCAGAATGGATAAACTGAGAAGTAAAAGTTTTTCTTTGCTTTTCGACTGACAGGGTATTGAGCGTGAAGGGACGACTTTTAGAAAAGCATTGTCAATTTTAATGATATGCGGATATGAAAAAAAATGAATATTTGTTGTTGTTTTACTACATAACAAATTGTTATAGCACGTCGGAATAGTTTTTGATGATCGGAAATTTGTATGAGGTGTGGGGTGGCTATTTGAGTTAAAAAATTAGAGTGGGTGTTCAGGGCAAAGAGAAATAGTTTTTTTTTAGTAAAAATTAACCCTTGAGCGATCGCGCTGTTGTATTTTGTACAACACGTTGAAAAATTACACAGCGCAACATTTTTTTTGTCTCAAGAGCAAACTTATGTGTCTCTGACAGATTTTGGGCCGTTTAATCCGAATCCGGGCTCAGATTTGCTCCAGCACGTCACAATTTTGACTTTACCTCAATTTATAGGGCAAAATATGCGATTTTGGGTTATTTTGACTGCAAGCCATTAAGCATAGAAATATTTTTTTTAAGCAATCAAAATGTAAATTGGGCAAATAACATCTAAATTAATGACTCATGCAAAATATGGTGTTTTACCAAATCCTATTTGATAGATTTAAGCCTTTTAAAGGGCGAACACGATGAAAATGCCACACAGAAAATATTGTATAACTTTTGATTGCGTTCGCCAAAATAGCTAATTTTTTTACCATGAATAGTATATTATGTTTAGCTATTACCATAAAATTTTCATTAAAATCGGTTGAGTATTGGCGAAGATATCGTTGAAACAAGGAAATTGCCACTTGAGAATCGTGTGCAAACAAACATTTTGGAAAATATCACTTTTTTGCCGTTTCAACGCTGGCGCCAAAAATACTGAACCGATTTCATTGAAAATTTTGATGTGCGTAAAGTATGTATGTAGAAGTAGTTTGTCAAAATTTCATACAATTTGATCATACCGTTAAAAAGTTATGGTCATATATGTCGCACTATGTCACAATAAGCAGATGTGGTTTTTAGTATAGTGGAATTCAAACTGCTCTTACTTTGAAAGTACTCAACAAAAATGGCTGAAATTTTCACTGTAAACAGTTTAACACAACAATTTTACGCTGTCAAAGTTTCATAAAAATCGTTACAGTGTTACCAGTTCTACAGTCAAAATAATGCACGCGGAACTAAAAATGGTCAAAAAGTACCTAAAATTTACCTTGAAGCGATATGAGCTTGGATATTTACTATACACGCAAAAAAATCCATTCCAGAAATCGTCCACAATCAGTCACGATCTCTGGAACAAGCTAGATTTCCATTTACGATTATACACCATGAACTAAAATCACAATAACGTGAAGTTTGTTCCACGGTACAAACGTAACGCCTGCGATCTACGATTCCTTTCACAAAAATGGAAACCTAGTTCATGGCATGAGAAACAGAACCCAAATCACGGTACTTGAAACTTAATTCATGGTTAGCGTTAGCGTTAGCGTAGTTACGGTATACTTCGTAGATCTGGTACTAACAACATTCATTTTCCTTTTGCTAATCTTGCTCGGATTGCTTTTCGGAACAAAGCTGGGGAGTTAACTTCGCTCCAATCTTATGCAAGAATACCAAAAGCACAAATGTCATTATTCCCGGCCACGCCCTTCTTTACCGTAACTTGGGATAGGGGAAGGAAATGTTGATGTAGCACTTATATAAGAGGCCTCCGACTCAGTGACACTCCCATAAGTACTACGGAGTGGGTGGTTGGGAGATGTATTATGTAGGTCAAGGATTCGCCTGAAAAGCTGGCGATGGACCCACGGCATTGGTTGTTTAGTTGGTTAAAATTTAATCTTTTGAAAGCCGGCAATCAAAAGAGATTTTTTTTTTCTATTTATTGTTTAAATAATTATGTTTCTGCTCAGTAAGAGGCCCAAGCAGAACCGATCCCTCCAGGGTCATCGGAACATTACAATAGATATTTGAAACGCGTAAAAAAAAAACTGGTGATTCGAGAAAAAAACCTCAAAACGCGAAAACAACGAAAAAAACATCTCAATTTCTTAAAAAAAATACGGAAAACGAGCTGAAGAAAATCAAATTAAGAGATATTTTTTTCTATTTATTGTATAAATAAGTATGTTTCGGCTCAGTAAGAGGCACAAGCAGAACCGATCCCTCCAGGGTAATCGGAGATTTGCAATAAATGTTTAACACGCAAGGAAAAAAAAATGGTGACTCGAAAAACAACAAAATAAAAACCCTAATTAATCCACCTAACGGTGATGGTGCCTTCCTCGTGCTTTAAAATATCCTTTCAACAAAACTCGAGCGACATGTTGATGACATTGACATAAATACAAAATGAAAACTGCTTGCTAAATCTACTCAATATGGATACATTTTATATTAGCATAACGATCCAAAACTCAAACCAAACAAGTGTCATGAAGCCGCAAAAATTTGGAAACGTCATTTTAGATTTTCCGGTCATCATTTTATGACTCCGGATATCTACCCCAACTAAACTAACCGCCATCTTGAACATTGAGACACCATCTTGGATGTTCTGGTATTCATTTTCGGACTCTGCACCTACAATTACATAAAATAGTCGCCGTATTGAATTTTGGCATGTCGTTTATGATTTTCTGGTTACCAGTTTTGGACGAAGACCGGCATTCTTCCCCATTCAAACTATAGTCATATTGCAGACCTTGTAAAACAGCGCACAGCTTGGGTTTTCTGGTTACAAATTTTGAATTCTGGACATATTTTCATACAAAATATGCCCATAATGCAAGAATTAAAAATCCTATAAAATAGGCACTAACTTGAACACTGGGCCATTATCTTGGACTTTGGACCGCTATCTTGGATACTCTGGTGGACTCCGAACATATTTCCCATACCAAATACACTTATTTTACGTAGTTTAGAGCTCAAAATTCCTTAAAACAGCCACCATCTTCTTTTGACGCGATCAAATTCTTATTTTTCCATTCAACGTTGACCTATCCTGCTATAAATTTACACCTTAGGAATCTGAAATGGTACGATTTGATGAGATCGCTTTAGTTTTGTCTATATTTTGTTCTCATATATGAGAACTTAGACCTAATCGTCACTGTTGTTCATACCTAATGTTTATCAGGCCATTAAACAAAGCCACGATTTATTTTTTTCACATGAACGTTGGTTCTGCTACTCAACAGCTAGTCTCAAAAGTGATCTAAGGCTATTTTCTTGCTAACCGTTCATTAGATTATCAAAAAATCTGCGATCTGATGTGTCGTATGTATGGGTTTGGTTCATTTTTATATTTGGTAATGTCCGGTGGGATAGCCGGATCTGATTCCATGAGTCATAGGCTATGACACTACCGGTTGTCCCAATTATGGTCTGAGAATATTTTATTGCTATTTATTCACCTTTACCTAATCACCACGATTTGATATATCGCATGAATGGGTTTGCTTCACTTTTACTTCTAACCACTTTCGAAGCCACTGCTGAACCCGCAACACTACCGGGAATCTAATGTGGTCTGACCCTATTTTTCCATCAGGTTGTAGATAAGTCGTGATCAGTCTTGTTAGAGATCACAGTCATTTGAACCTTGTCGTTGATATTCGGCCTCCTTTGTCTCCGACATTCGCAACACAAGCAATCAAACTACTGTTCGAAACAAAAATGTCAAACGAATGCACTTCACCACGATAGCGGCTTCGGGAGACGGTTCGGCTTTTGTTATTCCTGTCTTCTTCCATAACAAGAGCTATGTTGCCCATCTGTGTGTCGTATTCAATGCAACATGCAATAATAAACTAATATTAACATTCATAATCGGAATTGGCTGAAAATCGATGCGTAAGGCTAGAATAAGACACATGTCATCGTGTCAGATGACATTGATTTGACCCTTTCTTATGTTTATTGATCTTCGTTCTACTGCTCGTGGAGTGTGTAGGTAAGAGGTAACGATAGCGCACGAATGTAACGAAGCCGACTGACACCCGACTGCGGCAACGAAATGAAGGTAGTAAAAAGTGTCGAATGTTTACAAGACTGGTCGTGATTTGATGTACCGTATCCATGGGTTTGATTAAATTTTACATTTAACTACCCGGATCTGATTCCGGGTAACTATCGGCTGAACCAAATATGGTCTAACATTATTGTCTTGTTAACTGCTCATCGGTTAACCAAAAACGCTGCAAATTGAAGGTGTCACATGCAGGGTTTGACAATTTCGACGGGACTCTCGAAACTAATCCCGGAACACTACCAGTTGTCTTTAGTGTGACGTAAGGCTATTTTCTAGCTAACTGTTCTTCAGGTTATCGCAAAAGCCACGATTTGATGTGTCATTTGCCTGGATTTGGTTTTCTTTTACATTTGGCCTCTTCCGGCCACTCAAAACCGATTCCGAAACACTTGCTGGCCGTTCATTAGGTAATCTAAAAAGCCGCTATTTGATGTGACGCATGTACGGGTTTGTTTCTCTTTCAGATTTAACCACTTCGGCGGGAACCCCGGAACGGGTTCCGGAACACTACTGGTTCAGATATGGTCTGAGATGATTTTCCTGCTCATTATTCATCAGGTCATCGAAAATGCCGTGGTTTAATGTGTCGCATGTATGGGTTTGGCTCAATTGTATATTTGGCCACTTCCAGCGGGACGCCTAGAACCGGTTTCGGAACACTACCGGTTCAGATATGATCTGGGCTGTTTTCCTGCTTACCGCTCATCAGGTTATCGAAAATGCCGTGGATTGATGTGTCGCATGCATGGGTTTGGTTCACTTGTATATTTGGCCACTTCCAGCGGGACGACTAGAACCGGTTCCGGAACAATACCGGTTCAGATATGGTCTGAGATTTTCCTGCTCATTATCCATCAGGTCATCGAAAATGCCGTGGTGCATGATGTGCCGCATGCATGGGTTTGGTTCAATTGTATATTTGGCCACTTCCAGCGGGACGACTAAAACCGGTTCCGGAACACTACCGGTTCACATATGGTCTGAGATGGTTTTCCTGCTCATTGTCCATCAGGTCATCGAAAATGCCGTGTTTTGATGTGTCGCATGCATGGGTTTGGTTCAATTGTATTTTTGACCACTTCCAGTGGAACGCCTAGAACCGGTTCCGGAACACTACCGGTTCAGATATGGTCTGAGATGATTTTCCTGCTCATTGTTCATCAGATCAGCTAAAATGCCGTGGTTTGATGTGTCGCTTGCATGGGTTTGGTACAATTGTATATTTGGCCACTTCCAGCGGGACGCCTAGAACCGGTTCGGGAACACTATCGGTTCAGATATGGTCTGAGACTATTTTCCTGATTACCGCTCATCAGGTTATCGAAAATGCCGTGGTTTGATGTGTCTCATGCATGGGTTTGGTTCACTTTGATATTTGCCACTTCCGGCGGGACACCCGGAACCGGTTCCGGAACACTACCGGTTCAGATATGGTCTTAGACTATTTTTCTGCTTACCACTCATCAGTTTATCGAAAATGCCGTGGTTTGATGTGTCGCATGCATAGGTTTGATGCATTTTCATATCTAGTCCCTTCCTGGGGTACCGTTCCGGAACACCTAAATGACCATATCTCCGGAACGGCTGAACCGACCCGAACCATTTTCAATAGGAAACAATGGGATCAGATTCCGCGTCGAATGAACCGTCGGTCATTGAAATCGGATGAGGTTTACTGCCAAAAAGTGATGTGAGTTTTTTTGTACACACACATACAGACACACACACACACGCACACACATACACACACACATACACACACACAGACATCACCTCAATTCGTCGAGCTGAGTCGATTGGTATATGTGATTTGACCCTCCGGGCCTTCTATCAAAAAGTCATATTTTAAGTGAACATATAGCCTTTCCAGTACACTTAGTGTACGAGAAAGGCAAAAAAAATAAAAATAAAATAAACAAAAAAAAAATCGCGTTACACAAAAACAAAAAATATCTCAGTTTATCTAAAAAAAAACAAGATCGCGTAAAAAAACAAGATCGTAAACTTGCGATCCAAAAAATAATCAATTTTTCTAAAAAAACGCACCATTATAGTTCATTTTATCCGTGACTTCACTTTTTACTTTCAATTGAGAAAAACTTACGTGTTTTGAAGATAATGCTGACTACAGTGACCCCACAATTTATGAATCGGCAAAAATGACCACAGTTTATGGATCACTCATTTGATCAACACGGCGATTCATAAATAGTGTACAAAATTAAGGTGATTCATCGGTGTGGGGTCACTGTATTTCCCTGCAACAGTAAAAAATTCGTGCACCATCCGGGGCATCATGAAGCAGCAGCGGTGAGCCGCGGTGCTCCCGTTGTCTACCTGCTTATGTAAGTTGTGTGCTAACACGTTGATTTCTGGGAAAATAATCTGCTTCGGAACAGCAAATAACACTTTTTAGCATGTCACTTGTAACCTATGGCGTTCATTTTTCCCAAAACAGGAACATTTATAATGAAACCAATGATCAGGAACTAGAAATATATGGCACTTGTGATGACTACTGTAAGCGAGAGCGTTATCGATTATGACAGCGCACGCGTATGAAATTCGCATATTTGGGAACTGATTCCTGAATTCAATTTCGCGGTTTCTCGATATTGTGATTTGAGTTCTTGTTTTTGGATGCGTTACTAAATGAACTACGACACTGAGAAGGCGTGAATTGTGTTTCTAATTTTCAGATGAGTTATCACGAATGCTGGTTACTTGGGTCACGTTTATGAGAACTATATCATGATTGTGATCGACCTGTCAGTTCCGTTATCCATGATTTTTTGTTCAGAAATATCGGAACGGATTTTTTTGCGTGTAGAAAAAGTACTGAACCGATTTCGATCAAATTTCTACCACTTAATTGATACTATGTTAAGAATATCGAGTGAAATTTTCAAACGTTTTGATGAGGTAACAAAAAAGTTATAGCCTAAGTATTTTTTTTTAAATGGGTGCATAAATTTTCTAAAATCTCATTTTATGATATATGCGCCAATACTCAACTGATTTTAATGAAAATTTTATGGTATTAGCTACACATAATATACTATTCATGGTCAAAAAATTAGCTGTTTTGACGAACGCAATCAAAAGTTATACAATGTTTTCTGTGTGGCAATTTCATCGTGTTCCCCCTTTATGTCAGTATGAAAACTTGCATGCAACTTTTGGAAAGTGACTTGTATGCCAAACATAAAACGTTTAAAATTATCAAGTTTGATTTGGTTAAACGAAATATTTTGCATGAGTAGTTAATTTAGATGTTAATTGACCAATTTATCCTTTGATTGGTTAAAAAATATATTTTCATACTTAATGGCTTGCAGTCAAAAAAGCCCAAAAACGCATATTTGCCCTATAAATTGAGGTATAGCTCAAAATTGTGACGTGCTGGAGCAAATCTGAGCACGGATTCGGATTCAGCGACCCAAAATCTGTCAGAGACTCATAAGTTTGCTCTTGAGACAGGCCAAAAGTTAATTTTTGTTACGCTGTGTTAGCGAAGGAAGAGCTGTACCGCGCTAAAGACACATGGGAGTCCTACGAGAAGCTGAACCGCTCGCGCGGAGGCTTTGTGCCACAAGTCGACATGTGCCGAGACAATCACGGGAATCTTCTCACGAGCGAGCGTGAGGTGGTCGAGAGATGGCGGCAGCATTACGATGAGCACCTCAATGGCGACGTTGCAAGCATCGAAGGTGACATGGTAACAGATCTAGGAGTACGTGCGCAGTACGACAGATTTCCAGCCCCTAACCTACAAGAGATTGAGGAATAGATTAGGTGGGCAATATCAGGCTGGATTCATGGGTGAACGATGTTCGCCATCTGCCAGGTGTAGCAGAAATGCCGCGAATACAACGTGCCCACACATCACTTGTTCATCGATTTCAAATCGGCGTATGATACAATCGATCGAGACCAGTTATGCCAGATTATGCACGAATGCGGTTTTCCGGAAAAACTGATACGATTGACCAAGGCGACGATGGATCGAGTGATGTGCGTAGTTCAACTATCAGGGAAACTCTCGTCCCTTCGAATTTCGCAGAGGGTTACGGCAAGGTGATAGTCTTTCGTGCTTGCTGTTAAGGTGAATCGGGACGCTGTGTTATTTTTCCTATCTTCCCTCTCTTTCTAACAATTTGCCTCGCGATTTTGAAGATGGTAATCTCGATTTCTATCGCACAGATGAGGCTGAAAAACAATCAGCATATGCACTGCAAGTGAGCATACACAATGATAGATTTTTGTTCCATTATATGAAGTAGAATCTGAGATTACCATCTTAGAAGAAACAGAGCAATGGCGGATATTTCCTCGACCGTCCCGTCCGCCCTTAAACATTGCTTTAGACTTTTAGAGGGTGTAATTAGGAGAGCGGGGATAAACACGAGTGGAACGATTTTCACGAAGTCCGCTGCTTGGTTACGTTGATGATATTGATATTATTGCTTTTGAATTGGATGTGATCGCGGAAACATACATCCGACTAAAAGGAGTGAAGCCAGGCGAATCGGAGGCAAAGTACATGATGGCAAAGGGCTCCAGGGAGGAATCACCACGCCCGCCGTCCCGAATTTTTGTGATGAAATCGAGGTGGTTGAAGAATTCGTGTACTTGGGCTCACTGATGACCGCCGACAACGACACCAGCAAATAAATTCAGAGGCGCAGGAATTGTGGCAGGAAATCCAGCTTACTTTGGACTCCGCAAAACTCTACGATCAAACAAAGTCCGCCGTCACACGAAGTTAACTATCTACAACACGCTGATTAGACCGGTAGTCCTCTATGGGCACGAAGCATGGACCCTACGTGCAGAGGACCAACGCGCCCCCACGGGACTTGGAGAAGGGCGGGTCACGTCATCTGGATGTCGGATAACAACCTGACTAAAATGATTATCAAGAGTCATCCGACCGGTACAAGAAGACGTGGAGCGCAGCGAGCTGGACGGGTCGATCCGGGAATCCTGGGATGGGTGGAGGACAATTTGCGGACCCTCCGCTGAGTGCGGAACTGGAGACACACAGCCATGGACCGAAAAAAATGGAGACGGCTACTATGTACTCAGGCCTTAGCCTGGCCGGTAGGTAAAGTACGTTGAAAAAATATCACTTTTTGTACTTAGCATTAGCGTGGTGGTGGTGGCGAACTGAGCGAGTTACAGAAGGTTAAGCACTAAACGCCATGCATTATACAAGTCACAATCATATCTTCACACAGCTTAAGCAGGCTCACAAACCTTTTTTTTCGTCACATTGTGACATCATATCATGCGTGTCGTGAATATAAATTAAGTATATGAGGTAAGGGTTCTGGCTCGTCCGGTTGAATGGCAGTCTGCTCGAGTCGGTGCAGTTCTATTGTTATGCATCCCCCCACTTATATCCACTAATCCCTCCATGCTAATGATTGATCCTATACGTACTTATGGCAGATTGTATTATGAAATAATAATAGCAAAACAATTATTCCACAGTCGCGCCTTTTGCATGCTTAAAGATTTCCCATTTGCGTTTTCCCTCAACCAGCCAGCACCGGGAGGATTCGTACACGAGCTCGTTTCTTCTACTCATAGGAAGCTATCAACTTTTTACATCACTTTCCGCTTATGGAAAAACGTTATTTTTTCCATTAAACTGCCCTGCACCGCCACCACTTATGAGCCTGGGTTGATGCGTGAGAGTGGCTAATTGTTTCATTTATTGTCAATTTTTTACTTCGCTTTCATTGTTACACCACATTCGGTTTAATGATCCAGGCGCGGACCGGCCGAGCGACGATGGTTGGTCGATGGGGTACGATATGGAATATTCACAATTGTAATGCAAATTGCTTTTGCAATTAAAGTGTGCGAACTTGCATCGACGGATGATGTAGTAGTAACGCTGTCGTCCGATAGCAGTACGTTCAGGAAGCAGCTTCGCTCGCTAGGGTCGCCGCAAATTTATTAATTAATAAATCATACTTGGAGACACATTATTGCCTTTCCATGGCGCAGAGTAGATGGAGATGTAGAATTGCGCTGTTTATGCCATTGTTTGGTTTACTAACAGATGACCGATGATGACAGTTATTGTACCTTTTAGGGGATGTCTCCCCAGGTGTCAACGTGGGTAAATTCTAGGATCTTGCACTTAGTAGCAGAAGTGTAAGACCCGTTTTACCCTAGTGACGGCGTCAACAACGGTTCAGTTCACGAAGAAAATTTTCGGAGACGTTATCGAGTCGATCATCTCCACAGTAAACTGTATCGCCGATGATGCTTCCGTCTGAAGACGTTATCGTTATCGACGATAAACGATAACAGGCGTTAACATTATCGTCGATAACGATGATTTATCGATCAACAACCTTGTTCTGGACAACGTTGTGTACCGTAAACCGAGGTAAAATTGATTAGCGGGGTGAAATTGATCATTTGAGTACTACATTGTAATTGCATACCAGGAACTTCTAAGCGTCGCAATGATCTTAAACTACTTACCTCTGCTAGAGCTAGTTCATAGGTGTCTAGAGATGAGTTTAGACTTTTATTTGTTTAGAAAAAAGTTAGTTTTGCATTATTTTTTTTAGGAATTTGCAATGTATTTCTCACTTAGCGGAAATCATTGCTTCTAAACAATTTGCCACTAAGACTTTCCGTATTTTTTTTTTGTTTTAACATGTTTGTGAAGCCTTGGTTGGAAAGTTATAAAGCTATTCTGATTATGAATAAGTTAAAAAAAAAGTTCTTTTTTGACGAAAAAGTCATTTATTGTAACAAAAATCTTTTATTTAAAAAGCATTTGCCTACATGTAGGCGTAAAGGGGGAAATTTCAAAATATAATTTTGCACTTTAAGTGTCAAATACACTAGCTGTAAGAGTTTTGACGCGTTATTCGGGTTTACAAGAGCAAAATTAAGTGGATAAGGATTTTTATCTGTTTAACCGATGCTTAATTGTATACTGATCAATTTCGCCCCAAAGTGGCATCCTCCAATTTTTGATATTTGAATTGATTTAGGGGGATTAGGGGCATAATGGACACCCTAAGCAAATGAGTACTTTAGGCCTGTATAACAGAGTAAAACTTAACATATTATCAGTTGACTTACAACTTTAACTTTTTTCCTACGTCTTTCAATAATTTACAGTGGGTAGAATGTCTTTATTGTGAAGAAATAATGAATTGTAAACCGTGTGTTTTTCAGGGCTGTCAGGAAAGGTACGGGGCGAAATGGACACTCATCGGGGCATAATGGACACCTCTGCATATTTTATGCTTATTCTTTGGTTACATCGACCAGTTAAGTAATTTGCTTACGGAGATCAATACCACAGATATAATTCTCCATCTTTGACGAGTTTGCATAACATCAGAGTTAATTAAATAAACTTTAGGCTAAAATAATCGGATTGATTTTTTCCTCACTCCCTAAAACGCCTAACAGTATGCAACGCGCGTACATCCATTCGTAATTGCCAGTGTTCATTTCGCCCCGAATCAACTACAACAATAAAATTGCTATTTTAAGTAAATTCTGATCAAAAATAAAATACTTCATCCATTGCTAAATCTTCGGATACATGTAGATAAGGTAACAATTCACTTGATTTATGGTGGACACACTCCAACACTCATAATACCTTATTTGCTGTTGCTTTGAAATTATAAGAATTTCACCATATGAAAAACATATTTCAATTTCAATGATATTTTGGTTATTTTGGAGCAATATCAATGGTAAGGTATCCCGGGGTAAGTGAGAATCCGGGGCAAGTGAGACCTACAGCTATATTTTTTTTATTTGTTAGTTTTAAGGCAAACATTCTTCATAGAAATCATAGGTATCACACCAACGGATACTTTGAATTCAAAAATTGTTATTGTTCTCACCATAAAGAGACCATATATGTTATTGTTGTTCATATGTAATTTTCAATTCACTAAGTGAGATTAACGTACTGTACTACATTCGTCGTTCAAAAATAGAATAACAAATAAAGTAAAACTTTTTCGGTTTCAGGATAATATTTGGAGTGCTTACAAGTTATTTTGAATGAAAAAGCTGTAATTTATTTTCATTTATTACCTTTTGTTAACTGCTCTCACTTGCCCCAGTGCATTTCAGCATCTGGGGCAAGTGAGACCTATGAGAGTAAACAAACACAATTTCATAGTTTGATCTCGCTTTCTTCAGCCTAAGTCGAAATTTACACAAAAGTGAAGCGAAAATCGGCGCCTTAAGTAATCAATCGTTGAATTATAATTAATTACTTCTATTCTGATGATGAAACTATTGTTTAAAATGATAAAGGTTTTGGTAGACCATATTTTTTTCGAAATCATATTTTTTTCATATTTTCGTTCAAGTAATTTATATTATTTTTTTTCGTTTTTCGTTGCACAATAAGGTTCTGAATGTTAGGGAGCCGGACATAAAGTATGAAAAAATTAGAAAACGACTTATTCGAAGTTCACGATTTAAAAATCTTTATTTATTAATCGTAAAATTATGTGAGGGAAAACATAACATCTGTAAATCTTGAAAAATCTTTTGGCGATACTCATCAACTACGTAATATGAAAAGTAAGTTTAAAAATCTTACGGAATTCAACCTTAGGGCGCTTTTTGTATAAATAAAATCAATTTGTTTTGCACCAGCTGCTAGAGTTGAATCATTTTTTTTCTCAGTGGTTCGTTATTATGTGTGTTACGTAATTTATGCACGATGCCACAAATTTTTCCCAACATAAATCGCTAAACATAGTTATTCGCATAAGATATGTATAATTTATGCTACCTTACATATATGCAGCAACTGTATTAAGCCATTTGTACAAACAATCCGAATAGGTCCCACTTGCCCCGTGATACACTGCAAATGAAGATCTGCTCCACTTTTCATTATATGCATAATATAAAGAATTTAAAAATTTTGAAACAGTTTTAATGCCCGTTAATAAGAAGAAATATACCAACAATGTCTGTTAGAACCATTGGAATTATAAAATTAATTATGTTTAGAATTTTTTTTCTTGACAAAACCAAACTAGCATTTTTTTAGGTCCCACTTGCCCCGGGGTACCTTACTTTTGAAATATAGAACCATGACTTGTTCCTTTACACTTATGCATCAAAAATTTTACATAAAATTCAACGATTTCGGCAAAAATAGGGGTGTCCATTTCGCCTCGGGTGTCCATTATGCCCCTAATCCCCCTAACTAAAAGTTTAAACTTTTTGAACAAAATTTTGTCACATGTTTTCATGGAGATCCACTGGGTACTGATTTTACAGAAATTCTTTTGGCAATATTTGAATTGTCACTAATGTTATCCGCAAAAGTTGTTTAAAAGTGATCAATTTGACCCCGGATTACGGTACCAGAGATACCAAAGAGCATAGGTTCTGGTTCTGCAGTAGTTGCCTTTTGCGAGTTCCCGTTGTTCTCGTGTTATTAGGACGGAGCACTATCAGCTTCCAAAGAAATCATCCTGTGACCCACTTGCTAACTGGTCGGGAGAAATTTCTTTAGGCATTATCCAGGGATTGTTTCAGAAATTCCTCAAGGACGAGTGATTGTTTCAGGGTTTGTCCCAAAAAATGATTCAAAAATTTTTCCGACGATTCTTTCAAAAAAATTTACAGATACTTCTGCAAGAATGCATCGACGAATTCCTCCAGATTTTTTTCCATAGCTTCCTTCGGTGATCCCAGCAAGGATTGCTCCAGAGAATTTTTCAAGAATTCCTCTATGGGTTTCACCAGACATTCCTCAGGGAGTGTCTCCTGGGAGAGTGATTGTTCAGTGTTTTTTTTTTCGAGGATTCCTCCAGGAATTTCTGCAGGGATTCCCAAAGGAATGTCAACTGAAATTCTTTTAGGTATTTCTGCAAATATTTTTTCATAGATTTCTTCAAGGATTGCTCTAATAATTCAATCTGGAATAATTCGAAGTATGTCAGCAGCAATATCTTCCAGAAACCCTTACAGGAAATTTTGCCAGAGATTAGCTAAAAAATAATCCAGGAGTTCCTTAAAATATTACACAAAACATTGTTTTGGGAGTCCATCCAAAGATTCAAACAATGATTCATCCAAAAAATATTTCAGACATAAATTCCTTCATATATTTTTTTCCTATAGAAGTTCTTCAAGGAATTTGTTGTGAATCTTCTGGAATTTGAAAGTTTTCCTGAGATTTCCTGAGGAATTCCTCATGGGACTGGGAATTCAGGAACTCCTGCAGGGATTCCTTCAGGAACTGCTACAGGGATTCCTCAAGGAGTTCCTCCACGATCTCTTCTCAGAATTCCTTCAAGATTTCTCTAAGGATTCTATCTGCAGTTTCTTCAGGAATTTTTACTGGGATTCCTCCAGGAATTTCGCAAGGGATTCTTCCACGAATTTCTTCAGAGATTCGTCTGGGAATTATTCCTGGGATTCTTCTGGGAATTGCTGCCCCTAAAATTTCATCCAGGGATTCCGCCAGAATGCCTCTAGAGATATGCTTCTGTGATTCTTTCTGGAACAACTTATTTTAAAAACTCCTTCAAAGATTCTCCCAAGAACTCTTCTTAGGGTTTCTTCAAAAATTCCTCCTTGTATTATTTAAAGAATTTCCTGCAGGAATTAATTCAGTACATCCTCCAGTAACTGTTTAGGGATTCCCTTAGGAATTCCTCTTGAAATTGCTTCCGCGGTTCCTTCTGGAGTTTCTTCAGGAACTCTTCTAAGGATTCCTCTGAATTTCTCTGAAAGTTCCTCCAGAAATTCCGCCAGTAACTCCTTTAGAGATTTCTAGGAGTTCCTCTGGAGATTCTTTCAGGAATTCCTACAGGCATTCCTCTAGGATACCCTTCAAGAATTCCTATAATTCATCCAGGGTTTTCAAAATGCATTCCTTCATGAATTCCTCCTGGCATTCCTCCGGTAATTGCTTTCGCGATTGTTCCAAGAATTCCACCAGGAATTTCTACAGAAATTTATCCAGGAATTCTGTGAGGGATTTCTCCAATGATTTTTTTTCCAGAGACTCGTACAGGAATCCCTCTAAAGATTTCTCCAGGAATTACTTCAGGGAATACTCCAAGAATTCCATTAGGAAATCTTCAGGCATTCTTCCAAGAAATTTTTCAGGCATCCTTCCAGAGATTCCTCCTTGGATTCTTGCAGAGATTTCTCTAGGATTTTTTCAGCGATTCCTCTAGGAATTCCACCAGATATTCCTCCAGGAATTGCTTCACGGATTCATTGGATAGCTTCTGGAATTCTTTCTGGGATTCCTCCAGATATTCATGCAGGCATTTCTCCAGGAATTAAACAAGGATATATATCTAATAAATTTTGTTAGCAATTTATTCTGAAATTTCTCCTGAAAATACTTAACGGATTTAGAAATTCTTTCAGGATTTTCTCTAGGAATACTTTCTGGAATTTTTCCAGAAATTCCTCCAAGCAGTCTTCCAGATCTTCCTACACGAACTGCTGCAAGGATTCCTCCAGAAATTCCGCTGAAATTCCTCAAGGAGCTTCTTCAGCGATTTTTCCACGAATTTCTCCAATGATTCCCCAGGGATTCCTTCAGAAATTCCTTTGAGGATTTCTTCAAGAATTCTTCCAGAAATTTCTCGAAATGTTTTCAGAGATCTTCCCAGGGATTGAAACAGAAAATTCTTTGAAGATTCCTCCACGAAATCATCCAGAAGTTCCTGTAATACCTTCAGGATTTTTTCAGGAAATTGCTCTGGAGATTCCTCTAGAAGTTTATCCAGTAATTCTTTCAAGAATTCCTCTAGATATTACACCAGGAATTCCATCCTGGATTCCTCCAGCAATTCCCACAAGAATACCTCTAGGAATTTCTCCAGGCATTCCTCCAGGACCTTATCAAGACATTTCTCCAGAAACTCCTCCAGGAATTCCTCCAGGAATTACCGCAAGAACTTTTTTTTCAGAAATTCCTTCAAATATTTCTCTAGGAATTGCTCCTGGAGATCCCTCAGAAAATATGTCAGCAATTCCTCTAGGGACTCCTCCAGGTATTTCTCCAGAAATTTCTCGTGAGATTCCATCAGGAATAGCCTCAGGGATTCCTCCAGAAATTTCTCCATGGATTTTCCCAAGGATTTCTCCAGGAAAGCCTTTGAAGATTCCTCCAGGAAATCCTCCAGAAGTTCCTCCAAGGATTCTTCTAGGTAATCCTCTAGTAATACTTTCCAGGAAATTCTCCAGGAATACCTTTAGGCATTTTTAAGGGATTTCTCCAGGTATTCCTCCAGGTATTCCTCCAGGAATTCCTCCAGGAATTCGTCCAGAAATTCCTCCAGGGATTTCTCCACAAATTTCTTCAGGGATTCCCCCAGGGATTCTTTCATGAATTCCTTCGAGGATTTCTCATGGGATTTTTTTCAGAAATAGAAAAATAATAGAAATAGAAATATCCCAGAGTTTCTCTGGAGATTCCACTAGAAATTCATCCAGTATTTTTTCAAGAATTCCTCAAGAGATTCCTCAAACAATTCCCACAGGATTGGATTTTATCCAGGAATTTTTCAAGAAACTTCTTCAGGATATACCCCAGGAATTTCTTCAGGGATCCCTCCAGGAATTGCTCCTGGACATCCTTCACGAATTATATCAGCAATTGCTTCAGGAATTTCTCCAGGACATCTTCTTGGGATTTCTTCAGAGATTCTTCCAGGAAATTCCCCAGGAATACTTCCACAATTTTATCAGGGATTCCTCCAAACATTCCTCCAGAGACTCATCCAGGAATTGCTTCCCGGATTCCTCCAGGGATTCCTCCACGAATATATCGAGGGATATTCCCAGAGATTCCTCCAGGGAATCCTCCAGAAATTCTTCGGAGGGTTCTTCCAGGAAACCCTCTTGGAATTTCTCAAGGGATTTTTCAGAAATTTCTCCATCAATTCCTCCCAGATCTCCTCTGGAGATTTCTTCAGGAATTCTTCTAGGGATTGCTCCAAGAATTCATTCCTAGAAATTGCTTCAGGAACTTTGGCTGGGTCTTATACTAGAATTCCTCCAGTAATTACGCCCGGAATTTGTTCAGAAGTTTCTCCAGGCATTTATCAAGGATTCTCGCAAGAGATTTCCTCTGGAATTGCTGCGGGGATTCCTCCAGGAAATTGCTTCAGGGATTTCTCCAAGAATTCCTCCAAGGAATTTTCCAGAAATTCATCTAGAATTTCCTCATGACATCTCTTCAGGAATTTCTCTAGGTATTCCTCCCATAATTCATGCAAGAGTTCCTCCAGGTATACTTTCAAAAATTCTTCCAGAGCTTCCTCCGGTAATTTCGCCGGGAATCCCTCCAGGGATTTTACACGGCTTCCTCCAGGTACCAGCGATTTAACCAGGTTTTTCTTCAGGGGTTTATCCAGAAAGTCTTCAATGGATTGCTCTGGGAATTCCTCAAGTGATTTCTTCAGAAATTCCTTCACATTCCGTGAAATACAAATGGCCTCCAAAACACTTTGAAGTTTGGCTTACGGCATCTACATACTGTCTCATGCTTTAGTTGTGAAAACTTTTCGTGGAATGTAGTCTTCAGTGCTAATGGAACCTCAGTGCACATCTATAAAGCTTTTGGTACATTCATGGGATATTCCAGGCTTTTCAAACAATTCTGGAATTAGGAACTTCAAGGTCTACAGGCTCTACTCTTGTTTTTCTTCACTCTAACGGCATAATTCTTTAACGATTGTGTCTGTTGCACCTCATTATATTACGAGTATCTGTATTTGTTGCTATTTGGGTGTCCACTGGCATACAAATGGACCCAATGTATTTTGGAGTATGGGTCGGAATATCTGTAAATCTTAGGATATTTTTATTGTTGCGAATACTCGCGGAACATAATCTACGCTACTTTTAGAACCTCAGGGTGTAATTCTGATAACTTAGCGACATTCACTTGGTGATCTAGGTTATCCAAACTATTCTGGAATTAAGACCTTCAAGCTTTACACTCTTGTATCTCTTTACTTTATTCTTCCACGATTACCTCTGTTGTATCTCGTAATGTTTTGAGTATTTCTTTATGTTGCTTGTGCATCCACTGACATACAAATGATCTTTATGGTATTTGAAAGTGTCGGAAATTACCTAAGCATTCCTTTAGGCGTTCCTCGGAAATTCCTCCAGGAGTCTCTCAGAAATTCATCGTGATGTTCTCCGAGAACATCTACGAGTTCCTAGGGAATGCCTCAGGACTTCCCGTTAAATTTCAGGAGTTTCCCAGCAGTTTCTCGAAAGTTTATTCAGGAGCTATTTTGGAATTCCTTCAGCAGTGATGTGTACGCATATGGTCAAATCTCAACAGTTACATAGTAATTAACTTTAGATGTTTTTGACTTTGCTTGTCTCAAACTGGCTATAACTTGAGAAAGGTCAAACTTATCGCAGCTTTTTAACCCTCATTCGAAAGTTTATTTAATTTTCTATCAAAAACAGATCTTTTAATCTAATGGTTTAGTTAAATATCTTAGTTTTCTACAGAATTTAAGCTCGAAAATATTGTTTTGCCTTTCTCGTGAACCGAAGTGTACTGAAAGGCTATATGTTCACTATATGGCTATATGGCGTCTCAAAATTCAAGATGGCGGCAAAATCTTCAAGACTGCAGCTGTTTAATGGAGGTTTACGCTCTAAAACCATTCAATATAGGTGTATCTGATATGGGGAAGAAGTCTGGAGTCCAAAAATAGCGACCAGAATTTCCAAGCTGCTGGACATAAACCCTAAATGGCGGCTCAAAATTCAAGATTGCGGCTGTTGTTTAAGAGTTCAAGGCTCAAAAATCAAAAACCATATAAATGATATGATCTCTGATGCCATGAAATGGATTTCTGTTAAACGTATGAAAGTACGATATTCATCAACATGTCACTTGAGTTGTGTTGAAATGTGTTTTCGAAGGCACGAGAAAGGCACCATCACCGCTAGGTGGATTAATTAGGGTTTTTTTTTATTCATTTTTAGTGTAAATATATTGTGTAATATTTCTGTCAGCTGGGTTTTTAGGATCATTTTAAGCAAAAGACGATCCATAACTTTTTTTCAAGAGAATATCACTAGTTGTGTAGTAAAATATTAGTCTATTTGTTTTGCAATGAAGTTTAGTTTTAATCGATTTTACTCGTGGAAATGTGGAAATGATGCTGTGAAATTCTGCCGTTCTACGCATAAATGTCCCATGCAGATACGGTATTTCCAACAGCATGGGACAATTTTGCGTACAGCGGCAGATTAGTTAGGAACTTCTTCGAAGCTAAAATGCTTGAATGCATAGGAGGTCACAGGAGTAATAATCTGCATTATGTATTGCACAATACCACCGCTGGTAAGCAATTCTAAAACCAGGGTCGAAGTAATAACTGTGGCAGGTATGCCATGCATGTGCTTCTTCAAAGTTGTGCATATTTGAATAAACCTCAATTTATGATAACCGTATCCGATGTTAAATTGGACTTTGGCAGCCTTTTTGCGGCTCTGATACCCATATGTACCTCCACCGCTGGCTGGTGAGCTGGTTCCACACACCATGCGGTGAACGGAGGTATTCCAATTCAGGCGCGGATGGCACTGATCTGGTGGAACACGGAGCTACCGGTTGTACGTGCCCAGTGCCACGGGCTGCAAGTTAGCTATCTCGAGCACATCGGTGGTGGCGGCCTGGCGGCGCGTCATGCCGACAGATTCGCATAAAGGCAAACATTGCATCGCATCGCTCGTTTAACCACTAAACTATTATTATCGCCCTGAGAATCATTGGGTAAACAAACTAAGTATTGTTGTAGTTTAAGTTTTCTGAACTTTATGCTTATTACGACTTTTGCACGATTCTTTCGACAAATTGTTAAGACATCCACATCGGGCTCCAAGCGGACCGCCCACAAATTGAACACGCCACGCCGCTGCTGTGCGCATACTGAATAGTTTGTATTGGCTTGTTAGTCTTTCATCCTTACTGCTGAGGAGCGCTCTGACGTTCAATGCGAAGAACGTTGGGTACTTTTTTTCTTCTGAGATTGATGCAGCTTGAACGAATCAAGTGTAGTCCGCAATTATGAGCCTATTAATTCGAAACTGATTTGCTGAAATCATCTTTCCGTTGCAAATTGACGTAGATATGGGATTTGAAATGGAATGATTTGCAATAATTGAGAGCATTCCCGACCGCAAAAGTTGTTCTGCGTGATGATGTAGAACCTAGAAACGTGACGTTCTTACCGTTAGTTATACTGATGTGGCTCTAGAAATTCAATCAACGCAAGTGTTGAAATATGGAGCAGTCAGTATATTATTTCATGTGCCTAAGAAGCCATAATAGAACATGCTGACCATAATATAGGGTTTACAAACTTGGACTAGCTGTTGGGCCCTAGAGGGGAACATTGTGCAAGACGGCTTTGGTGATGTGATGGCTACCTTTTCTGGGCCCTTTCAATTCCTGGCCCGTCCCTTTGCTTCTATTTTGTATATTTCTATCCAGGGATGGGAAATATCATGGATAATGTCAAATACTTCTCCAGAAATTCCTGCAGATTATCGTTGAGAATTTTTATGGCGGGATTTCTCTAGGAATTCTCCCATAAATGTCTCTAGAGATACTTTAAGGGATTCCACCAGGGGTTCTCCAATGTGTTTCATTAGGTATTCCTTCAGATATGCCTGCTTTAATTTTTTTTTAAAAATCTGGATTCTTAGAAATTCCTTTAGAATTTTCTTAAAAAATCCACGTTTGAAATACTTTCAGGGATTCCGTCTAAAGTATTCTTCAATATTCCAGGCATTTCTTTAGGAATGTAATAAAGGAAGTTCTTCCATGGATTTCTTTCCATAAATTCTTAATTGAACAATCCTCTATTGGTGCTTTAATGGGTATCTTAGGAAATTTTTCTCTACTTGCAATAATGCTTCAATATATTCCTCCAAGGAGCTCTTCAAGTGCATTTTTTGTAAGCGTTATTACTTTATGAGATGGAGATAGTAATGCATCCAATGTCCATTAAGCTATTCTCGTTTCCTTATTGACAGCGGCTACTTGATCGGTTAATAACTTTAACGAATGTCTTATCCGACCGTTTTCCTTAATAAAGTAAAGATACAATAATCTCATATGTATGCATCCGCAAGCCGCACGCTACATCATTGATAAATTTTACATCCGGCTTCAAGGTGACTTGACCAAATTCGTTAGGAACTGTATCATCCTTTGGAATTACCCTGTCCCGCGCCGTGCCGTGCCGTCATCCAGAATCCGTTTAAGCTGTATAATTTTAACGAACTCTCGAATAATAAGCTGACTAACACGGACCTCATTCTCACGACTTTACAGTCAGCCAGCCAGCCAGCAGCAGCAATGCTTTGTTTATTGACACTTGGTGGATTGCGGAGCGATTAAGGGCGCCCGAGGAGATCAGCGAGGTGGCGACTGACGACGTTGATGGGGTGGGCACCTAGTACCCATCGCCGCATCGTAAGAAGAATTTGGCTCACGACATGGCAAATATAGCGATGATGATGACTAGGGTAGAAGCTTCAGTTTTGGCCAGTCCGGAGTTTTGGCCATAGTACGGTATTGAGCCTGTTGCGATCTAAATCGGCGTAAATTTATCTTTTACTAGTAGATCCTAATACAATATGATGATTACAGCTGTGAAAACCACACATTTTGATTAAAAACTGGAAGAAAAAAATATATTTCCTTAAAAAATCTGCTCCCATATATCTATTTTGGTCAGGGTGCTTCTAATTTGGCCACTCCCATAAGAAATACACATGATTGGCCAAAATAGAAACCAAACTTAAGAATATGGCCAAAACTGCGGCAGAGCTTCTATTTTGGCCAGTGCCACTTTTAATACAAAAATCATGTATTGGCATGATTTCTGCATTTTTCCTTTAAAATATAGATTGAAACCTTTCTTTTGACACATTGATTGTTTCCATAGGATTATTGGTTATTTTTATAAAAATGATTTCCCTTAGACTGGCCAAAACCGGCGTCCGCACCCTACGATTTCTTTTTAGCCCTCCATTCGCTTCGAAGTGTGGCAAGTTTGGGTTGTTGGCGCCCAGTCACTTCGCTTTGTTTCGATCGGAGCAACGAGCAGCATGTTGAGTTTTATGAATAATTTCCGGAGCATGAAATTTAGCTGTATTCTTCTCGAAAATGGTTCCATGCATGTGGCGTAATTGGTGCATCAGTCCCTGGCTGCCTGGTTAGCACCATTTTGGGAGATTCCAATAAAAACGTTCACAGCCACTTACTTAGGATTATAACGCCTTGTTGTCACACTTAAATTAATTTAATTTGAGTGGATGGAAGAAGCTGGGTGGTTGCAGAAACTCTACGTACGTACATATTTACGTTCGTCGCTCTCCATATTCTTTGGTTGTTATAAGATTATCTTAGCTCTTTGGCGCTAGCGTAGAAGACTAATCGTTTTTATTATAGACGGATTTCGCGCCAACTCGAACAAATGTTGGCAGCACCCTCTCAGATTACAACGAAACTTTCTTGGTGTGTAGACCTTGCCCAGATAAGCCACTTTGCATACTCATTTTTCTAATTTTTTTTCTCGACTGACTTTTAAAAAGGGCTAAACTTTTTTTATGGATTTTTTAAAAATGTTTTTAATCAAAAAATGACTACTCCAACAAAAAAGTGTTGTATGGGTGATTATCACAAAATAAGTCAAATTTTAAGAAAAAAATACTGAAAAAAATGAGCCCTACACTGAAAAAAATCATTTCTAAAAATTCAAAGTTGATTTAAAAAAAAACACCATTTTTGATTTTGATGAAATTTTGTCTCAAGACAGGTAATTATGTTCCCTACCAATCGTCCATACATCACAAGATGGGCACTTTTAAGGAAAAAAAGTTTTTCTAACAAAAACTTTTTCTTGTTCGAATGATTTTTTTTCCAGTGTATTTTGTTATCAACAATAAAACCAGTGAAGGCCATAACAATCCCAGAATTCAATGAAACTCAATTTTCTAGGAGATTTTGTGTTATTTATTCAATCATTTGGAAGGGTTTTCCTATACATAAAAAACTTCAAAATATTACAAATGTATTTTCTTAGGAAATGTAATGTTTGATCGCAATATGTATTGAAGTGCACTTTTAAATATACAATTATTTATAACTAGCTGTCCCGGCAAACGTTGTCTTGCCAAGCTGTGGCGGTTTGACAACTGTTGAGGTCATCGTAGCAACGCACTCTTACTTACCTTACCGGTCAGGCTAAGGCCGGGGTGGCCTCTGCTGTACATAGTAGCCGCCTCCATTCCACTCGGTCCATGGCTGTTAGTCTCCAGTTCCGCACTCTGCGTAGGGTCCGCAGATCGTCCTCCACTTGGTCGACCCACCTAGCTCGCTGCGCACCACGTCTTCTTGTACCGGTCGGATGACTCTCGAGAACCATTTTAGTCGGGTTGCTATCCGACATCCTGATGACGTGACCCGCCCACCGTAGCCTCCCGATTTTCGCGGTATGGACGATGGTTGGTTCTCTCAACAGCTGATGCAGCTCGTGGTTCATTCGCCTTCTCCAAGTCCCGTCTTCCATCTGCACTCCGCCATAGATGGTACGCAACACCTTCCGTTCGAAAACTCCAAGGGCGCGTTGGTCCTCTGCACGTAGGGTCCATGTTTCGTGCCCATAGAGGACGACCGTCTAATCAACGTTTTGTAGATAGTTAACTTCGTGTTACGGCGAACTTTATTCGATCGTAGAGTTCTGCGGAGTCCAAAGTAGGCACGATTTCCTGCCACAATGCGCCTCTGAATTTCTCTGCTGGTGTCGTTGTCGTCGGTCACCAGTGAGCCCAAGTACACGAATTCTTCAACCGCCTCGATTTCATCACCGTCGATATGAATTCGGGGTGGCGGGCGCGGTGATTCCTCCCTGGAGCCCTTTGCCATCATGTACTTTGTCTTCGACACATTAATGACTAATCCGATTCGCCTGGCTTCACTCTTTAGTCGGATGTACGTTTCCGCCATCGTCTCAAATTTACGAGCAATAATATCAATATCATCGGCGAAACCAAGCAGCTGAACGGATTTCGTGAGAATCGTCCCACTCGTGTTTATCCCCGCTCTTCTTATTACACCCTCCAAAGCAATGTTGAACAGCAAGCACGAAAGACCATCACCTTGCCGTAACCCTCTGCGAGATTCGAAGGGACTCGAGAGTGTCCCTGATACTCGAACTACGCACATCACTCGATCCATCGTCGCCTTGATCAACCGTATCAGTTTATCCGGGAATCCGTATTCGTGCATAATCTGCCATAGCTGTTCTCGATCGATTGTATCATACGCCGATTTGAAATCGATGAACAAGTGATGTGTGGGCACGTTGTATTCGCGGCATTTCTGCAACACCTGGCGGATGGCGAACATCTGGTCCGTTGTAGCGCGTTCACCCATAAATCCAGCCTGATATTGCCCCACGAACTCTCTTGCAATCGGTGATAGACGGCGGCATAAAATTTGAGAGAGTATCTTGTAGGCAGCGCTCAGTAGTGTGATCGCGCGGTAGTTCCCGCAATCCAACTTGTCGCCCTTTTTGTAGATGGGACACACGATACCTTCCATCCATTCCTCCGGTAATACTTCCTCCTCCCAAATCTTGGTAATGACCCAGTGTAGTGCTCTCACCAGTGCTTCTCCACCGTATTTTAGAAGCTCGCTTGGTAGTTGATCTGCTCCAGCGGCTTTGTTGTTTTTCAACCGGCCAACCTCCTCCTCAATCTCTTGAAGGTCAGGGGCCGGAAGTCTTTCGTCCTGTGCACATACTCCTAGATCTGTTACCACGCCACCTCCGGTACTTGCAATGTCGCCATTGAGGTGCTCATCGTAATGCTGCCGCCACCTCTCGACCACCTCACGCTCGCTCGTGAGAATATTCAACGCACTCTAGATTGATTCAATTTCGATCACGCTGACTTTCTTCCCGGCTCATAAGAAAATCAGTATTTTCACTGTTTTCATGCTTTTTTTTTAATGATTTTCGTAGCTTTTTGTACATATAAACACAGCCACCACGAATACGAACCGAACCGTGCAAGAGTCATGTCGATCGGTTCATCCGTTCTTGAGTTTTGTTGCCTCAAAGGAACTTCAAACTCATTTTTATATATATAGATTATGAATTTTTCAAATATATATATGTGTCTTAGAGCCAATTTCAAACATGTTCTTTTCGATCATACTAAATATTTTTGGTTCATCTTCTGAATTAGAATACCTGTTTGCCTTTACTTTGTCGCCAAGAATAGGCAAAAAACTATGGAATTTCTGAGTGCCTGGTATTGTTTTGGCGTTATTATATATTTCTTCGAGATCTTCTGACATTTTAATGTACTGTTCAGTGGATACGTAACAGAAATTTAATTTAGTTAAAAATGTCTGTACAACTGCCCAGTTATATAACTCTCGTGGAGTTGTTATGGTCAGTGTTGCTATTGGTCGTGACCATCCCATGACGATGAACAAGTAGGCCTTTTCATCGTCACAAAACGAAACGAGCACTCGTGCACTTCGTCATGTCATTTCGCAATAATCAAGCGTCATGACGAAAACTTGCAAAATGTTAAAACAAAACAAAAATGTTTACCTGGTCCAAGCAAATTTAGGCTAGCCGTTGTATTTAATGTATAGAGAGGACATATATTCATGATTTAATGGATTCAAATAAGAACAACATCCATCGATGTGCTAGTAATTGCCTTGTTTACGACCATGTCATGCTTCGTCATGACCAAAAAATGAGCGAATATTGTTAGACTCTCTTGGTCATCGTCTCCCGATTCGATGACATTGAGAGAGGCATTTCTGTAAAAATCACGTGATAACAAGTGTTGAAATTGACGCTTTCCAAGCCTGGTTATGGTATTTCCATAATCTCGAGCAAGACTTGCTCTCTTTGCCATTCGCTTGAGAGTGCCACCAATAGCATCACATGGACCTTTACCGTGGGACGTTGCAAAAAAAATGCCATTCTGCTCTTAATGCATGCTTTGACTGGAATCTACAAAGACTAGCAAAGTTCTTCTTATTATTGTATTCTGATGCTGCCCCATCAGACATAAAATAAATGTTAGAAAAGTTCGTTAATTGTTTCATAAAATCTATCATTTTTGAGATGAACAACTGGACCGCAACTGTATCGTGAGCCATTACTTCCGATATGATAATGAAGCTAAAATTTACAAGTTTATTATCTTTCATATAGTAAATTTCAAATGGGTGTATTGTTGCTTGCGAGTTGTTCCAATGCAATGATATCCTTGAGCAGCGTTTTGAATTATGAATGAATAGTTTTCAGAGAAATCACAAATCGCAAGAATTTCATCATCCTTTAATGTATCTTTTTTATTTCTAAGAAATGATGATTCTCTCTCTCTCTTCTTGGCATAACGTCCTCATTGGGACAAAGCCTGCTTCTCAGCTTAGTGTTCTATGAGCACTTCCACAGTTATTAACTGAGAGCTTCCTCTGCCAATGACCATTTTGCATGCGTATATCGTGTGGCAGGCACGAAGATACTCTATGCCCAAGGAAGTCAAGGAAATTTCCTTTACGAAAAGATCCTGGACCGTCCGGGAATCGAACCCGTCACCCTCAGCATGGTCATGCTGAATACCCGTGCGTTTACCGCCTCGGCTATATGGGCCCTATGATGATTGTTGTTTATGAATAAAGTCGTGTGTTATAAGTTTGTCAATTTTATCAACAAGATACGGAACAAATTCATCAACAGGTTTAATAATCGTTTCTAAATTACAGCGATCAGTATTCAACCACTGCTGAAATATAATCTCTTCTTTGTCATTTGATTCTAATATCAATGTAAGTTCCTCTTCAATGTGTTCATTACAAGCATACTTTTCACAAGCACGGAAAAAGCAATTATCTGTTCTGGTGGAAATATCGCAAAGCATTTTTTGTATTATTTCATCTTGTGACACAATTCTTATACTGTTGAACATTAAATTTACATTTTCATGAATAGTACATATGCATACATTATGTATACCAGTAGAATCAAGTAAAATACAATGCTCTGGTCGCAACTGTGTAAATACTGTGAAACCAATATTCACAGTTTTGTACATATCTACAAAAATCATATAAGCCTCTTTGAGCGACATCATCAAAAGTCGTTTTTGAACTTGTTGTTTTTTTCCATTTCGAACCTCAGAAACAAGATCATTTGTTCCTGGCATTGGCCTGCTGATATCTGCCAATATCCGTTGAATCTATTCCGAAGATATTTTTTCGAACTGCTTTCGTAATCTGCAATGATTTGTTTATGCGATATTCCATACTTCTCATGTTTCTAGATGAGATTGGCGATAAACTCAATGTTTCAGCAATGGTATTAAACTTCTCAATATTATGGGGACCCTGTAGTTGATCTGTTGACGGAATTGACTCCAATGATGGAATAGATGGTACCATAGCTGTAAGATAAAAGTTAAGGTTAACAATATAATAATGAATGCAGTGGAAAGTTAATGATAGTTATTTATGCAACGAGTTGCAAAAATGATTTTTTTTCGCACAAGTAGTACATTTATCCAACGAGGCTTGCCGGGTTGGATAAATACGAAGAATACTGAAAAATGTAGTCTTGCAACGAGCTGCAAAATGAGTTATATAAAAGAAGCTAACACGTTGAAGGCTTACTTACCCAGTTCATGTTCGATTTGTTGACCACTCGTTGACGGTTCTGGTTCTGGAGCATCATGATGTTGCTGCCCACTAAATGATGGTTGCATAGTTTCGTCGTTTCCATCCGATCGGCGTTTTTTCGTATTCGGGCTTCTGTTGTGACTTATCAATCCACGACATGACTCACAAATACTCATCGATTCGTCGATTTCATGTGTATATCCCATGGAATGAATTTTATCTATCAATCTTAATGACATGCCCCGTAGATTATGACGGTTGCACTTTGGATTGTTTATTTTTGCACTGCACTTGAATTTGTTGAATTTTGATTTATACGATTGATCCATTACTTTTCAGAACTGCCTTTAATAACCAAAGAGAAGTAACACGTTGAATGATACCGATTCATTTTCTTGTTTTGTTCATATTTGCTTTAGGTACAACTCTTGATTTGTTTTTTTTTCGATTAGGTAGTTCGAATCTAATAAATAGCCTTACCCTAGGCCTTACCTAATATTAGGTAAGAACATGGGGTAGAAACGTTTGGGTAGAAATTACAGCAGCACGTATGAAATGCGTGTTCTAATTGTATATTGTTTCGTACTTCTAGAGTGCTGCTGCGTGAATATGGGTGCATTGCATTGTCGCATATGACACAATAAGTTTCATTGCATTTTGAGATTACTAGATAACCTTCACTGGTTTAGTTTGTTTTTAAAAAAAGACACTGAAAAAATAATAATTTGGACATGAAAAAGTTTATGTTAGAAAAACTTTTTTTCCTTAAAAGTGCCCATCTTGTGATGTATGGACGGTTGGTAGGGAATATAATTACCTGTCTTGAGACAAAATTTCATCAAAATCAAAAATGGTGTTTTTTTAAATCAACTTTGAATTTTTAGAAATGATTTTTTTCAGTGTAGGGCTCATTTTGGATTTTTTTCAGTATTTTTTTCTTAAAATTTGACTTATTTTGTGATAATCACCCATACAACACTTTTTGTAGGAGTAGTCATTTTTTGATTAAAAACATTTTTAAAAAATCCATAAAAAAAGTTTAGCCCTTTTCAAAAGTCAGTCCAGATAAATTTTGAAGAAACTAAGTATGCAAAGTGGCTTATCTAGTCTTAGTGTACATACCCAGAAAGTTTCATTGTAATCTGAGAGGGTGCTGCCAACTCCGAATACGATTTGGGGCGAAATTCGTCTATATCATGTCATGTATGTGGGAGAAGAATTTCACACTGTCTATGTGCCCTAAACGATGTACGTGAAAGAATAAGAAGGTTACTCTTGCTAACATGTGCCCTTCATGTAAACAGCTTCATAATGCAGTGGTGTAGGTTTCAACATTTTAAGCTAAACCTCGAGATAATTCAAATTTTATCCACCAGAGGATATCCAAAATATATTTTAGGTATATGATTTTCGTACAAGCAGATGGAAATTACGGATTTCTCATCTTCAATAGCATTTCTTGAGGTCTTATTCAACGTTAATATACCAATGGTGACTGCGACAAGGTTTTTCTGCTTCCTATCCAACAACGCCCTGAAATGTGCATTGCGACAAGCCTGACTCAACAATTTTTGAACTGTAAATTTGTTAACGAAAAAGCTCCTTTAAAATTTTCCGTTTAGTAAAACTTAATTACTAATCTTCTAAAACTTAATTACTAATCTTCTACGTTTGATTATTCCACTTCCCGGCAAAATAAGAGAAGCTCCAGGAAGTTCCAATGAGCGGTTTCAGTTCATCTCGTTTCAGGGAGTATCAGAGTTTTAAGGACTGCCCAAGTAGGTGAGAAAATCTAACGAATAACACATTCAGTTATTAATAATTGAATTACTGAAGAACAAACAGTGATATTGGGTTGATTCAGATGAGAGGTAAAACAGCAGAAATAATATCAAAATCTAGTATGGAGAAGTGCTCAAGCTCGTTAAGATATTACAAGATCAAAACAAGAGCAGACAAGATTAGTCGACCTTTTTCTTAAAAAAATTCCAACATCCTAAGGTCCAGCATCGAACCTACGACCTCAGGATTCACAGGCGGTGATGCTTACTACTCCACTACGGCTCACTGATGTGAATATCATGGCAACAAGTTTACCCAGTTCAGAAAGGGGCACATGACATTTCACTAACATTGAGCCATCTCTATGCGTGTACGTGTTTCATTTCGTGTAGAAGAGCTAAATTTGTTCTGATGAAGAAATTTTCAGATATTTCAACAAGAACAAAAACTGAAATCATATCACTTTGAGTTATTGGTGCGATATTCTTTAAATTTTTGAGTAACACATCGAAATCACATCGAGCTATGATAGCAAAAATTGTTCGATTTGAGATTTGATTTTATTCTTGTCTGCCCGGGATGCAGCAGCGTAAAAAATAAGTTTACAAGGGTCATTGGGACTTTCAGAAGAGTTTTAACGGGGTTCTCTGTATATTGAGAGGATTTTCCAAAAGTTTCAGGGAGCTTTTGTAGGGGTTTCAACCCATTTAAAGGGGTTTCACAAGGCTTCAGGAGTAAACCAGGTGAGTAAAAACCATGTTCGTAATACAATGTGAGATTACTAGTAAGGCGTGCAGATTCGATGACCCACACTCAAGGGAGTTTATACAAACAGTCCCTGAACTCACCACTTTACCAAAATTGTATAAGGCTGAGTGAGCATTAACTTTGTTCGTAAGATATGTCCGACGAGATTTGTTCGTATTAAATGATCACTAGTTATGTTTATAGATCGAATGCAATACTCAACATTCTTTGGCTGTTCCTTTATCCCTTCTCTTAAAAAAAAAAAAACACGGACATGTTTAATGCTTCCGGTGAGCTATTCGCTCTTTGAAGGAAGACACTAGACAACGGACTAGCATGCAGCGCCCAGTGGCACAACCGAAAACATGTCCGGGCAGTTGCGGCGGGAATCGAATCCACGCTCCACGGCACGATGCGACTCAACGTTTGGTGATACTCAGTGGTGGAAAGCATCATGCGCTTGACGTGTTTTTTGGTTCGCATCAAACACAATCTTTGCTCACGCGCTCGCGAACCTAAAAAGAGAGAACGGTTCACGATTTCCCGAATCGACGAACCAACACAAAACAAATGTCGAACGAGCAGAATCGCAGTTGGCTCGCCAGAAGGACCACAATGTAGAACACTTGGTTTGTTGCCATTTTTTGTACACTTAATGGTAATTAGTTAAGTGTTTTTTGATTATACTGGTCAGGTACCATTCCAATAAATGATATGAACGAAAAAGTTTACCAACATTTGATTTCATTACAGAAATATGGGCAGCGAACCTCTAAAATAAAAAAAAAGCATCGCGCTTGGAAAAGATGCGATGCACTCGTTGGCGTTCGTGTCGTACGATCGTGAGCCACAGACGTACGAACACCATCGGACAGCAAAGGTTTGCGATGCGATGGCATTTTTTTGTAGCGCGTAAGCACACGTTCGCGATCCATTTCCACCACTGGTGATACTAAACCGCACGGCTACGCAATCATACTTACTTCAACTTAGTGTTCTTTGAGCACTTTCACTGTTAATAATTGAAGGGGTTTCTTTGCCTTATGCAATGGATTTGTTTATTGTGAAGCAAGCACGGCTTCGAAACCTTACCATGATCCAATGCTACGCGCCAACCGATGCTACCGAATTGCAAGACTAAGAGAACTTTTACAGCCAACTGAATGCTGTCGTGGACAAAATTCCGAAAGGTGCTATCAAGATCCTCATGGGCGACTTCAACGCGAAGGTTGGTTCCGACAACTCGGACTATGAGCACGTCAATGGACGCCATGGTCTTGGAGAAATGAGCGAAAACGGAGAGCTGTTTGCAAAGTTTTGTGGCAACAATGACATGGTGATTGGGGGATCGCTCTTTCCTCATCGAGCAGTGCCCAAAGTGACATGGGTTTCCCGTGATGGCGTCACGGAAAATCAAATCGACCACATCTGTATTAGCCGAAAATGGAGACGGAGCCTTCTTGATGTGCGGAACTAACGTAGCGCCGACATTGCGTCCGACCATCATCTCCTAATCGACGAGATCCGCCTGCTCATTGCTAGGATTCATCGACAGGAGGAGAAAATCGGGCGGTGGTTCAACACACGCCGACTGGAAGACGTTGCGGTGAAAAGGTCCTTCGTCAGGGAACTAGAGAACCGTGCTGCGGATATGCCAAAAGGTGGAAGCGCCAGCAAGAACGCCTTCATCGCCATCGGCGAGAATTATTTAGGTGAGCTACGTACCCGGAGTAAGCAGTGGACCACAGATGATACCTGGACGAAGATAGAGGAGCAAAGGAACGACAAAGCCGCGATAGAGCGAGCGAAAACACGAGGAGCCAAAGCCGTAGTCCGTCAGCCCTATTCGGCTCTCGAGAAGGAAGTGAAACTCTCATGTAGACGGAACAAAAGAGCGTGGGCGGACACCGTTGCCTACGAAGGCGAGAAAGCCGCAAACACCGGCGACATCCGTCTCCTCTACGATGTTTCATGTCACCTTAGTGGGACTAAGATGAATGGTACGATGCCCGTGAAGGACACGTCTGGACAGTTACTGACCGACCCGGCTGACCAGTTGAAACGCTGGTTTGAGCATATTGGGAACCTTTCTCAAGTGTCGGCTCCATCAGTGCAGGAGATTGAAATAGCCATCCGTAGCATGAAATCGAACAGGGCCCCAGGGGTCGATCGCATATCAGCTGAGATGCTCAAAGCTGACCCCGTAGTATCCGCACAACTACTGCATCAATTATTCTGCAACATATGGGAAACCGTAGCATTTCCGGTCGCCTGGATGCAAGGCGTCTTAGTAAAGGTACCAAAAAAGGGTGACCTAGCTGTTTGCGATAATTTGCGGGGCATCATGTTACTGTGTATCGTTCTCAAAGTCCTCTGCAAAGTGATCCTTAACCGGATACAGGAGAAGATTGACGCAACTCTCCGACGGCAGCTAGCAGGATTCCGTGCCGGACGATCCTGTGTGGGCCATAGTGTCACGCTCCGTATCATTCCGGAGCAAATCAATGAATTCCTAGAGTCTCTCTACCTGGTGTTCATTGATTACGAAAAAGCCTTCGACCGTCTCAATCACGAAAACATGTGGAACGCTCTCCGGCGCAAGGGTGTCCCTGAGAAAATCATCGGCTTCATTGATGTACAGTACACACAGTAAAATCGCTCAGCACTAAAATGTGTAAGCCCTACTCATAAGTGCATAATTTCCAGACCACACAAAAATGTGTTACAGTTACACATTCTCAAAAACAGCTCGTACACTCGTCTAGATGCGAAATATCGATATTTTTTTGTTCTCCAAGGTCACTAGTAAACCTAGCTAGATTGCTGTACAACACACAGGAGCTGATTTTGTGAATGTGCAAGGGTTACACATTTTTGGTGTAGCCTGGAAATTATGCACTTTAGTGCTGAGCGGCGTTAGCGTACAGGGAATTTTCGTGTAGAGTACTGAACAACGGTGTTTTGTTCGATCCCATCCGGGCCGTTACTGGAGTGAGGCAAGGATGTATACTATCACCGCTACTGTCCCGTCGTAATCGACGAGATGCTGATATATGCGATTGACCGTGAACCAAATCGTGGATTGCTGTGGCAGCCCATTACCATGGAGTACCTAAATGACTTAGAACTGGCTGATGACGTTACTCTTATAGCTCAACAGCGCTCTGATATGCAGAGCAAGCTTGATGATCTTGATCGCTCCTCAGCGGCAGGTCTTACCATCAACGTCAACAAGACCAAATCGTTGGATGTAAACACGGTCAACCCTTCCAGCTTTACGGTGCTGGGCAATCAGTGGAGAATGTTGATAGCTTCCAATATCTTGGTAGCCAAATGGCGGCCGATGGCGGCACCAAGATCGACAAAGGTGTACGGATCAAGATGGCAAGGGTTGCTTTTAAGAAATGTATGGACAACCCACCAGATTAGTCGACGCACCAAAATCCGAATTTTCAACTCGAACATGAAATCTGTGCGGCTATACGCCTGTGAAGCCTGGTGTGTATCAGTGGAGAACACTCAACTGCTGCAGGTCGTCATCAATAGATGCCTGCGGTATATAATTCGTGCATGGTGGCCTAACAATTACATCTCCAACATGGAGATGTAACGTCGATGTCATCAAAAGCCGATAGCGACAGAAATTCGAGATCGGCCACACTCTACGCAGGGGCGGAAATCTGCAAGCAAGCGCTAGATTGGAACCCAGCAGGACATTGCAGAAGAGGCAGACCCAGAGGCTCACGGCGGCGTAGCCTCAACAATGAAATCAAGCAAGTCGACAGAAAACTCCGAGTGCTAGGAGGTACTGCTCGAGCATGGTCTATGTCTCGTGTCCGTAGAGTACCACCTGTCTTATTAGCGTTTTGTACATCGTGCATGGGTGAATCTTTTTAGACCGCAGCTTCTTCTGGAGCCCGTAGTAGACCCGATTTCCGCTAAGTTGCGCCTTCGAATTTCACGATTCACGTTGTTGTTAGCCGACAATAAGGATTCGAGGTAGACGAATTCCTCCACCACCTCGAAATAATAATGCCAGCATGTTCTTAATTTTGGGCGTATTCCCCATCAGTCCGACCTTTGTTGCTTTGCGTTTCAGGGGGGTGTACAACTCTTCCACCGTTCCAAATGTTCTAGCGATAATGTCCATGTCGTCCGCAAAGTACACAAATTGACCGGATTTTGTGAAAATCAATCCCCGGCTGTTGAGCCTGCTTGGCTCGTCGCATCACACCTTCCAGATCGATGTTGAAGAGTAGTCATGACAGTTCGTTACTTTGTCGCAGTCCCCGGCGAGATTCGAATAAACTGGATAGTTTACCCGAAACCACTACGCAGTTTTGCACACCGTCCATCGTTGCTTTAATCAATCTAGTCAGCTTCCCAGGAAAGCCGTTTTCGTCCATGATTCTCCATAGCTCTGCGCGGTCGATACTGTCGTATGCCGCTTTGAAGTCGATGAACAGGTGATGCGTTGTGACCTAGTGTCAATCCGTCTGAAATTGACTGAGTTATAGCAGCAAGTGCCCAAAATAGGTGCTCCTGCCCAAATGGTCCCAGACCCTATATTGTGAAGATTTGATAGAAGAACCGGAATAAAAAGATCAACAATGCTTCGAGATAGACATTTTGAACGTTTACAGTTAATTTCCGATACACTCTTTATGATTAATTTATGTGAAATATAATTTTATTTTCTTAATTTGTATTTTGTATGAGAATTTATTGGACACGGTGTAGTGTCGTGCTTCCTTCAAATAGAGAAAATATCACTGGAAGCATTGAACGTGTCCGTGTCTTTAAGAAGGGTAGGTCAAGTTCCAGTAGAAACTTAGAGACATAAAGAAGAAGAAAAAGAATAAAAAGAAGAAGGATCGTTGGTTAAACTATGTTCATGGTTTTATTAGTACTTAAAGTGAATGGATTCTACATGTTTATTCCGTGATAGTTGTATTCTTTGAAACTATTTTGAACATCTGTATCATAAAAAAAATAAGTTTGGCATAACATGACTAAAATTTGTTTTCAAATCTCCAAATCTGTCCCGCTAACCTCTCATTCGCTGCTCCCCTTCTAATCCTTCACGTGATGATAATTGCTCAATCATCTTCATTCGTTTATTTATTTTTCACTCATTTATATCGTACCCCTTTCAACTTGTTCGTGCTTCTCCGCGTCCACCATCAACCTCAAACCCATTTAGTCAAGCTCATCGACGCGGCGGCGGCGTGCTCGTTGGGCGTTTTTTGCTTTGCTGCTCGTTGTACCTACACGCTTCTCAGTTCCGGATCTTCACCGGCACGAAGACATCGCAAGTCAAGCCGGAGCTGCACTTGAGTTGTCTCATCTTCGATTAATCAATTCATTTGTTCCGCTCCATCTGGGCCATTCTTTCGGCTCGTTCTGAAATTTCCACTTCCATCAGTTTAACAACAACGCTTGTGCCGCACGGTGTTATAAAGTTGCTTGCCGGGGCGATATCTGCTCCAAAGAGCGATTTTATATTTTTAAACCCTAAACTGGTAATCCACTCGACTGGCGGCAGCGGCAACAGCCAGCAACCGACGACGACGGCGAGCGGGCGAATCATCAAGCGCCAGTCACCAAATGTGGAATGGGAAAATGGTATAATTCATGCTAAATACAATGGAATTAGGATGACAGAATTTGGCACTCTTTCATTTCCGCATCCATCGAACGTACCTCTCTGGTAGGGCTGTGGGGATTAGAGTTGCCTTGGGTTTTGAATTAGAGACGACAATAATAAAAATGATAAATGAGTATAGGGACTATGGAACCTTCGTACATGTTACAGAATGCGACTAGGGTTTGGGGACTGTTATTTTCGAAGGTATGCAACATCCATCGTTTCAATGAAGCAATTTGGAGCATCCAAAAGTAATTGGTGCGGAGTTTACATATAAGTGACTAATATATTAATTTGTTAGTTCCTAATATGGAAATGATATCATTTTTTATCTTTTCTTTTCAGGTTAGTACATGTGGTTGTTTTCTGGATGGATGTCGATGACAATTTAGTGAGTAAAACATAGATCTTGTAAGTAATTTGTAATCGCTTAAAGATATTACTAAGTCAACAATTGCACGTTGTGTCCCAAGTAACAATTCCATTACTTATTGGTTTTGTTTGATTTTTTATTAGGGTTTTATTACAGCAATAATTAAAACACACAGTTTTATGACTGCTTTTGTGGAAACCATTGATTAAATGTTTTATAGCATACTTTAAGATATCCTTATAGCCAGATTATTATAGTAAACAAAACTTTCCTATATGTAATCCTTCTGGCATTCATTATTACCACAATAAAGCTGTTCAAACTCTCAACAGATGGCGAGCCGTTCGATTAGGAACGACTTCTGTTGGTGGAAAAGCCGAAACTATGGCACTGCTAGGTTTATTGCGGTCATCATAAAAGTAACTTGCTTCCATTTTAAAATTGTTTTTTTTTTCAACTAGGTTTTAAAACAGTTTTATTGCTATTCTTAATACGGTTTGCAAAACCTCTCCGACAGTGGTCCACTTATCCGGAAGATGCTCTTAAAGAGGTTATCAAGAGGTTTTGATGTATAAATCAGCAAGTTTTATAAAATTGGTCATGAAGATCTCTTATAGACCCGAACAAAACATAAAATGTTACTTTTGGGGTACTAAGTTACGTACTGTAACTGAACTTGATCATGTTTATAACTTTAGGTGCCCGATTTTTGAATATTTTTCGATACATAATTACCAAACCCTCCATCCATTGGCGTAGCTAGGGGGGTTCCAGGGGTGCCTGGCACCCCCTAGAACAAATGTGGCACCCCCTAGAATTTTTCCTTGACACTTGACAGCCACCCAAAATTTAAAACTTCACACAATAATTACAATATTTATTATTGGCACATTTAAACAAAATTTAAGCACACCCGGAATTACTTATATATCTGTTGTACATTTTGACGTTTTGGATATTATTGTTAAGAACAATCCTGGAAGAACAAACATGGATTCCTCCAGAAATACCTCTATCTATTCATACAGTGATTTCTTTAGGCTTTCTTTATGGATTTTCCCGATATTTCTTCAATAAACTTCCGTTAGGATTCTCCAGGCAGTCCTGGTGGGGTTATACATACTAGAAATTTCTGCAGAGATTTATCCAGCAATTTCTCTTAGGATTTCTTTGGAAATTCTTACTATGATACCTCTCGGAATTCTTCTAGGGATTCCTCTAAAAATTCCTATTGAGATTCCTTCTGGAGTTCCTGGTGGGATTATTCAAAACAATCTTCCTGGGATCCTTTCAGAAGTTCCTACGGTGATTCTTCCAGGAATTCCTATAGATATTTTGTTCACAGATTCTTTCAGAAATTTCTCATGGCATTCATCCAAAAATTGTGGCCAGGATTCCTCAAACAACTCCTGCTTCGATTCTTCCAGGAATTTCTCTTAGAACTCCTCTAAAAATTCACACTGTGATACCTTCCGGAATTCTACTAGAGAAGTTCTTTCGGAAAATCTCCCTGGGATTTTTCCAAAAATCCTTTCGGTGATTCTTCCAGAGATTTCTTCAAGGGTTTATCCAGGACTCCATCCAGAGGTTCTTCCAGAAATTCCACAGGGGATTTCTTCAAGAACTTCAATAGACCCTCCTCCACAAATTCCAGCTGGAATTCACCACGCAATTCCAATTAGGACTCCTTTAGAAATACTTCCAGGGATTTCTCCTGGCATACTTACTTGATGCAATACTTTCGGGAAATCTTCCTGAGATTTCTCTAGAAATTCCTCCTGCGATTTCATCAGGGATTCCTTCAGTATACTTCTACCGATCCTTTCAAAGAGAACTGTAGAATTCCTTTAGATATTCTAGCTGGAATTCCTCAAGCAATTTCTGTGGTTCTTCAAGCTATTCTTCCTCCAAAAATTCTAACTAAGGTACTTCAGAAATTATGCTACGAATTCTTCTAGAGCTTTTTCCTGGCTTTTTTGCTGGGATCTTTCCAGGCAATCTCCCTGGAAATCTTGCAGAAATTCCTACCAGGGATTTCTCCAAGGACTCGTTAAGGAATTCCTCCAGAGATTTTATCCAAAGATTCCTCCAAAAATTCCTCATGGATTTCCTGAAGAATCTACTTTTCGCCTTCCTCCAAGAATACTTCAAACTCCTGCGATTCTTCCAGCAATTCCTCAAAAAATTCTTACAATGACACGTCCAGAAATTCTTCTAGTGATTCCTATACGAATGGAGTTCCTCCGCGAAATCTTCCTGAAATTCCTTCAGAAATTCCTCCTGTGATTTCTTCAGGGCCTCTCTATTGATTCTTCCAGAATATCTCTACCAGTTCTTGCAGGGACTACTCTAGGTATTCAAAGTTTTTTTTTCTTTCTTTGGATTCTCCCAGGCATTCCTGATGGGGTTTCCCTAGAAATTCCTGTATAGATTCCTCCAGCAATTCCTCCTAGGGTTTCTGCTGAGATTTCTACAATGATACATTCCAGAATCATTCTAAGAATACCCCATGAGATTTTTTCTGTGATTTCTTCTCTGTGAATCTTCTCCGGTGATTCGTCTAGGAATTTTTATCCAAGAAATTTTATCCAAGGATTCCCTCATAAATTTCTCATGGAATTCCTCCAAGTACCTCTTGGCCTTCCTCCAGGAATTCCAGCTGGATTTCCCAATCTATTCTTGCTGTGGATCTTCCAGCAATTGCTCCTAGGACTCTTCCAGAAATTCTTACTGTAATACTTCCCGGAAATCTTCTAGAGATAATTCTAAGAATTTCTCCAGGGATTTATTTAAAAACTTGCTGGGATTATTCAAGGTAATCTTCGTAGGAGCCTTGCAGAAGTACCTTCGGTGTTGCCTCCTGAAAATCTCGAGGGAAATTTTTTTTCCTGGGATTTCTCCAAATATTTCTCTTTGGATTCCTCCAGGAACTCCTCTTGACTCTAGGGATATCTCTTGGCATTCTTGATGGGATTCTTCTTTTCTAGGATACTTCCAGAAATGCTTTGATTTTTCTAGGATTTTTTCTTAAGACTCATCCAGAAATTCCTCTAGAGTTGTTATTCATGTTTCCTCTAGAAATTAATCATGGTATTACTCCTGGAATTCCTTTTAAATCCCAATAGAAATTCCCAATAGGAATTCCAATTGAATCCCAATAGAAATCTCTAGAGGAATCCCTAAACGCATTTCAGGAATAGTTGGAATTTCCAGAGAAATCATAGGAGGTATTACTAGGGAAATCTCTTGTGAAATACTATAGGAATGTACGGGGAAAACTTGTAATTAATTAGAGGGCACAGAATGTTGGTAATTGATAAATTGAGATGTAAATTAGTGAAAAAAAATTCTGTGGATTCGAACTCACGACTCCGTATTCGCTAGACCGCAGTATGGCCATTTCTTTTAGGTTTTTTTTCGGCATAGTTGTTTTTTTTTATTGAAAATTTCTGCGGTACTTCCATTGGAATTTGATCAGCAATATCTTGGTATTTTTATTGCTATAATTTTAATGGTTATTTCTCCAAAATTATTTCAACAATTTCTTTCTCAGTTAATTTGCAAATTTCTCAGGCAATTTCTTTTTGATTTAATAGTACTTATATTCATTGCTTCCGAAAATTGCTGAACTGGAAATTCAGAAATCCTCAACTCGATTTGCTCAAAGAAAATTCTATGAAATTCACAAAAAAAACTTCCTGACAATTTCCCAAAGAAATTGCTGGAAAAATTGCCATTAAAATTATCCTAGAATTTTCAAAGCAGTTACCAAAGAATTCATATAAGAATTACCAGAGAAACTCCTGAAGAAAAGATTAGGGTGTTTTTTTTTTTTAAATTGGCCAGATCCATTCTCAAAATAAATTGCCGAAATATATTCTATAAAAATTTCCACGAACATTCACAAAAAAAATCAAAGAAATTCTAAAAAAAATCCGAAATTATCAAAGGAATTTCTTAAGAAAATTTGAAAAGAATTTCAAAAGTGATTGCCATAGAATCACCGTGATAGAATTTTTAAAATATCGCCAAAGATTTTTTTCAAATAAATTCCCGAAGGAAATCTTTAAGAATTTTGCCGAATCAATTTCCAAAGGAGTTACGGAAGAAGTTCCCAAAGTACTCATCGAAGTTTCCAAAATATTCCTTCGGATGAAATTACCAAATAAATGTTCAATGCAAGCAACATTGGATTTGACGAAGGCAAAGTTGAATGAAGACATTTAAAAAAAAGAAAATGTGAGGAAGTTCCCAGAGTCATTGTCGAATGGATTACCAATGGCTTCACTAAAAGGATCCCCAAAGCAATTGCTTGAAGAGTAATTGGAGAACTTTAAAAAGCAAACATCAATAGTATTGCTGACATTAACAAAACAATGCTTCAAATACTACTAAAAAATTGGCGAAGGAAATCCCGGGAAAACATTTCAAAGGATTTGCTAATGAAATAAAAAGCCAACTAAAATCCTAATGGAATTGCCGAAGAAATTTCCCAATGAAATTTTCAAAGGATGCGTGAAAGGTGTTAGTATCAAAGTCCAAACATATTACCTAATAAATTCTTAAATAAATTGCCGAAACCTAGGCCGAAACAATGTTTTGCCGAAAGCACAAATTTCTTGTATCATACGTACATACCAGACTTGATTATTCAAAATGTACGAAGTTGAACTTTTGACTTATTAAGTTATTATTACAATGTTGGTTTTAAGTAAGTCAGAATTTCAGCTTTATACAGCCAGATATACTATCAATCCATTCGAAATTGGGATTTAATGCGAGCATCAGACTCCCGAAGAGAAACATCGAGGTTCGTGCGCACCAAATTCCGGGTTTCAACTGGATTGATAATATGTTTGTGAAGCTTCAGAACGGAACTCAGGATTATCAAGTTTAAATTTTCTATGTGAAAATGTATTCTCGCGGGCCTGATTGTTTTCAATCCATAAAACAATGGGGTTGTCGCGATGATTGTTAAGTTCAAACTGAAAATATATATTCCATGTATTATACGCAATCAAGGTATCAAGTGTTCAAACCTTACATGGCGGGGAAAGTGTTAAATCAATACAACGGTTCGGATTTTCCAAAAAAAAAAACTATGCCTACTTCAAAACATGTATAGCGCGTTTAAATTTGCGGGCTAATTATTTCCGCAACGCAGTATATCATTATACTAAGATATTTAGGGGGAGGGGGATCGGTATTTCCTTTTACAAAAAAAAAAAAAAAACAACCTGGAAGCCACTGAAACTGGCACCCCCTAGGCACCCCCTAGGAAAAAATCCTAGATACGCCAATGCCCCCATCAATCTTCATTGAAACAGTTGTCAGATGGAGAAAAAAGTAAAAATAAAAATAAATAAATACAAATAATTACCAAACTCAATATTGATTTACTTTCTAGGTTTAATCACCGCATGACTTTATGATAATTGAATTTTGGCTTTTCTCGGTGAACTTAATACTACTCAAAGAAGGAGGGAGTAACGAAAGTAATGAGATAAACGGTAGAAAGTAAAATCCAATTGGCAAGCAAGATTGAAACTCGGTTCGAATAAGATCATTTGGACACAATAGGCGCATACTGCCGTGAATCGCATATCTGTCCCATTTGCATAGGAAACCCAGCAAAGATGGGACTGATATGCGATTCACGGCAGCATACGAGATGAAAGCACGAAAAAATCAAATAAGTAACGTTTGCTCGATATTAATCTCTGAACAAGTGTCACCGATCGATAAAACCGAAAGCATGTTGTTCGGCACCCTACACACCAGTCAAACGGTTTGACCAACATTGACTCAGCCCCCAGGTTGGTGTTGAAGTTGGTGCTAAGTTTGACCGTGTGTGATGCTGTTTGACGAACCGATTTTTCAGTTCGTCAAACCGATTTGACGGTTGACGGTTTGGTCGGCAAAAATCAAACCAATTTGATTTTACTCAAACCAACGGTGGGCGGAGCCAATGTTTGACGAACCGATCGTACCGTGTGTAGCGTTGTTGCACAAACATAGTGCGATTTCAAATGGGAGAAGATGTTGGTGCAACCAAGGTGACATGTTGGTGCAACATGATTTGGCAGTTCGTCATATGGTTGAAGAAACATTCGCTTGTTCGACCAACATGGGGGCGCTGGCAATGTTGGTCAAACGGTTTGAGTAGTGTGTAGGGTGCCTAACAGATCACAACCACCATCTTTTTGCCTATCTACGGCAGGTAGTCATCATCAAATTACTAGTACCTAGCCGTTCAAAACCAGGACGTTAGGCAAAGGTGTCATCGTTGTGATTGTGTTGTTCAATTATGGCCCTCTGTTAATTTTCAACTTCTATTCCATTTCTCTAATCGCACACTTGGGATTCTATCCATCGTTTCTTTCATTACTTTCGTTACTCCCTCCTTCTTTTAATAGTATCAAGTTCACAGCGAAAAGCCTTTAAAATTCAATTATCAATATTGATTTAGTTTTGTTATTATTATTATTAATATTTTATTAAAGACACTTTACCACTTATGTGGCATTCGTGTCTGGGATTTAGTTTTGTGGTTTTCTCAAAAGCATAACATAACATAAAACAGCTTAACATTGAAATATCAGAGTCGTAGCATAATCCGATAGCTTCTTTATATCCAAATCCCCAAGCTCTAATAACTGAATTCATATGACATGAGCCAAATCAAACAACTTAAAGACCAAATATTCAGCCATCAAGCCATAAGCAACACGTTTCAACCTCAATCCACATTCAATTTTGCTGTCCTTAGTTTCCGACAGTTGCATCCACACCGTCATTCTACACAAATTCAGGTTCCCATCCCTCCCAAACTACCCGGCGAACAGCTAACGAAGGCCCAGAAGGCGGAAAATATCCGGTCTGCATCTACCTACCAACCTGCAATGAGCACAGAGAAGAGAAAAATGTTTTTCATCGTGTTTCCTTTCTTTTTTTTTGGCATTCCCGTCGATGCTTTCTGTCGTAAACATAAAGAATTCGAAACGGAGATAAGGGAACGCGCGCGCCTGCAGGAGGAGACTTTCATTGCCAATCCGGATTTCATATTCTGTTTTTAATGGCATTGATGTTCGACCTGGTGCCGAGACGTTTTTCCCCCTTTATCTTTTGCACCAGCCAGCCCAGCCCGACAGGTCCCTCGGAACATTCCGCACCATTATTGTGTCCATCCCTGTGTCGTTCACCAGCAAGCATCGACTGTTAATGGGAGAGGAGAGCGCAGGAAGAGGATTATATTTTCTGCGATTTTTATTCTGCTCCTTCAACAATTCAAACAAATTTGTATTGCTTAATTTTCTTTCGCCAAGTCGGATGTAGATACTCTTCTGAGTGTTCTGAATATCTGTGCGACTGTGCGTGTTGAAAAGTTGGTTGATTTCCTGGCCACTCACCCCCAAGCCCATTCCCCTAGCTTATCTCTTATCAAATATTTACACTAAATTTATTTGCACAGCTCTGAATTATTAAGTGCACGGAAATGATTTCGTCTACGTCTGGCAAGGTGCGTGAAACTAACCGAAACAAAAACAGAAGCAGGAGCAGAAAAAAAATCATCAAACAGTGACACCATGCCATGGGGAGAAAAAGTTGCTCGGGGAAAAGTTTTCCACATGTTTCTCGGTACTGCTGGTGTTCCGGGTTCATGTTCGACTCTGTAGGATGTTCGTTTTGCTTCCGAATGTTTGTGAGCATCAGACAGTGAATGTTGGATATTTAATGGAAAAAGTGTTAATGACTTGTTGATTCTGGGAACTAATGGAAAAAGCACGTGTTCCGATTCCTCACTCAGCTAACGAGTTATTCTGGGACGTTAGAGAAAGAGCTATAGATACAGCAGTAGATACATGCATACATTCATTTGTTCTATACATAATATAATTGAAACTACATAAGCATCATCAGCAATACAACACCACAATCTGTCTGGATTCATGGGTGAACACGCTACAACGGACCAGATGTTCGCCATCCGCCAGGTGTTGCAGATATGCCGCGAATACAACGTGCGCACACATCACTTGTTCATCGATTTCAAATCGGCGTATGATACAATCGATCGAGAACAGTTATGGCAGATTATGCACGAATACGGAATCCCAGATAAACTGATACGATTGTTCACGGCGACGATGGATCGAGTGATGTGCGTAGTTCGAGTATCAGGGACACTCTCGAGTTCCTTCGAATCTCGCAGAGGGATGCCGCAAGGTGATGGTCTTTCGTGCTTGCTGTTCAACACTGCGTTAGAAGGTGTAATAAGGAGAACGGGGGTAAGCTGCTTGGTTTCGCTGATGATATTGATATTATTGCTCGTAAATTTGAGACGATGGCGGAAACGTACATCTGACTAAAGAGTGAAGCCAGGCGAATCGGATTAGTCATTAATGTGTCGAAGACAAAGTACATGATGGCAAAGGGCTCCAGGAAGGAATCTCTGCGCCCGCCCCCACGAATTTCTATCGACGGGGATGAAATCGAGGCGGTTGAAGAATTCGTGTACTTGGGCTCACTGGTGACCGCCGACAACGACACCAGCAGAGAAATTCAGAGGCGCATTGTGGCAGGAAATCGTGCTTACTTTGGACTCCGCAGAGCTCTACGAACGAATAAAGTTCGCCGTAACACGCAATCAACTATATACAAAACGCTGCTTGGACCGGTCGTCCTCTATGGGCACGGAACATGGACCCTACGTGTAGAGGACCAACGCGCCCTTGGAGTTTTCGAACGGAAGGTGTTGCGTACCATCTACGGCGGAGTGCAGATGGAAGACGGGACTTGGAGAAGGCGAATGAACCACGAGCTGCATCAGCTGCTAAGAGAACCAACCATCGTTTATACCGCGAAAAGGGAGGCTACGGTGGGCGGGTCACGTCATCAGGTTCTCGACAGTCATCCGACCGGTACAAGAAGACGTGGAGTGCAGCGAGCTAGGTGGGTCGACCAAGTGGAGGACGATCTGCGGACCCTACGCTGAGTGCGGAACTGGAGACAAATAGCCATGGACCGAGTGGAATGGAGACGGCTACTGTATACAGCAGAGGCCACCCCGGCCTTAGCCTGATCAGTAAGGTAAGTTGTGGCTGCAGTCCTCCATCATCGGCCGCGTCCCACATTTGTCAGATCGTTCTACACCTGGTTCGCCCATCTTGCACGCTGTCCTCGGTCTGAAATTCTTGCGACCACCAGTTTTGCAGGGTTGTTGCGACGTGATACATCGTAGTAGAGACGGATGTCGCTGGTATTTGCGGCATTCTCGCCTTCATCGGCTAGGGAGTCCGCTCACGCTCTTTTGTCCTGTCCAGTGGTGTCATCGAGGTTACTCAAAGTTATTCACTGAGTAACAATCTCTTGAGTTAAACAATATTTTTTTTCATAAGAATATGGAGATTAATTCAAATATTTCACTCTATTTTCCTCCGCCGTTGTAAAAAAACCTCGCTGGTCATTTAGCATCAAATAGGCACGCGCCCTGAAAGATTTAAAACCATGCATCTTATATCCAAAGAAATTCCTAAAGTATTTCTCCAGAAATTCTTCCAGTGATTTTAATTGATTAGAAAATACCTAGTACCTTATAAAATTTAAATATATATTTATATTTATATTTCTAGATTTTACCTCAGAAATTAGAAATAGCTCCATAGGTCTTTTAGAAAATTTTCCAGGTATTCCTTTAGGAAGGTGGATTGGATTTCTTTTCTTCTTTTTTTGTTTTTGGGTTCCTTCTAGGCATTCTTCTAGAGATTCAAGGTACATTTTCAGACGCTTATCTATGCGTTCTTCCCAGTATTCCTATAAAATAAATTTTCCAGAAATTCGTCAACAGATTCTTCCACAAGTACCAACATTTTTATTGAATGATTTCTCCATGAAATTACCAATGAATGCCTCGCTTTTTTTCTAGAAATTTCACAAAGGGATACACGAGAAGTTTCTTCAGGAAGTTCTAAAGAAATACCTTCTGAGGTTCCTTGAAGAATTTTCCTGGATTTTTTTCAGATATTAAAAAAAAAGACACGGACACGTTCAATGCTTCCAGTGAGCTATTCGCTCTTTTAAGGAAGCACGACACTAGACAACAGACTAGCATGCAACGGCCAGTGGCACAGCCGCAAACTTTTCCTGACAGCTGCGACGGGAATTGAAACCGCGCTCCTCAGCACGATGCGACTACATGCTTGGTGACACCAGCCGTACGACCATGAAGCCGCACTAATATTCTTCCAGAGATTCATTCAAACGTGCTTCCTAAGATTTCTACGAAGATTCTACTGAAGATGGCTTCAGAAATTCCTTCAGGGGTTTATTCCGAAATTCCTTTGAAGAGATATTTTTATTTCCAGAGAATTCTTTAGAATTTTAGGGATTGCTTTAGAAGTTCTTCCGTGGAGTTTTCATAAATTTATCTAAACATTAATTTACAAATTCTATAGGAATTTCTTCAGAAATTCTTTACAAGATTTCTCCAAGAATTCTTTGAAAAATTCCAACAGTGATTCCTACAAGCATTTTTTTTAGATATTGCTCCTGCGATTCTGTTAGAAATAATCCCTGGGATGTCATCAGAGCAAAAATTTCTCCAGGGATTTTTCAGAAGTTCTTCCAGAAATTGCACAAAAATTACTGAAGAATTCTTTAAGAAATCCCTGAAGGAAGAATTATCTCGAGAAATTTCTTGAAAAACACCTGGAGATACCGTTAGAATCTCCTAGAATTTTTTTTTGTGAATTTCCTAGAGGAAAATTGATTGAAAATTCTTTAAGCAATTTCTGGACGAATGCCTAGGATAATGCATAGGAAACATTTTTAGAACCACTGGAGAAATGAAAATAAGTTTTTGTTTGAAGGAATCTTTCAAACATACCAGGAAGAACTAGAGAATGCTCTGCAGCTATTTTTTGGAAAATTTCTTGAAAATTATCTTAGCTAAGAAATACATTTTGGAGGAACTGTTGAGAGATATTCTGAAAAGACAAGGTGACTTTATCGGCCGTATCAGTCTTGGTAGCAACAAACCGGTGTAGCATCTATACCCGACGGTTTCGGAAATTTATTTTACCTTTTTCTAACTAAAAGGACTAAATGCTCGTTTTCTTGTGAAGATCCGATTGAGCTCTATGGAAAGTTGTATTGGATTAAAAATGGCGCTCACTCTGATGTATGTGTGCCAGTAATTGCGGTGCACACTGTATTGCAGGTGGCGTGTTTAATGTACACCCGAGCAAAGCTTGACAGCAAATTGAAAACTAATTTTGATGTTGTGATATTGCAAATAATGATAACTCAGGTTGTTGTCATTTTGGTCGTTTTAACGGTTAAAACATCAAAAATGAGAGCAGAAAAATGTTCCCGTAACAGCAAGTTGAAAACAATTCCTGCCATCAGTGATATCAAATTGATAACTGTTTTTGTTATCAGTGCGAAAAAATGGAAAAATCGTAAATGTAGAATTTTTCGAATTAGGCTGATACAAATTTTATTTTGACTTTTTGTCTCCCCCCCCTTCAAAAATTTTTGGCTGGTTTTTGCATTTTGAGGGGGCAGATAAAAAAATATTTATCAAAATTTCGGGTCTTGCTCAAAATTCTTTAACAAATCCGATGAGTTTTAAATATTTTTCAAATTAAATGCTTTATTATTTTAGTCCCCCCCCCCTCGATCAGTCAAAGAGTGGTGGGACAAAAAGTGAAATAAATATTTGTAACGGCCATGAAAACTAAAATGCAATATCTTATTTGCACTGATGGTATAGCATTAGTTGTATTATACAAGGTCGCCTAGAAGTTTTGAAATTACTTAAAAACTTTAATATTTATAATAGGTTGAAATGATAGCAAAACGAAATCAAAATTTGAAATCAAATTAAATCAAGACAATCTGATATCAAAATGTGATGTCAATTTGCTGCTGATTACAAATCGTGTTTTCGATTTGCTATCATTTTGTTGTTAGACTTTGCTCGGGCAGTGACTAAATCCATGTCTTTGATTTTCGTTATAAAATTTTGTTTGGCAGCCTACGTGCTGGTTTTGCTAACATTGTGTGTTTCTGAATTTATGAAAGTAGTACTGAAGGAAGTTCGGAATAAATCCAAAGAAATCCCTGGAGGAACTTTTGGAGAAACCCCTGAAAGAACTTCCAGAAGAATCGCTTGAGAATTTTCTAGATACATTTTCAAATCAGTGCCAGAGATAATCCTTGAATAGATAAAATAATTCCTAAAGGAACCTTATGAAAAAATCAAATAAAAATTCTGGAAAAGTTTCAAGAAAAAAAAATTCGAAAATGTAAAGGAAAACCCTAAAGAAATTTCTGAAAGAATCTCCGAATCTTTGTGAAAAAATCTCTTAGAATTATATCTTATGAATAAACGTGAAACGTGGGTGAATTTCTTTGTTTTCGGAGAAATCCCAAAGATAAACATCTGGAAAAAAATTACTACAATATTTCTGTAGGAATTGCTTCAGAATGGTTTGAAGATATACGTTAGGATGTACATTAGAGTGGGTCATCGTTTATATGAAAAAATGAAAAATTCAATGGTATCTCATCAGATCAAAGCTTTATTGATCCCATTTCAGGACCCAAATAAGTGTGCAAAATTTGGGCACGATTGGTTATGTCTACGTTTTGCGCATCGCGTTTGAAGTTTGCATGGGGTTTTACATGGGAAACCCCACTTTTTTGCATTTATCTCATAACAAGCTCAAATTTTTCCATAACCATGTAACCGATAAAGTGAAAGCATAGGCTATGGTGTCCTGAAAAACTTTGTCGAAGACCGCGAAGTGATCTGATGCTTATGAAAAAAGTTATAGCGTTGGCATTGCTTGGCGAAACAGCATGATTTTGTTGCTATTGTTATTCCTTTACATGTTAAAGCATAAACACATGCATGTGGTTCGTTGGTTATAACTATTTTCACAAGCATCGGATCGCTTTGCGGTCTTCAACAAAATTTTCAGAACATCCTAGGCTATCATTTTACAGTATCGGTTAAAAAAATTTAGACAAACTTTTTCAACTTATGGCTAAAATGCAAAAAAGTATGTTTTCCCATACAAATTTCAATTGCTATGCGCAAAGTTTAGACGCAACCGGTCATGCTCAAATTTTGCACAGATACTCAGGACCCGAAACGGAACCAAAAAAAAAATTGATCTGAGAAAACGGTTCCGATAACCCACACTAGTGTACATGTACAAGCATGAGTTAATATAGCAGTCGCTGAAGGAATTTCCTATAGAATCGCTTAAGGAATCGTAGGAGTAAATGCGGAAGCAACTTCTGGAGAAACACTTGGAATAGTTTCAAGATGAATCTTGTGAAAAATTTCTTGATAAACTCCTGAAGAAGTCTCAAGGAAAATCCCAAAATTCTGTCCGAAAATTCTTGAATGAATCGTTAGAGGAATCCCATTAGAAATGTTGTTTTTTTAACAGGGACAATGATGCGATAGAGGTTAGAGAAATCTTTATCGTCATTATTACTAAAATCATTCAACACAATCCCACAAGTATCTTATTTCTGTGAACTTTTCAAAAAAAAAAAAAAATCCATTAATTCTAAAATAATCCCCAAAGTTATTTCTGACTGTGTTCCTGGTGGTAGTCCACCAGGTGATTATTTTTTAGAAATTTTAAGAACTCTTAATGAACTCATCTAAAGAGCTCTGATTTTACCATGACAGCACTTGTTCAGCCTACTTAAGCGCTTCACGTCCTTCTTGAGAGCCGACTAGCGCAGACGGGATACGGCTTTGGCTTCTCGCGTTTCCGTTCGCTCTATCGTGGCTTTGGCGTTCCTTCGCTCTTTTCCGCAGGTGTCACCTGTGATCCACTGCTTTCTTTGGGTGCGTAGCTCGCCCAAATTGTTCTCGCCGGTGACGATGAAGGCGTTCTTCATGGCGCTCTATTGATCTTCTACGCTTCCACCTTCCGGAATATCCGCAGCACGGTTCTCCAGCTCCTCTACGAAGGGCATTTTCACCGCAGTGTCTTCCAGTCGGCGTGTGTCGCGTGTGTTGAACCAGCGCTCGATTTTCTTCTCCTGGCAATGCGCAACCTGATCTCGCCGATTAAGAGATGATGGTCGGACGCAATGTCGGCATTACGTTTGTTTCGCGCATCGAGCAGGCTTCGCCTCCATTTTCGGCTGAATCAGATGTGGCCGATTTGATTTTCCGTGATGCCGTCACGGGAAACTCATGCCGTTTTGTGCACTGATCGATGGGAGCCTGTGCTCAAATAAGGTTCTACAAACGGCAACAGGGTGACTAGAATCAAAGAATAAAAATAAAAGGAATGCCCTCTGTTGCCTTCTTCTATGTAAACGTCAAGCGACAAGACAAGAGGCGCTCTCCAAGCGTTTCAAGGTGGAAGCTCTATGTAACAGTGTTCGTAATTTGTTATAAGAGAAGGTGATGTGCGTATGTTTTGGTATCCGCTTACAATCAGTCACGCACACTACCGCATGAAGGTTGAACTTTCATCCGCAGGTAGCGCTGCGGTAGTGTACCCCCGTGGATCCGTGGAGTGGGCATTCTTGATATTCTTATTCTAAGCTAGAATGAAGAGTTGTTTGCCATTATTGTTCTTTAGCTGGTGAACTCTGAACTATCTAATCCCGTGGAATACAATTATTACCACACCCGAGTAACATTTTGATGATCAAATAGTCTTGTAGAGGTTTTGAAACCCGTCATAAAATCTAGTACCTTTTATTCTGGTTTAATAATATTTCTAAGAACCTCTTCTAGTCTATTATGCTTAAAAAATGTTACTCTAGCAAAACAGACGTACATCCTTATTTTGACCGTAAAGTAGTGAATGTCAAATAAATATTGTGCATCCTAGCATAATCACTCAGATCCTGCTGATCTGAGTCAGCCGCCATAAGATTGCGCCCGTTTGATTTGTACACGGCGGCTGCAAAACAGTTTTAGCCAAGGTACACACCGTGTACAAATCATACGTGCGCGGTCTGGCGCGATCTGAGGCTGCGCGTTTCGAACGCAGCTTGCTGAGAATCTAAGATAAGCGCGACAATATAAACGACGAAAATGAAACAATATTATCCGGGATATTGAGGTACACCCTGTTCTTACAGCATCCCATTCGAAGCAGTTTCTCAGAAACGTCAGATTCGTTTGTTTTCATACAGCGCACAAGACTGCCAGCACTCGAATAAAAAAATCCCATCGATCCCATGATGGCGTTCGGAGGGAAAACGTCACTTCAGATGCTGCAGAAACCTTTCCCTACTAACACGATAACAGGATACACAGCATCACTTCCTGCTGATGTTTAAAGCGGTATATTGTATAAAACATGGCAACGTCGCCTTGGAGGTTCTGCGCAAGCGCGCATTTTCCAATCCGCTGTCCTAAACATTGGCGGAAAACAACGTCATTGCCGGAGGTTTTCAATGTTAGCTGAGAGCTTCTGTGGCAGCCGACGGATTTCCGAACGTGAATCAACGACGGAGAGCGGTGGCTCCCTCTCTTCATTTTCTCTGTGCGGAAAAGGGGTGTTTGAAGGAAAACTCGTCTATTGTGTGAGCTACCGTGAACTGGGAGAAAATTTATTCTATGAAGTGGAATTGTTGAAATTTTACAACTCTGATTATTGTTTTTCTCTGTGGCACGTTAATTGTTCGACTAACTTTGAAGCAATGATGAAAATGTCATTTCGACATACATATCTAGATTCAATCATCTACAGCTTATTTCAGTAGCTGAATCTGAAAATATGGTTTACGAAAAACTTTTGCGGCTGGACCAGTTCTACGAGAAATTGACGGAAAACCACTCTTCAATGCTTAAGGTAAATGCCATCAACTACTTTAGAAAAAATGCCAATTGATATTCATCATGAATTTTAATCGGCATTTTTCGAAGTTAGTCAATTACATTGACTATAAATGTCAAAGTGAAAGAGGTTTTTCCGTGACTTTCTTGTAGAGCTCGTCTAGATGTACATTTATTTCATAAACCATATTTTCAGGCGTATTGTAGGCGATTGAATGTTGATATGTCCAAATGATATTTTCAGCACGGCTGTGAAGAACTTCTTGGATGGTAATGATAATAGACAGCAAGTTTATTGGAAGATTTTAGTTGTGAAAAATCTTGGACGTTAACGGCTTGACAAAAAAAAGAAAATACTATAGGAATGCTTTCTATTTCAAATCATGTTTCCAGAAATAACATCTTACAGCGGGCTAATTTCCCTCCGGTCGACGGTACCGCCCCAGTGGAAAACTCTCTCGTTTCTACCGAACAAACCGAACCGGGTGCTTCCGCTCCCGGTCTGGTTTTCCAGGCATGCCAGCAGAGGTTGTTTCTGTTTTTTAAAAAGTCCGGCTCCTCGTATGACATCATTCAGTTGTCTGCAGTGCTCTCGCAACGTCAGTCGTACAACAATCCCCGGTGTGGTGGCTCCCGAAGCCACCGTTCGAAGTGTTTTCCGCCCACATTGCCACCCTCCAGCGCAGCGTGCATGCTTCTTTTGAACTGTTATCGCTAATTTCGACACGAATGTCGCGTTTTTCGGCGCACGGAACGTGAAAGCTTGTAAACATCTGCGATAGTGATCTCTAGGACTTGCGAAATCGTGGGAAATTTGACTGATTAGTGCTAGTGACGAGTGGAAAATTTGCGTTTTTTCTTACTAGTGAAAATTTTTGCCAGCAAAAACAAACGGGAAAACGGCTCTCGCGTAGTGCTTCCTATCTCCTGTATATCACATCAGTAGAGGGCCACCAGCAGACATGTACGTTTATTCGACTTTCTCTCCGGCAGGGTTCTCTCAGTGGTGATTATTTTCCAGCCAGCGTGCCAGGATCTCCGTAGTGTGAGTGTGAACGAATTCGGGGATTTCCTTCATTACGTGACGTTGTATGTTCGTTCGGTGGCCCTTGGATGAGTCATCCTTTGGGTTCATAATACGTGTAGATATAGATATACGCCGTCTGGTACGGCTCTTGAGTGACGGAGAGCGAAAGACACCGAAGAATCGAACCCAAGAGTGACATGGTGGTGTTGTATCAGCAGCAACGAGAAATTGCTGGGTATCATAATACATAGTGGAGACATAAATAGACCAACTCCGCACCGAATTGTGGTGGAAACGTGACCCATAATTATTGGGCTTTTGCAATTGATCGACAGTGTAGAAATAGATTTGTTCGTTGGTCGATTGCCCCGGATCAGAAAACCACAATACAGAACCCGAGAAAAATAAGGTACGTAGAAAATTTTTCCGAATTGTGTGGAGAAGTAATTTCGGAGAGTGCCAATTAGAAATACTCCATGCGTTTCGTCCTCGAAGTATCATCATCATTTCGCTGATGATGATGGGAGAGAATCTTTTCTGCGGTTGTAGTGGTGGTTTCAGCATCTCTGACTCTGATTTGGTCCTCATCAGGCATCAGCAGGCTGGCAGGCAGGCAACAAGAGGAACTGCTCCCACGTTGGAGCAGGAGCTCAATGTGAAGGAATGCTCCACACGCGTTATATCTATAGCTGTAGAGATACTACGGCACGTTCAAGGATCTTCCGCTCCGTCGTCGTTGCCGTGGTTGGCTCGGGCTGCTTTCATAACACTTTTCACGACTTTGAGAAATGTCAAAATTCCTTCCGGCGAATGGATGTTTATTTTTGCGAGCCTGTCTTATCTTTATGAACTACTGCTCAGTGCGGTTGATTGGTTCGATTTTTCCTCACATTTGGGCAGAATTTTATCGGCACCTCCGTTCCTCTGATATCAGAGGTTTGGAGTTATAAACATTGATGGGGAGATACTAGAAGAAGAAGTGAACGAGGTGGTTTGTAGTGCCTATTGCTGTGAAGTGATGTGGATATAGGATGCTTTAGTTGTTAGTGACTAGAACAGGGTTGAAATAGTAACAAAGTAGATTCAAAATCAATGTACCTGTTATGAATAAATTGAATCAAAATAATGCAAAACATCATCATGCCAATACACATGCTCCATCAAACAAATGGTGATATTTTTTATTGTGTTTTAAAATTCAGTTGTTCAAAACATTTGCGCCTCCACATAGATCAATTTCTCAAAAAAGCCTGTTAGGAAATCTTACATGAATTACTTCAGAAACTTCTCCGATGTTTTCAGAAATTTTACTTTCGAAATTTATTTGGGGTTTCTCTATAAATTTCTCTAAATATTTATTTTCCATGGATTTCCTTAGAAAATCCATCGGAGATTTCTCCAGATATTCTTTTGGGTTTTTATAATCCCTCGATTTTTGAAAAAAAAACCTTCAGGATTTAAAAAAAATCTTTCATGGATTTATTTGGAATTTTTCTTCAGGGATCGCTTTACACCGTGTCCAATAAGTTCTCATACAAAATCAAATTGAATTCATTTCACATCTGTAATAAGGATTATCAATCTATATATATAAAAATGAGTTTGAAATCCCTTTGAGGCAACAAAACTCAAGAACGGCTGAACCGATCAGGATGACTCTTGCACGGTTCGATTCGTATTCGTGGTGGCTGTGTTTATATGTACAAAAAGTTACGAAAATCAGCTTGAAAAGTAACAAAATTGAAAAATTTTGATTTTTCATGAACGGGGAAGGAAATCAACACGATCGAAATGAAATCAATCTAGAGTGCGGCGACGTTATGAGTTCAACAGTTGTAAAAACAATAAAAGCTGGGCAAGACAACGTTTGCCGGGACAGCTAGTGTAAATATATTTATTGAAAGGCAAACTAACACTGATCAAATGCAGCATATGTTTTGGAATTAACTGTCCTTTATACTTCTCTGCTGATCGCTTATGTGTCGTAAGTTCATTTCAGCTGGCACGCACGCCATTTCTTTGGTTCTTCTTCACATTTAAACGAGTAATGATTTAAAGTTGAAACAAATTAGGTTCCTGTCCTCACAATTGCTAGATGTAACTTTGGCCAAAAGAGAAAAAATAAGAGACTCTGTATTGGCGGAATACGAAGCCATTTTATTTAGTACAAAATAAAACGTGAATCAAACAAAAATGTCCACCCAACTAACAAAAGTAGCTGCATAAAAGCTTAAAGAGCAAACGCTTTTGGAAGCAAGCTCGTTTAAGCTCCTATACAGCGAAAATGTTAGTTGGGCATTTACCTGTTTTAATGAGATTTGTTGTGTTAAAGAAGCATGGCTGTATCATATCTTGTTGATTCACAACATTCTCACTTCTTATACGTACTTGTATCCCTATCGTGGTAAATTTTGACCAAAATTTATGTTTTATGATGTTTATCTTTAATATGACGAACATTTTCAAGGAAATCAGCTCAAGTGAAGCTTACTACCAAATTTCTTACCATATCATAACCAAAATTGTATTATTTCAGCTTTAGTATATCCATTTCGTACAATACTTGGGATATAAACTCAAAATTTAACCTTATGGACTCTTTTTAGCTACCGTAGAATGAACAACTTTTCGGACATTTTTCTTGCGTGCCGGAGCAAACGGATTTCAGAAAACGGAAGTGTACTGTTAGGCTTATAAAAACAAATAGAAAATAATGTTATTCTAAACCGTATGCTTTATTTAATCAGTATTATGTGGCCCTTCAATATATGAAACAAAGATGTGAAATAAAATTCTATTTTCTAAATTTGTATTTTGTATGAGAACTTATTGGACACGGTGTAAAAGTTTTACTATTGATTACTTCAGAAATTCCACTGAGGAAATTCTTAATGAACCATCGGAAGATTTTCTAGAGGATTTATTTCAAGAATCTCTGGAAGAATTTTGAAGCGCCGAAACGTCGGAAAATAGATAACCTCTGTTTCCTTTGATTTGAGAGACTACATTCCAAACCATACTCGATAGAAAATAGAAAAAAATGTTGAAAGCTTCTCCTTCTTAATTATTTTAGGAACAAAAAAATCGTCATACGTTGCCTGTTGATGTGATTATAGCAGTAATAAATCCTCAAAAATGTGACGCTGAGGTATTCACTTCTTCAACTGAATCTCGCTCTCCAGGAACTTCTGCTGGGACTCAACAGAAATCCTTCTGTTGAATTTCTGTAGGGAATTCCTCCAAGAATTATTCCGTAGGTTTATTCAGGAACTGTTCTAGGGATTTACCTAGAATATCTTGAGGAATTTCTCTTTGGATTTCTCCAGGAACTCCCGCTGGGATTGTTCCAGTAATTGAACCGAAGACCTATTAATGATTTGTCCAGTGGTCCCTCCGCGCCAAACCAATGATTGAAAGCAGTTTACATGTTAGCTGATTCAATGCTGTAAATTCATGTTGTTTAAGTAGGGAAGGTAATCAAAATTTTAACCAAATTGCGGTTTTCTGAAGCAGTGCAAATTTTAAGTGATTTTTTCTTCCACATGGAAATAATTTACTACGGCAAAATCGTATGTACCTACATGGAAGCCACGGGTATAAGCTTTCTGTTAAATGGTAAAAAGATTGTATTTGCACCGAATTTCATTGAAAAGATTGATAATTCTTCAACAATGATTTTAATCTTAATTTGAACCATCGTAATCATAATTTGAACCAATTTTAATCTTAATTTGAACTACTGGCGGCAGCAGCTCGAGCAACTCACAAAACAGTCAATTCCATGCTAAACAATTAAAAATGACATGAATCTGCTAATTCTCATACCTATTTATCACTAGGCAGTGGAATCTCAACTCAGAATGTTCGAAATTCTTTAGGAATTTGGAAACTAAATTTGGAATTTTTCATCCCCCAAGAGTAAACAAAGCAACCACTAGCGCAATCTACAGGCCAACACTAGAAGCTCACCCCCGTTTACTAGTTCAAATTTAGATTACAAATGGTTCAACTTAAGATAACATTCTCCAAGTAAGAACCACTCAAATTTGATAATTTATGACAAATAATACGGAATATTATTCGGTTGGTCGATTCTACGATAAATAAGCTTTCATTTGACGTGTTCACATATTGCGTGTGATGCAATGCATGAGCTGTACGAGTGCACCGAAAATGTGCTTTCTCTTGGGGGAAATGGGTGAAATCACAGTGATTTTTCAATTGCCTGTTTTCCATGCCAAAAACGCTATTTTCAATGCTTTTAAAGTCCATGTTATCAGGTTATATTACGGAAAGCTGTTTAAAATGTTTGAAATGGTTCAAATTAAGATTACAATTTGACTAGATCAAAGTTTGATTTCTTACCCTAAATATTTCTTAAATTCTAATGATAAAATAAGTACATGTTGGTATTGAATTTACTCTTTTTGTAGATGCTACCGATTGTACGACATTTTCCCGAACACCAGTTCTCCGAATGAAGTTTCCCCGAAAGTTTTTTCCCCAAATGTACCATTTACCCGAAAAATGTTTCCCCAAAATGTGTATATCATCTGCCATTTAACCTTCTTTGGAAATTATCTGAAGCACACAACGCTGCGTACGCTGAGCGTAACCTGTCTGGGTCATCATGAGCCCAATAGGGTTAATTAAACAGTAGTTTTCGTTCACAAATTCTTATTATTTTAGGCAGAACTATGGCTTTTGTAATATTCATTTAGAGGTATGATAATTAAGTGGAAAATGTATCATCTCACCATATATACATTCAGCTCACCGATGTCCTAATACATTGACGCAGAAAAATAAGGCTTGTTTAAAACAATAAAACGCATGGTTGATTTTCAAACTAATCATTTACTTATTCCAAAGTTATATTTCTTTGTTCTTACTTAGAGTTTATCGATCAAAACAACCAATTCTCATCATTCCATATAACGTTTAAATCTTCATTTGTTTCAACAAAATGGGGACCAGAGTTGCTCTCTGTCACTATCAATGGTAGGTAAACTGCCGATTTTGGTAGGCTGACTGCGATCCAAGTCAGCGTGCGCTCTGTTGAGTCACTGCGTCACCGTCACTTTTCTTTTCCCATCACAACTGGACTGATTACGATGGCGTGTAGATATCACTGATAGACCATCTTTGAAATTCGTTTAAAAATCAAAATAAACACTTAAAGTGATGAAATTTAAATATGTGGTACAGAATAAAAGGTTTCGTATGATGGTCACAAAACATTTTGAGTTTTGGCTAAAATCGCAAAAATATCAGTTCAGTTGCTATGATAGTGCTCTGGAGTGTGGATCAGTATCAAGTGGGTCACTGGTCACTATCGTTTTGATATTGATCGGCCTACAGTGATAATGACGATGGTGCAAAATCAGTAGTCAACTGACATGACTGATATTTGGCAGCTCTGATGGGGACCATAAACATGGCCCGGAAGCACTCACACATCTTCAAAATTCTTTCCCCAACATCGCCACAACGAAGAAAGTGTAGCAAATTCATCACTCCAACTTTCAAGTGCAGTTTTGGCCGTGATGGATAACGCGCAGCTACTCAAGGCTGCATCCACAAAAGGTTGGTCGGTTTCGATTTTTTTGCCTTTTTTATTGGTGCTCGCTTATATCCGCTGGTCGAGTGTCTAAAATAAGATTTCCGAGCTGCCGCAGGAGCTGCCGTCACCAACACAATCACTTCCTGGCTTTGTTAGTGGCAAAAGTGCAATCGTTTAAAACAATCTGTTATTTTATGTTGAAACAACCAAATCTCTGTTTGTTCTAACAAACTGTCAAAAGTTTCAGCAAATGAAAATATTTGTATTAATCAAACAATGGAACAGTTCAGTTTAAACTAGAAATGAGTTTGTCGTTATAGCAAGCTGAAAAATCGGTTGATTTGAACTAGAATTTAATTGTGTTTACAATTTATTTTTCTGCGTGTTGCACGAAAATGTTAGGGCAATGTGCGAGTCAACTATTTGGATATATGTGCACGGGTGGAACCTAGAAGTTGAGGTTTTTTGGCAAAAATAGCGTCATCCACGGGGTATAAACGATGAGGTAGGAAATATTGGTAAATGTCCATAGGTCTATTAGTTGTCTAGCGTAACATCTTAGGTGGGTTAAGCTGAATGGTTATCAGTAGACCCGATGGGTATTGACCTAGTGTCTTCACCTGATTGATAACCTTTTCATAATAAATTTTCCTTCTTTCAAACATAGGCTGTTCTTTCAAGTTGACCTGTAAAATTTGTCATCAGAAGTATTAGTCAAATTAGCTGGTATATTTAATATTGATGTTTTGTTCTTTGGTGTCAAACTGTTCTAGTGTCTTTGGACGTTATAGTATGAATCTCCATCAGAGATTATCCCTTCTTTCAACATAAACGATTCCCGGCTGTTCGAGTCCATATGAAGTTAACTATCAATGTTAACTTCTTTTCCCGATCAGCCTAGATAGCTGTGTAGTGTCGGTAGCGGTTGTCTCAATTGGCTAAGAATAACACTACGGACCACCTGTTCCGGGGGTAAAAGTCCACTAAACAGGGAACCCCAATCCAATGTGTCAGGCGACCCGTGCTGATGGATGAATGGTTGAGGGGCTTTAAAATATGTTCGATCTTTAACGGAGCCCGTAACGTAGGTAAATCGCCTTTATGTGTTGCGTTACGGTTCAAGATCTACCAAACCGAACCCTAGTGACATCCGGTTTGTCAAGTTGGGGTAATGTGTTTTGGTAAAAAGGATTCATGGTACAAAGTCCTTGTTACTGGTGACAGTTTCTAAAATTGCAATTATTCTGCCTTGCTGATAGTTAAAGAATCGGACTTTGCCCACCCGAGACTACACTTGATGTTAGGAAAACAAACATGCTTTACGTATCTGATTGCGTACTAACCTATCAAGGACTGTTAAGTTCTGGTAATTCAAGGACTCACGTGCATTCTTATTGCAGAACACATTCTCTAATTTGACAGAGTTTTGCAACTAGCCTAAAGTCCCGGGTTTTTCTTTGTTATCCTGGGACTACACACTAAGATTCGATTACCGGAGTCGGTAAAATTTTACAGGGTTTTTGAACAGCAGAGTTAACTCGGTAATTTTCTTCGTTACCGAAAACTCAGTATAGCGTGAAATTGCTAGCTGTCAAATGAATACTGATTTAGTCAGTAAATTCTGCTGTCAATGTATTACGGACTTTTTCGGTAAATTGATATTTCGTTTTATTACTGACTTTTCAGCAGTTAATACGGTCCCCAGCCCTCCCGTTGATTCCAGATTCCTAACTATTTTTCCAGCTTTGATTTATTTCCGACCATGTCCCGGAACCATGGAACTTTAATTATTAGTTTATATGTCCATGCCACCTCCCCATGGCGGATGCTTATTCGGCAAAATATTTGCCGGCGAGCAAGCTATAAGTAAATCTACTAGTTCTGTAACTGTTCGGTAATTTGTTTTACGGTTTTTGATCAGTAAATCGAAAAAAATACCGATACTTCAGTTATTCTACACAAAAATACTGACTTTCAGCAACGCATTTCATTGATTTGCTGAAGACGGTAATTGATACTACCGGTAGCTCAGTAAAACCGAATATTCACTGAAAAGAGCGAAAAGTCAGCAAAAACAAGTGCCGACTTTTCAGTATTTACTACGGTTTACCGAGTTTTCATCAAAATTCAATGAAAACAAACCGCGCGCGCATATTGGGCAGCTGTCAAACGTTAATGCTTTTCGCAATGAAGCTGGTTGCGGTCATTGAAGGAAGAAACTGTCGGCGTCGGTGGTGTAGTGGTAAGCGTGGTTGCCTCTCACCCCAGTCGGTCGGGGTTCAATACCCGTCGACGCCGATGGGATTTTCTGAGACATAAAATCCGTGATCACGCCTTCCCTCGGATAGGAAGTAAAGCCGTAGGTCCCGGCCCATGTGTTGATGGGTTCGATATGTAGGGTCCTCAGGTGTGGTGGCTGTCTCCCTGGGGCGTCGGAATTTAAGGCTTAGCTCCTAGACCCAGCCGACGTAAAACACAACTGGCGCCGAACGGTGCTAGTTGGCCAGAAAAAATAAGAAGAAGGAGAAGAAGGAAGAAACTTTTGCGACAAATGCGCTGCAAAGCTGGAAAAATAGTTAGGAATCTGGAATCAACGGGAGGGCTGGGGACCGTATTAACTGCTGAAAAGTCAGTAATAAAACGAAATATCAATTTACCGAAAAAGTCCGTAATACATTGACAGCAGAATTTACTGACTAAATCAGTATTCATTTGACAGCTAGCAATTTCACGCTGAGTTTTCGGTAACGAAGAAAATTACCGAGTTAACTCTGCTGTTCAAAAACCCAGTAAAATTTTACCGACTCCGGTAATCGAATCTTAGTGTGTATACAGTGGATAGACAAAATGATCGGGATTGGCAAAATTTTCACTTCGAAAAAAAAAATGTCAAATAGTTGTAACTTTCCAAAAGGTGCATCAATCATTCTCAATTTTTTACTGTAAGATGAACAACTAATTGTGTATCAGTGGTCCTGTTTTGGAAAAGATCGGGCTATTCTGCCGGAAGCTATAATGGTTCTAGAAAAAGGTGTATTTATCCGATAGCCAAATTTGATCTGTTATATCTCCGGATTCAATGAACCGAATGCAATGAAATTTTGACTAATTCTGACTTTTATAATGAGCTCTGGAAAACTTTAAACTGAACATATAATTTTCAACGTGGAAGAAAATTATAACCATTAGTTTATTTTTCTAATAAAACAGCAAATTATCCAAAATTTCAACATAGTTTCAAAATTCAAGATACTAATTATAGTTCATTTAAATTCCCTCAAATTGAGTTGAATATAAACATGTTTTAAAGGAAGGTAACAATAAAGCCGGCAATAAATTTAAAAAAGTAATGGGATATATATAAAAAGTAGACCAATTTACTAAAAAATCATAAAATAAACTAAATCGCTACAACTCTTTCGCTTGTAGAAAATTTCAAATTAAGTCAAACGTTTTCAGCTATTTCAGCGGGTATTCCAGGAATCCAGGAATCGCTGCACACATCCTCCAAGATTTGTTTTTCATGAAATCCGTAAATTTCTCCAGGAATTTCATCTGGAATCCTGACTGAGATTCATCAGGAATTAAAAAAAAACACGGATACGGTCTTCAGCCAGAATCTGTACAGACTGAACGAAACCTAAGTATAGATAAGGGACACGCGGAGCATGCACAAGTGGATATGGAGAAGAAACTTTCTCCATGAAAAGTTTTATCGCCCGGAGCGGGAATCGAACCCTTACCCCACAGAATGGTGCGAATTGAAGCTTGGTGACCCTAACCGCACAGCTACGAGACCCTGATTGCTTCTATGATTCTTCTCTGAATTACTGTAGGGATTTATTCAGGAAACTCTATAGGGATTTATTTGGAAATTGCAATAGGGATTCCTATTGTCACATCTGTAAATGTGCATGGTAATCCTCAAGGATAAAAATCTGTTTCCAAAAATCATAAAAACGACTCATGATTTCATGAGCCTGGTGCATTTTCTTTTTACGAAAATACACCATGATTTATGATTATGATATTATGATCCGCTGTCACGTAACGCCACTAATGCGTTACTTTTTTTTTCTAAAATCATAAAGTCTAATGTCTAATCATATTATTGTGATTTTGAATCATGCTTTCGGGTGCGCATCGCTTCTGAGTCTGGTGGATTAAAATGAAATGAAATTAAAAATGAAAAATTGGCAGCCATTTCGGAGGTGATTTAATGATGACCCAAAAGCAAAATATGATTATATAGGAGTTATTATGAAGAATTTTCAACATCAGAACAGAAGGATTCGGTTGGTATGGTGCTGGTGATGTTTGACAGCACCGGAACAGGAACGAAGCCGTAACGGGTTTGGACGGATCCGGAGCGAGGAAGGACAGCCGCATCCGTTTAAACTGGAATGGAAACGGTGGCGTACAATCGGATGTTACTTAGAAATGATTTTTTCAATCATTAGGAAGAAATTTTAACACGTTTTTTTACTCACGAGTCGCTAAACTGAGTCGGACCAGTCGGGATGGAGCTGGTGTCGTTTGACGGCGCTGGAACTGGAACAAACGAAGTCGGAACGGAATCGGACGAGGAATGGCATCCTTAGTCGTTTGAGCTGGAACGAAAACGATGGCGTGCAATCGAATTTAGAAATGAGTAAAGAAAACGTAAGAAAACATTTTTGGCACATTTTTACTTACCAATTTCTTTGGGAGAATGATTTTACGAAGAACATACTAGAACGCTAATAACACTAAAAAGTAACATAATTATTGTATTTAAAACTATATTTTCATTAAATTTATGGCTTTTTACATTTTTATCACCATTCACCAACGATGCCACACACGGAATGGCCACGTTTTGATAGAGGTGTGCGGAGAGCGCGTAACGTTTGATTTTTTTCATGAGTTCAAGCTCATAAAAGTGGTTGCAACGAATCATGATATTAGTTGCCCAGATTATAAAATTATGATTCGTGATCATGGTTATATAAAATGACAAACCTTTATGTTTTATGATTTGTGAGTCTTAAAAACAGGATCAGATTTGTTTCCGTGCTGTTTCAGGGTGCTCCTTCACTGCTACCATTAAACAAATCTCCGAAGTGCTCCTTCCACCTAGCTGCTTTTTTCTGTCATGGTTTGTCCGATGTCATCTTTTGTCCGATGGTTTTGTCTGTCAGCAAATTTCCTTCTCGGTCATTGCACATGTACAAGCGCAGTTTTGAGCCGCGCAACATTGACAACCCTGACACTACTTACTTTGAAAAATCATAACTCAAGAACAAAGCATTGTTGAAACAAAGTTTTTTAATGAAAATGAAAGCAAATTTTCTCAGAAATAAAAAATGAACTGAAAAAAGTTTTCGACATAATTTTCCACAGTTGAGAAAATTCGTAAAGAAAAGCCGGAAAAACTATGCCCGAACTCGGGAAAAATTTTCAAAAAAAAAACGTTTTTGAGAAGATAATTTCATAAGCTTTGAAATTTTTGAAATGCACTTTATTTCGTATTTGAGTTATGGCCAATTTTGTTGAAAAATGTTAAAATGTGCCATATAAGCCTTTTCTTTGAAAAAATCATAGCTCAAGAACGAAGCTTGGTAAAAACAAAGTTTTTAATGAAAATGAAAGCAAATTTTCACTGGAATCAACAAATTAATATGAAGTGGAAAAAGTTTTCCACCGTTAAGAAAATTCATAAAGAAAAGCCGGAAAAACTATGCCCGAACTCGCAGAAAATTTTCAAAAAAAAATATTTAAAAAGGTTGACCATTACTCAGGAAAGAGAAAAAGTGCATTCCAAAAAAATCAGCGATCGAGTGTAGAATTAGCATCTGAGTTAAAATACACATAAGAAAACTAGAAAAAAAAATCAGCGATCAAAGCTTATAGAATTACCCTTCTAATTTTTTTTTTTGAAAATTTTCCACGAGTTCGGGCATAGTTTTTCCGCCTTTTCTTTATGAATTTTCTTTGTTTCTACGATGCTTCGTTTTTGAGTTATGAATTTTTGAAGTAAGTAGTGTCAGGGGAAAACAAAATAATTCCACCTGAGTTTTCCGGGAAAATAGGCGACCCTGATTTTTTTCTCATTTTTTTTTGTTCATACATATATTCATGAGCCCTGCCTGTAGAAAAAGTTTCATGAAAATCTGAGACCCTTCGGCCCACTTTGTACGACAATAAAAAAAATCCCCAGCTCCGCATATTGTTCCTGTCCATGCTTTCCTGCGCTTCAGCAATCACCCACGTTGGGAAAGAAGTCTTTTGTGGATTTTTAGCAAGATCCTATTATCGAGTTTCGGATAAAAAAATGTCTCCGAAGTCTAATCTTTTTTAAGAAGTGTGTTCAAGATAAGAAGATGATCCCTTTCGAAATTTCTGGGAAAATTTCTGACGTGAAACTTGTATTTATACTGTAGAGATTGAACCATGAAAGAAAATCATGTCATACCAAAGTAGTTAACAGTGACAGAAAGAACCAGCCTCCCTATGGTATGTTGTACATACCACAACATTTTTTTTTTTGTCTCAAGAGCACACTTATGTGTCTCTGACAGATTTTGGGCCGGGCTCGGATTCGCTCCAGCACGCCACAATTTTGAGCTGTACCTCAATTTATAGGGCAAAATATGCGATTTTGGGATTTTTTTTACTGCAAGCCATTAAGCGGGGAAGAACTTTTTTTAAGCAATCAAAAGGGTAAATTGGACAATTAACATCTAAATTCACGACTCATGCAAAATATTTCATTTTACCAAATCGTATTTGATAGTTTTAAGCGATTTATGTTAGGTACGATATTTCCCATACAAGTCACCCTCCAAAAGTTGCATGCAAGTTTACATATTACACCAAAACCGCCATTTAGGTAATGAGTCGGGACTGCCTAAATAGAATTTTTACCTAAATGGATTCAGTTTATTACCTAAATGGATTACAAGGTTGCAAAGAAGTTCAACAAGAGAGAATTACTAGGAGATTTAAAGGAGATCATGCGGAGTTTCAGATGGTTTCAAGGAGTTTCATGAGGGGAGGGGCTTCAGGGGCGTTTTCGGGGGTTTTGGAGGGTCTTAGATCAGAATTGTCATTCAAATGACTAGCTGGGCACGAAACACGAAAAACCTTGCGAAAAACTTTGCAAAATTCCGCCAGACTGAAAAATTATTCAATGTCGGGTCAAAGTCGGGTAAATTTTTATCGCATGTTGGGCCATTGTTGGACCAACATCAAACAACTGTTGGGTCTATGTTGGGTTTGGTGGCCAAAATAAAAACATGTGAATGATAGGTTGATGTCGGGTTTGACGTCATCAATGCTGGAGCTGATACCAACTGAATGTTGGAAGGATGGTTGATTATCTCAATTTCAGCTGGAAATGACGCTGAATACTGACATTTTTCAACACTGCATGGAAGGGGGGGGGGGGGTGTTTAGGGGGGCAAAATTGCATCCCTCTCCCCCCACACTCACCTCCGAGCACCACTCACTACTTCTTTCCCATAAATCAATCTTATACCTAATCTTAAGTACTCCAACTGATCTAAAAGGTAACGTTACCTAAATGGAGGGACCTAAATAGATCTTACCTTAATGGATCCTACCTAAATGGAGGTTTGAGTGTAACATAAAACATAAATCTATCAAATTTGATTTGATAAAACGAAATATTTTGCATGGGTTCGTAATTTAGATGTTAATTGCCCAATTTACCTTTTGATTGCTTATAAAAAATATTTCCATGCTTAATGGCTTGCAGTCAAAAAAGCCCAAAATCGCACATTCATTCATTTATTTAGTATTACATCAAATTCATGATAAAACTGAATCAACAATATTTCTCCATAATACACGGTTCGTGGCTGCCGCTCTCCATCCTCGGTCGCGCCCGATGCTCGCCAAGTCACGCTCCACCTGGTCCACCCATCGTGCTCTCTGCGCTCCACGCCTTCTTGTGCCAACCGGATCAGTTGCAAACACCAGCTTTGCAGGATTGTTGTCCGGCATTCTTGCAACATGCCCTGCCCACCGTATACTTCCGGCTTTGGCCACCTTCTGGATGCTGGGTTCGCCGTAAAGTGCAGCGAGCTCGTGGTTCATCCTTCTCCGCCACACACCGTTCTCTTGCACACCGCCGAAGATCGTCCTTAGCACGCGTCGCTCCAGAACTCCGAGTGCTTGCAGGTCCTCCTCGAGCATGGTCCATGTCTCGTGCCCGTAGAGGATCACCGGTCTTATCAGCGTTTTGTACATGGTGCATTTGGTGCGTGGGTGAATCTTTTTCGACAGCAGTTTCTTCTGGAGCCCGTAGTAGGCCCGACTTCCGCTGATGATGCGCCTTCGAATTTCTCGGCTCACGTTGTTGTCAGCCGTCAGTAAGGATCCGAGGTAGACGAATTCCTCCACCACCTCGAAAGTATCCCCGTCTATCGTAACATTACTACCCAGACGGATCCGGTCGTTTTCGGTTCCGCCTACCAGCATGTACTTTGTTTTTGAGGCATTCACCACCAGTCCGACCTTTGCTGCTTCGCGTTTCAGGCGGGTGTACAGCTCTGCCACCGTTCCAAATGTTCTGGCAATAATGGCATTTCTGGAGGATTTGCCGTACGGTAAAGATCTGGTCCGTTGTCGGCCGGCCGTCGATGAAGCCGGCTTGATAACTCCCCACGAACTCATTTGTTTTAGGTGACAGACGACGGAAGATGATCTGGGATAGCACTTTATAGGCAGCATTCAAAATAGTGATCGCCCTGAAGTTCTCACATTCCAAATGGTCGCCTTTCTTGTGAATGGGGCAGATTCCTTCCTTCCACTCCTCCGGTAGCTGTTCGGTTACTCAGATCCTGACTATCAGCCGATGCAGACAGGTGGCCAACTTTTCTGGGCCCATCTTGATGAGTTCAGCTGCGATACCATCCTTACCAGCTGCTTTGTTGCCCATTTTGCCCTATAAATCGAGGTATAGCTCAAAACTGTGACGTGCTGGAGTAAATCTGAGCCCGGATTCGGATTCAGTGGCCCAAAATATGTCAGAGACACATAAGTTTGCTCTTGAGACAGAGCAAAAGTTAATTTTTGTTACGCTGTGTTATCGATAAATCATTTTCATTATTCCCAACCAGTGTACTGCAGTGCTCCTAGTATTTCTTATTTGGAACTCCTCATAAGAAAACATTTCAAATGGAATTGATATCTTAAGACAATTGCAATTATACAAGATTTTGTTTTGATACGTTGGCAGTTGTGGAAATTCCGACGTAATCATTGGATTTTTTTCGTAGATTCAAGATTACAACCCTGCTCGAGGAGGCAAAAAGCTCTCTTCCGGAGCCGCAGCAGGTAGCGATAACACAGAATTAGGTTGTGTAACAACCCCCACCCAGATTGTATAGGAGCTTGGGCCGATCAACAATGTACCAGTTAACCACCATACCCGCCCCAAACAGCGCCTCATAGGTCCTCGATCCAACACCTTGCTTCACGAGAGCCTTCTTATTGCTACCTACCTACAAGTGAGTGAATGATTGCTCGATGACGGCAGCGGCGATGACGACAAATATCGATTTATTAATGCTCAATTAGGTACGTTTTTCTGTTACTTGCATTCCATGGCGTTCGCAAGGGCTGTCTGTCACTCAGCACCAGCAACGGAGGCACAGCGATTATGACTCATCGACGGCGTGCGGAGTTGTGAAGACCTGTACACCATATTGCGGAGATTCCACCTGTTTAGACTCCTGCGCGAAAATTAGTTGCGTGGATTTTTCTTGCGTGGGCTCACAGATATAAAACCAGACCGCGTCCTGGTGAATATTTTACGCTGTGTTGTTAGGTACACATTTGGTGCTAGTTTTACATTGTAAACAAACATTTCTAACGCACCTACGCTGAAAATGCGCCTAATCATTTATTTGCGTCTGAATCTATAAATCTTCACAACGGGCAATATGTGACTGACAGCATTTTCGCCTGTTGTGTGTTACAATGCATCTACATGGTGATTATTTCGCGCTCCCTTTTGTTTCAGCTTTGTGCATTTGGTTCGATGTGTGGAATGACGACGTTTTCCTACTCTAATAATGTAGTGACATGATGATTGAGCACTGCTGCAGTACTAAAACAGAAGAATGACCTAGGCTTAGAAATGCACTGTAGGTATAGACAGGACCAGTGACTGGATTTGGTGCCCACAGTTCACAGCATTTTGTCGGTTATTACTGATTTGGGAGGTTTGCGGGTAGGTACTATAAATAACGGGCCATAAATCGGTGCACTTCATGCTGCTAGTGTGGTGATGCAAGTAAATGCTAACAGGACATAGCTACGACTGTTACGGTTGTTGTGTTGTTTGCAAGGTGCTTCCGGTTGCCTGCCTGATTGTTGGTGAGGTCGTTTGGGTCTGGGAATAGTTGTCAGCATGATGTTGTTACATTGCCCATCAAGTGAAGCAATATTCATGGTTTGTTTATCGAGAGTAGCCTTGAAACAACAGTAGGTAATCATCATAATAATGGTGCTAGAACAATTAGTCAATTCAAAATGATAACCAGAATACAGTAGTGGTCATGCGGCTACTTCAAATCTAAAAAGATTTTTTCGCATACCTCCCATAGTGAAGGCCAAATACTTATTGAGAACCTCCGATCGTATTGCTGTGCAGCTATTGGCTTACAATAGCATTATGGATCACTAGTTAAGCGACCCCGTAATTCGTCCCTTGGGCTGGAAAACAGTGAGTCGAGAAGGAGAGCGTCCAACATAGCTCTGGTCCTCACAAATGCCTACCTCATGCTTCCACGGATCAAGCGAAGAGAAAAAACGACAGCTAAGAGTTGTGTGTTTAGCTGGTAGTGCAGCCCGGGCACAGTTGTCCTTCTGACTTCAGCTAGATTGAGGAGGTACGTCCCGAGTGTCTGTTCACCAAGGAGATGCGGCCCAAACAGCGTCTTTTCAGTCATCCAGCGGCTGAGTATGAAATGCTGTATCGCGTCAGCTATACCTAAGGAGGCACCCCCTTTAACGTGATGTAGGCAGCGTGGACCCGGTAGCCTGCTGAAAACCTTAAAACACCAAGCAAAGCAACAGTAGAGTAAAAGCAGTGGAGGAAGCTTATGTTCCTCTGAAGATAGAAACAGCGAGTTGGGCTTGACAATTAACTCTTCCAAGACGAAGTTCATGATAGCGGGTAGGGACAGAGGCAGGCCTAATGGTGATAGTGCTAAGGTAGCGATTGATAGATGTGTGTTTAAAGACACGGACACGTTCAATGCTTCCAGTGAGCTATTCGCTCTTTGAAGGAAGCACGACACTAGACAACGGACTATTTAGCATGCAACGCCCAGTAGTGGCACAGCCGAAAACTTTTCCTGACAGCTGCGGCGGGAATCGAATCCGTGCTCCTCAGCACGATGCGACTACATGCTTGGTGACACTAGCCGCACGACCACGAAGCCACACTGTTTGAAGTTGTTGAAGAGTTTGTTTATCTTGGAACACTTGTGACATGTGACAATGACGTTTCCCGTGAAGTGAAAAGGTGTATTGCAGCTGCAAATGGGGCTTTTCACGGATTGCCTAACCAGCTTAGGTCCCGTAACTTGCAAACGCCAACAAAATTCGCTCTATATAAGACGCTGATTCTTCCGGTTGTTCTCTATGGTCACGAGGCGTGGACGTTAAAGGAGCAATACCGAAAAGCTTTTGGAGTTTTCGATCGCAAAGTGCTGCGGACAATTCTCGGTGGGAAACAAGAAAATGGAGTGTGGCACAGACGCATGAATCACGGGTTGTACCAAGTATACAAAGATGCGAATATTGTGAAACGTATAAAATACTTCATACTGCAGTGGGCTGGATACGTAATGTGGTTGTTGGAAGAAAGAATAGCGAAAACAATATTCAGCAGGGATTTAGGTAAAGATCTGCGACTTCGTGGGCGGCTTCGTGGTCGGATCTGCGATCCCTACACGTTCGGGGAAACTCAGGAGGAACATCGCCCAAGACTGACGAAGATGGTGTTTTACTGTACGCTCGGAGTTGGAGTAAAATTACTTTGTAGCCAACGAGGTAAGGTATGGTAATTCGTCACTTAGGGCTTGTTCACAAATGTCTTAACACTCGAGGGGGTGGGTGGATTTCCTTCGTGGTGTTGCAGCCCGAACAAATATTTTTTCTTCTCATACGAACAGTGTTACGGAGGGGTAGGTGGGTGTCAAAACAGGCCAATTTTGGCGTTATGATATTTGTGAATGAACTTTTACTGCGTAAATGCAGGAATCTGGCGTGGTGAACTTTTTTCCCGTGCTACTCGTAGGATTCCAAAATGAGCTTAAAAACACTAATCAATTAGTACGGATAGTGGTGAGGTTAACCCCTTTGCAAGGAGTGAGTTAGCTTGGCCTCCTTTAAGGAGAGCAGATATAGCAGGAGGTAGTTGTACGCAAAGTGTCAGCGTAGAGATAGCTTTTTCCTCCATGACTAGCATGTTAAGAGAGGTAATGACAAAGTGTGGTTGATGGTGGCTATCAACAAGAACGTTTTGCCATGGAAATAGTTGCGAAGGGTTTCAGCAGTTTCACTCAACAATTGGACCATGATGAGCTCATTAAAAATGCGGTATCAGCAAAGCCCATCAAACTGAAGGTTCCAAAGTCAGTCCAAACGTATACCTTCGCTTTTGCAGGTACCCCGAAGGGCACTTCAAACACGGTTCCTTCCGACAAGCTATCGGACAAGCATGGGAGGGAAGCCGTCAGGTGAGGAGCTACCAGGAGGCACATGCAAGGCCAGGAGGTTGTTAACTCCGAGAGTGCAGAGCAGTAGTGCCGGCATGTCGAATCCTGGCCAGGCGTTACAAAAATATGGGGAGGGAAGGGCTGGAAAGATCGTCCCGTCCCGGATCGAAGGGAGCAGGTGGATGCGACCATTCGCAGGTCCTCAACCAGCACAGGTCAGGGGGAGGACTTTCCTTGGGCCGTAATGGACAGGAAGAAAAAGATTGAGAAACATGAGGACAGGGACACCAAGCCGAGGTAAGGTAGTATGACACAAAATTCCCAAATGGAGGAGAGTGCCTCTGGAGCCGACCTACTGAAGGTAGTATGACAGATGTCAAGCGTGAGAAATGTGATGCGCTCGTCATCAAGACGGACTAGTTTATGTACTCAGAAAGCCTTGGAGGCAATGAGGAGTGATGCCAAGCTTGTGAATTTCATTTTTTCATTTATTTAGTTCACATCAAATTCATGATAATACTGAATCAACAATTTGCCGCCATAATACTCGATTTGCAGCTGCAGCTCTCCATCCTCGGTCACGCCCAACACTCGCCAGATCACGCTCCACCTGGTCCGCCCATCGTGCTCTCTGCGCTCCACGCCTTCTTGTGCCAACCGGATCAGTTGCAAACACCAGCTTTGCAGGGTTGTTGTCCGGCATTCTTGCAACATGCCCTGCCCACCGTATCCTTCCGGCTTTGGCCACCTTCTGGATGCTGGGTTCGCCGTAAAGTGCAGCGAGCTCGTGGTTCATTCTTCTCCGCCACACACCGTTCTCCTGCACACCGCCGAAGATCGTCCTTAGCACCCGTCGCTCGAAAACTCCGAGTGCTTGCAGGTCCTCCTCGAGCATCGTCCATGTCTCGTGTCCGTAGAGAACCACCGGTCTTATTAACGTCTTGTACATGGTACATTTGGTGCGGGGGTGAATCTTTTTTGACCGCAGTTTCTTCTGGAGCCCATAGTAGGCACGACTTCCACTGATGATGCGCCTTCGTATTTCACGGCTCACGTTATTGTCAGCCGTTAGCAAGGAACCGAGGTAGACGAATTCTTCTACCACCTCGAAAGTATCCCCGTCTATCGTAACATTGCTGCCAAGGCTTGTCCTGTCTCGCTCAGTCCCACCTACCAGCATGTACTTTGTCTTAGCCGCATTCACCACCAGTCCGACCTTTGCTGCTTCACGTTTCAGGCAGGTGTACAGTTCTGCCACCGTTCCAAATGTTCTGGCAATAATATCCATGTCATCCGCAAAACAGACAAATTGACTGGATTTCGTGAAGATCGTACCCCGGCTGTTGAGCCCGGCTCGTCGCATAACACCTTCCAGGGCGATGTTGAATAGTAGGCAGGAAAGTCCATCACCTTGTCGTAGTCCCCGTCGAGATTCAAATGAACTGGATAGCTCACCCGAAATCCTTACGCTGTTCTGCACACCGTCCATCGTTGCTCTTATCAGTCTAGTCAGCTTCCCGGGAAAGCTGTTCTCGTCCATAATTTTCCATAGCTCTGTGCGGTCGATACTGTCGTATGCCGCTTTGAAGTCGATGAACAGGTGGTGCGTTGGGACCTGGTATTCACGGCATTTCTGGAGGATTTGCCGTACGGTGAAGATCTGGTCCGTTGTCGACCGGCCGTCGATGAAACCGGCTTGGTAACTTCCCACGAACTCATTTACTTTAGGTGAAAGATGACGGAAGATGATCTGGGATAGCACTTTGTAGGCGGCATTCAAAACGGTGATCGCTCGAAAGTTCTCACACATTAACTTGTCGCCTTTCTTGTGGATGGGACAGATTATCCCTTCCTTCCACTCCCCCGGTAGCTGTTCGGTTTCCCAGATCTTGACTACTAACTGGTGCAGACAGGTGGCCAACTTTTCCGGGCCCATCTTGATGAGTTCTGCTGCGATACCGTCCTTACCAGCCGCTTTGTTGTTTTTGAGCTGGTGGATGGCATCCTTAACTTCCCTCAGCGTGGGAGTTGGTTCGTTCCCGTCCTCTGCTGCACCAACATAGTCATTTCCTCCGCTGCCTTGGTCCTCCGTGCTGCTTCCACCTTTCGATCACCTCACGTTTGTCCGTCAGGAGGCTCCCTTCCTTATCCCTGCATATTTCGGCTTGCGGCACGTAGCCTTTGCGGGATGCGTTGAGCTTCTGGTAGAACTTGCGTGTTTCCTGTGAACGGCACAGCAGTTCCATTTCCTCGCACTCCGCTTCTTCCAGGCGGCGCTTTTTCTCCCGGAAGAGACGGGTCTGCTGCTTCCGCTTCTGTCTGTATCGCTCCACATTCTGTCGGGTTCCATGCTGCAGCATTACCGCCCGCGCTGCATCCTTCTCCTCCAGAACCGCTCTGCACTCCTCGTCGAACCAATCGTTTCGTCGACTCCGTTCTACGTAACCGATAGTGCTCTCGGCTGCGTTGTTGATGGCTGCTTTCATTGTACTCCAGCAGTCCTCTAGAGGGGCCACATCGAGCACACCCTCGTCCGGCAACGCTGCCTCGAGATTCTGCGCGTATGCGGTGGCGACATCCGGTTGCTTCAGTCGCTCTAGATCGTACCGGGGCGGCCGCCGGTAATGTACGTTGTTAATAACGGAGAGTTTTGGGCGCAGTTTAACCATCACCAGGTAGTGATCGGAGTCGATATTAGCGCCACGATAGGTCCTGACGTCGATAATGTCGGAGAAGTGCCGTCCATCAATCAGAACGTGGTCGATTTGTGATTCCGTTTGTGTGCTTGAATCTTGTGAATCTTGTAGCCAATTAGCGCAGTACTCCACGTACTCGTACAGGTGAAATCCCAAGCAACACACTTGTTATAATAGAGTTACGACAGCGCAAGTTTTGGTTGTATAGATGTTTAAGTTACGTAATTATAACATTGTTTTGAAATAACGTAAAATAAACTTCTATACAACCAAAACTTGCGCTGTCGTAACTTTAATATAACATGTGTGTTGCTTGGGATGATCCTCGAGGTAAGCGTGATAAAACCCGTTAGGGCGGTGCCATCACATATTTAGCGGAAGTATCGAGGTGAGGGCTGCGAAAGTGACTGTAAAGGTCGAAAGCTGGACGAGATCACGGACGCGAAAGAGCTTGTGAAGATACACTGGGGTAACAGTGCTAAGCTTAACCCTTGGAGCTGGAATTTTTTCAAGCGTTCCAAGCAGTTTTTTTTACGTATTTCTGTTGTTTTGGTGCTTAACAGCATGAAAGGAGTAAAATATGACGCAGATTTTTTTTTTTCTGAATATCCTAGCTTATCCAAACTGTTCATGAGTTTAGATCCTAAAGTCTATGGGTGTAACGGTAACTTCTTTCATTATACAAAGCTACAATTTGTAATCTATCATGTCCAGTAAGTCTTCTGAAAGTTTAATAGACAGTATCAGATCAGCCGGGATATCCTAGATCACCCAAACTTTTCTTGAGTTTAGAGCCTAAAGTCTGCGGGTGTAACGGAAGCTTTTTCATTGTATAAAGCTACGATTTGTAACCTATCATGTCCAGTAAATCTTTGTAATGTTCAATAGACATCATCAGATCAGCTAGGGTCATCCAAACTATTATGATATTTAAAATCTAACATCCACACTACAGCAATTGAAGTTTCTGTCTTAGATATATAGAGTTATGTTGCATAATCTATTATACTTACTGCAGCATACAGGGCCCATATAGCCGAGGCGGTAAACGCACGGGTATTCAGTATGACCATGCTGAGGGTGACGGGTTCAATTCCCGGTCGGTCCAGGATCTTTTCGTAAAGGAAATTTCCTTGACTTCCTTGGGCATAGAGTATCTTCGTGCCTGCCACACGATATATGCATGCAAAATGGTCATTGGCAGAGGAAGCTCTCAGTTAATAACTGTGGAAGTGCTCATAGAACACTAAGCTGAGAAGCAGGCTTTGTCCCAATGAGGACGTTACGCCAAGAAGAGAGAGAGAGAGAGAGCATACAGAGACTATGACATAACTTCTGGATATTCAGAACCGTACACACTTCAGCAATATATTACATGGAGTCTACAGCCGTATCAATATGTATTTTTTTAGGTTACACAACATTACCAACCGTTACCGTAACATTGTATCTAATTAATTTATTTACCGTTAATAACAATTAAAATAAAACTGAATCAACCATTCTTTACCACAAGATCCGGTTCGTGGCTGCTGTCCTTTATCCTCGACCGCGTCCCACATTTGCCAGATCGTTCTGCACCTGGTCCGCTCACCTTGCGTGCTGACCTTCAGGTCTTTTTGTACCATCCGGATCTCTTGCAAACACCAGTTTTGTAGGGTTGTTGTCCGGCATTCTTACGACATGCCCTGCTCATCGTATCCTTTCAGCTTTTGCCACCTTCCGGATGCCAGGTTCTTCGCAGAGTTCAGCGAGCTCGAGGTGCATTCTTCGCTGCCACACACCGTACTCCTGCACATTGAAGTTCTGAACTCTAAGGTAGTTTGGCTTACCCGGAATATCTCTATAGTGTCTCTGAATGACATTTGAGGTTTTAAGAGCATCACAAATCCCAGTAGATTATGCATTGCTATAATTAAATAATGGCGAAAATACATGAATTATTCTTGTAGATTTGCAGGACTTCATTATATGACAGTTTGGGCGACCTTGAAGTAACCTTTCAAAGGTTATTAGTATCTAGTAGACAGTTTGATCCAGTTACCGCAATTGATTATGCAATGTCACTTAGTATATCTGCAATACTGTTACATTATGGATTTCAAGAGCTTCACGATTCCCAGTAGATTATGCAATGCTATTATTTATAGCGAAACACATGTACTTATTCTTGTAGATTTGTTGGACTTCAGTATAGGAAAGTTTGTACGACCCTGAATGTCCCAAAGGTTTATTAGACTTCATATTGGTCCAGTAACCACGGTTGATTGTACAACGTTACTCAGTATAGCAGATATGGCTACTGTTGTGGGAGTAAACCTTAAGTTCTGAACTCTAAGGTAGTTTGGCAATCCCGGAATATCTCAATAGTGTCTCTAAGCGACATTTGGGATTTCAAGAGCTTCATTTGGACCAGATCCAGATTTTCGATTCACCATTTTGGCGCCCATTAGTTTGCTCATAGCATTGGATACCAAGCTTCCAACCTTCTTCTAATCAAACATTACGGAAGAGGTGTTAATAATACCTACGATAACTCCTTCATTAATATCCATATTTCCGGCACCACTTCTCATAGAAAGGTTAACGAAATGGTGGTCATAATAACGCTAGAACGAATGCTCTTAGTGTCTGGGACGGTCCCCACGACACAGGGGTCATTTCCTACACACTAATGAAGTGTCGACGTGAAAGTTTTGTCACATTATTGCTCGGTGGTTTAGCTCACCATAGCAGAGCAATCAGTGGGAGGAAGACAACAACAGCACAGCTTTCGGACCATCCACATGGAAAGTCACTCGTTTGTCCGTCTCCAGTGGACATCCCATCGTCACCATCACCATCATCATCAACGCTGGCACCTCCGTCGCCGCCGCCGGTTCAAGCGAGCATTTCGTTTTATTTTACCTCCAATTAGCATTAAGGAGAATGGATCGCATATACTGCGACAAACATCTCTTGGTTGGTCCAAGTCTCCTAGGAAATACCATATTTGAGTTAGTGGGTGCTACAGAGCATCACGGGTGTCTTATTCTGTTGTCAACCACGCTCGTGCTCGTTAATACGATGATGATACCATACCATACCATAGTATATTATCGTTCCGGAATATTCTCGGTTTCATCCTCGCCGGAAAAAGGGATTAGAAAAAGTGGTTTGATCAGCGTCCTTTCTTTTCATGTTCGGGTCAATGGCGATGAAGCTGGTGCAACAGATTCGGTTTTAGGTGGGATTTTCAAAGAAGCTCTTAGTGAGAGATGAAAATATAACTGTATGGATATTGCTTGCTGTGCATGGTGCAGCATGCATCAGAATAGGTTGAAAGGATATGGTTAGGTTGCAACGAGCCAACGTTGAATGTAATGGGATACTTTTCTCTTATATGGTGAAACGGTCGATACCATGCAAATGTAGTATAAGTTCTTATCGAAATAGGGATTGTGCTCAGTTTCATAATATATGAAATTTAGATAAAATAAAACGTGTTAAGTCATTGCTCATTAATCATGAGCAATGACTTAACACCTTTTATTTTACACAAGGAGCTGAGACGCTTCTGAAAAAATATCTGGAGTCATGTTTGAAAAATTCTGGGAAGAATTCTTGGAATACTAACAGGTGGGATCTGTGCATGCGATTTCTTAAGAAAATTCAGAAGAAATCATTGGAAAATTTCAGGAGGAATGCTTGCAAATATTTCGATTCATGCCCGAAAAAAAATTGAGAATTGACTTAAAGTCTTTAAGTTTAAGAGTTCTGGAAATTATCCCTGCAAGATTTCACTGCTCGACAAAATTTTACAAAATTTGGTGTTATGGGATGAGAAAAAAAGAACAGGGGTTTGGGACCCTAGAAGTGTAATAGTGAAAGAATTTTTGAAAAATATTGAACCGGGCCTTCACAGTTTACGACCTAAGTTTATATGGAGAACTTGAGATGTTCAATTGATATGAGCATTAGAACGTGCTATGCATATATTTAGGCGTTTTCGCTATTTAGGATTGTTTCGTTATTGTCTTACGCCTACATATATGCTCAGCGAGTTCTAATGCACATATCACCCCAAGTTCTCCATACAAACTTCGGTCATAAACTGTGAAGGCCCGGTACAATATTTTTTTTTAAATCTTTCACTATGACACTTCTAGGGTCCCAAACCCTTGTGCTTTTTCTCTCATCCCATAACAAAATTTAGTGTTGAACGGTGTTTTCGGTTGGAATCACTGTGAGGATTCTGGAGAAATCTCTGGAAGAATTCCAGTATAAGTCCAGGAAAGAATCCCATTAAAACATCCCTTGATAAAAAACGAAAAAGCCCAAGAAAGCAAATTGTGGAAGAATTCTTCGAAAAAATAATTCGGGAGAAGTTTTTGAAGAATCCATGAACAAGTTTTTGATATAGCTACTTCTTAGTAGCACATTAAGAGAAAAATCTGAAACAATATCCGGGAAGCATCCCATAGTAAATGTAGAGGTGAATCCATCGAAGGGATGCGAGAGGAATGTGGATGGGTTTTCAAAAATTGCGATGAAGAACCTCTGATGAAGCCGTTGAAAGAATTTTGGAAAGAAAATCCCAGAGAAGTTCGGGAGTGCATGGAAAGAGGAATCTATGGAAAAGTTCTAGAAGGTATCACTTAGCATATTTTAAAAGGAATCCTTAGAAAAAAATCATAGGGAAATCCCTGAACATAATTCTAAGAAAAAAAAAATGGGAAGGGTTCCGGGGGAAATTACTGTGAGAATTCCGTAAAGCATTTTAGAAAGAACTACGTTAGGAATCTACGAAAGAATGCCTGCTACCATTCTGAAAGGTATTTCAGGAAAAATTTCAGTAAATAGAATACTGGGGAATCCCGGTAAGAAATCTGAAAAATTCCGATACGAAAACGTTGAAGAATTCCGGATTAAATCTCAAAAGGAATAAATAGAGAAATTACGGTAGATATTCTTGGAAGAGTTGCAATAAATCCACAAAAGAGTCGTGAAAGAAAGCTTTGGAAGAGTTCTGGTAGAATCTGTGTAAAAAAAATCTGGAATATTTCTGTGAATCTAACAAAAGAAATTACTAACACCGCTAGCCATCATCGTTTCCCATAGCGGAAATCATCATGGCTACAGATCGCAAACCCTGGTAAAGTGTGGAACGTTTTGGGCGCAGGGCGGGAGAGCTGGTGGTGGTGGTTTTTTTTTTTTTTTTCCTTCTAAACCATAGGGGGATAAATCTGCTCATCAGACACCCTAACAGGAAGGTTAGGGTAGTGTGGGGATGAGGCCGTCTTCTACAATGCCGGTAGAAGCCAGGACTACTCTCTCCTCGACCCACTAAAACACATTCCTATGGTCGCCAAACCCTACGTCTCTCCGGAACCACCAAGAAGGTATTGCTTCAGAGAGGGGCTAGTGCATATCGCACCCTCAAGGTTAGCTGCCGTAGCCTAGCAGCAACGAACATCGATGACTCGCACTGGAGAGTCCATCACGATAGCATGCTGGCGCTTAGCCAGTTTCCCGAGTGGTCCTCGCCACTCCCTTTGTCCTCGGAAGGCGGGCAGGGTCAACCCCGCCCGCGCCCTACTGCTGAGCGGACATCAAGAACTGATGCCCACGTGCAACCCGATCTGACCTGCCCGCAAAGGAAGGGTATCACTACCCTTCAGGCCCTATCAGATGCACCCGTAGGTTGCAGACAGCAGGATCTCACCTACCCCGACCCTTGCCGGGGACCCCTTTCCAACCGCGGGCTCAGATCCAACCCAGTAGACCGACGCCACGACAGCACCGCTACCGGGACTTCCTCTCCGCGGCCACTTAATCGCTGTAAGGGTCGATCTCGACCGCAGGGCACCGGTATGACCTACGAAGCCGACTTCGAACCCCTGGACCACCTCTTGTACTGCATCTGGACTAGCCATTCTCCGAGTCCACGCGTCACCTCCTCTGTAGCTCCCAGACGATATGGGTGATTGCCGTTGAAACGGCATTCCAGCTAATCTCATCCCTACACATTCTCTGGACCAAGTTGTCCGGAGTTGTGTCCTCCCCGCATGTGGCAAGCATGCGGTCACGCATTGTGCGAAAACGCGGGCACACGAACAACACGTGTTCCGCCGTTTCCTCTAAACCATTGCACACTGGGCATTCGGGAGAATCCGCATGCCCGAAACGGTGTAGATACTGTCGGAAGCAACCATGACCTGTAAGGACCTGTGTCAGGTGGAATGAAACCTCCCCATGGCGCCTATTAATCCAACTATCTACCCTCGGTATCAACCTATGGGTCCACCTTCCTTTGGTGGAACTGTCCCACGCGCGCTGCCATTTGACCATAGAGGCCATCCTGACAGTTTTTCGTATGCCTCTTGTGCCGCGCATTTCGAAGCACTCCATGTCCTCACTGATAAGAATGCTGATAGGCACCATACCAGTAATGACACAGAGAGCGTCGTGTGACACGGTACGGTACGCGCTTGCAACCCTCAGATACATAAGCCTGTAAGTACTTTCCAGCTTCCGTCGGTAGCATTCAGTACTTAGCGCGGTACCCCACGCCGGGCCGCCATACCTAAGTATGGACGTAGCAACACTAGCCAGAAGCTTGCGCTTACTGGCGTACACCGCTGAGCTATTGGACATCATCCGGGACAGTGCCGCAATAGCTGTGGAGGCTCTTTTACAGGCATAATCGACGTGGCTACCGAAGGTAAGCTTATCGTCGATCATCACGCCCAAGTGCTTGACAGAGCGCTTCGACAGGATAGTGCACTCTCCTACACTGATCTCCGTCTGCTGCGCCGACTGCATGTTGTTAACAACCGTCACCTCTGTCTTGTGGTGAGCCAGCTCCAGTTTTCTGGACCGCATCCACGCCTCCACAACCTTGATCGAGTGGTCGGTAGTCAACTTCACCTCCTCGATCGTTTCACCGTAGACTTCGAGCGTAATATCGTCGGCAAATCCGACAATCACCACTCCCACTGGGTACTCTAACCTCAACACCTCGTCGTACATGACATTCCATAACACCGGACCCAGGATGGAACCTTGCGGGACTCCTGAGGTTATGTGAAAGCACTTCCGACCCACCTCCGTGTCGTTTACTAGTACGCGATTCTGGAAGTAGCTTCCGAGAATCTGGTGGTTTGTGCTGGGGGGTTTGCTCGATTGGTTATTCACTGGTGGTGGCCAGTCGATTGACTTGTCGGCGCAGCCTGTCATTTGGTTCTTGGGGTTTGTGCTCTCGAGGTTCGGGGCGTTGCTTCGATGTATTTTCGCTTCAGTACTAATATTCCTTGTTTGATTTAACTGACTGTTATGTACAGGCGCTTATCTCATTCTATTTCATAGATTGTCAGATTTAAGGGTTATGGTTCAATAAGGTGTTAGCAATCAGAGTGGATTAGAACGAGTTGGCGCCTACAATACACCAACACTGACACACACTCCAATACTTACACGCACACATGCACCTACAACTAGCTGTAAAAGACCAGTGGGCGGGACAATGGTGCCTACCCAACAGTTGTAGGTGGGGTGTTTGGCTTAGCTACATGACTTGGTCCGGCAAGCCCATAAACATCAATTGGTAGACGTATTGCCTAGTGAAAAGACAACGCAGATGGGCAAATGCCAGGGGATGAGTTGATAATAGCAGAATAGCAGAATATAACAAGAGAAATTACTAAATCCTTGGACAGGGCTACGAATAGAATCTATAGAAGAGCTTCGGGAGAAATCCCAGGAAGTGTGCCTTAAAGAATTTTAAAAAGACAATCAGGAGGTTTTCCTTGAGACTTCACAGAAAGGGTTCGATGGAAGAACTTCTTAGACAATTTCCAGGGATGATCATAGGACCCTTGTGCTTGCATCAGCTATATGGGCCTTGCGGGAAGCTGTGATCAGTATTACCTTTCTCAGTAGAGCAGACAGAAGCCTTCAAGTTACCGGTCAAACCACATTTTTCAATTAAGCACTGAGTAAAATATCTAAATGGACCAAAAACACGGAACACGCTCAATACATTTCTATGAATTATTAACTGAATACATTCTCAGTGCTCATCCATGTTTTTACTGACACAAGAACAGAACAAAGGAGAACCGGAAACGATACCTTCTTCTCACAATAGCATGTTCAGCACGGAAAAAGGAAATTTGCATGCAAATGTGCCTCGTTTTTGTTTAGAATATTCCTGCCACGCTTGTTCTTCCACCTAATGAAACAAATATCCGAATGTATGTTAGCACCAGAATGTACGTACAACCCCATGCAAATATCCCTGGCAAGCTCCACCTGGCAAGAAACTATAAATAACCAACGCAGATATGTATCTTACACCGGAAATGAAAGCCTCGCTTCGAGCTGGCAGCTCAGTTCAATGCTTCAACAATACACCACCAGCACAGCAGTCGTCGCAATTAAATGATGGAACGAGAAAAGCAGCGGCTCACCACTCTTCCACAGGGAATTTCAACTATTTCCACGCGTAATAATTAATTAGCATTCTCGTCGGAAGAAGAGTTACATGGCAAGCGTCTTACGTCAAACCAGCAAGAAAGCATTCCAGAAAAACTCGGAACTTGAAACTCCTAACCAAAGTGGCAGTGTGGGAATAATCCCAAAAGAAAACATGCTCTCGCATAATCCACTCCAACGTCTTCTTCGGCTTTCGCCGGCGGCGGCGGCGGCAGCGGTGGCCTCCCAACAGTTGGTCGTTGCCTTCCGATTTTTTCTGTAGGTTCTTCGAGGAAACCCAATATCAGTAGGGCAGTTTCGTTCTAATTACGATTGGGGTGGATCATTTTGGCGCTTTTTGTGCTTCTTTCTTCCTTGAAGCAACCGAAATGTGACTACCCTGAGCTTGAGCTGGCAAAGTACCTCGTCGTGGATCAGTCTGCATAATGAAGTGGAAATTTTTCAAATGCGAGGAACACGCTACAATAGGCTACAATGCGCTGTTTTTGAGCAAAGTTCGACTGCGGAGAAACGAGCAGAGATCGGAAATTAATTCTTTTTAAGCTGTTTATGCTTTTCATAGGCTTAGTACGTTGTCGCGATTGAAGTTTATTTTTATTTTTCAATTAATAAGGAAATTGACATTTTTTCATGCACGCAAATGGTAATAATGTAAAGGCAATTTCAAGATTTTTTTCACTTTTTTTGGGGTGTTCGTAATCGTATATACTGAATCTGGTTTTCGGTTGTTAATAATCGCGAGCTCAGTTTTGTGGTCAATTCCAGTTTCCTAGAGTTCATCCCCATTTTCATAACTCACGATCCATAGTTACGCCCATCGCGAACTTAAACTTTATCACCTCGTCGTGTATGCCATTCCATAGCACCGGACCCAGGATTGAACCTTTTGAGACTCCTGAGGTTATGTAGAAGCACTTCCTATCCACCTCCGTGTCGTAAACGAGTACTCGAGAATCTTGCACAAGTACCCGGGTATTTCCAGACGCGGTAGCCGCCCATCTGGCACTATTGAACGCGTTCCTTACATCCAGGGTCTCTGTATGTACAGTTCTGCACAGAAGGTATCAGAAAGCCGGCTCCAGAGGCACGTTTTCCTACTGCACAGTAGCGAATGCCTCTCCTCTTACGTTATTTCAGCAATCGTAACAGACAAGATAATGACTACGGTTGACCTCCCCTTTCGAAAACTGAACTTGTGCCTCGGTGTGTCTCAACAGTCTGTAAATCCTATCGAGCACGTCTCCGAGTGGTTTCCCCGTCTTTGGCAATAGGACTAGACTCTACCGCCTCCAAACCTCTTGTAAAAATTCCCTTGTACAGGAATTTCTGCATAACAGACCTGAACATCCTGGAAGCCTCTGCAATAGCTACTTTCAAGGCCCGATTTGGAACTCTGTCCGGACCTGGGGCCCTACCTACTCTAAGGGACTTTGCTATCTCCACAGTTTCCTCATTCGTGAACCTCTCCTCAATACCAGCTCCAGTTTCCAGCTGTCCTACGAAAGCAGGCCAAGGAGTAGGGCTTGGACGTGGGAAAAACTCTTGATTCTACCTCTTGTCTTGGTCATCACGATCCTGTACTCAGAGCCCCTCATACCAGGTCTTTTTTCTTGCCATTTTTCTGAGGAGCAACCTTGGCAGCGGCGAACACCACCTGTCGTTCATTTCGCTCTTCCTCAGTCCGTGCACGCTGCATTCGTCGCCTAGCCCATAGGCAGGAGCAACGCAGGTCTGCAATCACTTGAGTTCATCAGTTGGCCGGTGGTCTTACATTTCGAGGGAGGAGTTGCCTAGGCATGGCCGCATCGCACACACGCAAGAGCACGGCGACCAGCATGCGTCGCCGTCTAAACCTACTTTCACTTCACGGCGGAGCGTCTCCCCTAATACCCCTTCGTCGAAGTATGATGTCTTCCACCTTCGAGGGCTTGGCCTTGGCCTAGTCGCCTCTTTCTCTACACGCCGGCTGCTGTTGTAGTAGTCGATGCTGTAGCGAACCGCTAGGTGATTGCTGTTAGTGAAGCTATCGTCTACTTTCCAGTGTGAACTACTTGTTAGGCCAGGACTACAAAAAATAATGTCAATAATCGACTCCGCACCGTTCCGACTAAAGGTACCGACATTTGCCAGGTCGACAACTAGTATGGCCAGTGTATTTAGCAGGATCTGACCCGCTGGTTCGTGAAACGGCTTTCCTATATACGACCCAGGCATTATCACTTGCCTTCGCCCTGTCAGCACGGTCGTCTGCCTGAACTGCTCCATCGACCACCGCGGAGGCGCATAACAGCTACAGAAGAAGATCATGTTTACTTTGGCGACTAGGAAGCCCTCTTAAGTAGTAGGCACCAACTCCTGGACGGGGTACTTGCCCTTCGTCCATATCGCCACCATTTTTCTGGACCCATCCGCGACCCAATTGCCAATGCCGGTGGGTACTCGGTATGAGCCCGCTATGATGGCGATATTCATCCCCCACTCAGAAACCGCCTGATTTTTTTAGACAGTAGCAGTTGCTGAGCTGCGTCACTGTGGCTCATTTTCACCGGCGTAACTGTGATTTGTTCACTGCGACTTTCTTGAAGCCCGTTCACCTTGAACCACCCGTTGGAAATCAAACTCGTGGATAGACTCGTGTAGCTGTGTGCCTTATGGACTTCGGTGCCGCATCGCCTGCACAGCTTATTCCTGCCAGGGCCTTTTTGGTCTTGTGTCCTGATTTCAGACATTTGGAACAAACCTCCGGTGGCTCATGCAAGATCAGTTGGTATACTGACCAGCCCACCTTTAGCTTCCCTACTTTAACGGACTTCTTTGCGTCCTCAACAGGTAACATTAACGAAGCTACCTACGTCCCTGCCGGGCCTTTCCATAACAGAATGGCTGCGGTGGCCACCTGCACCTCGCACTGTTGCCGCAGTGCCGTGACGATCCCTTCCGCTTCAGTGATCTCGTCTAGGCTCTTCAGATTCAGCCTCCGCTGTCTTGAGTCTTCACCTCGACCCCTTCGCCAAGGACCTCTTCCGACAGACTTTTGTAGGTGGCGCCCCTGCGTTTCTTGTTGCGCTTGAGCTCAAGGATCATTTCACCCGTACGAGTACGTCCAATACTGCGGACGTCGGCTCCCAGATCCACGAGCTTGGCGTCACTTCGCATCGCCTTCAAGACGTCCGAGTACTTAGACTACTCGGTGTTGATGACGAGCGCGTCGCTTTACTCGCGCTTGGCATCTACTCTTCTACGTCTTCTTGGTTTGGTGTCCCTAGGCACCTCCTCGTCCAGCGGATTTTTCTTCTTCCTCTTCCGCTTAACTGTCGCCCAAGGGGGTTCTTTTGTGTGGCCTTTTCTGGCCCACCCTTCCCAGCTTTCTGGGACGCCTAGCAGGGGTCAGACTTGCCGGCATTACAGCCGACCTTTGGCCTAGCCTTGCAGGCACCGCCAGATGCTCCTCAGCTGACGGCTGCCTCACCCGCTTCTGCTAGTGTTTATCAAAAGCAGTCGCATCTGCCCCACCTCTGGGTAGACTTCGTAACCTTTGATTTCGCCCGTTCACGCATGACGGCGTCAATAGACTTACGAATTCGTAACAACGCCGTTTTAAGATGATGATTAACCTGGGCCGTTTTAAGGTCCTTGCTTATGTTGGACTTCGTGGACACAATGCCGATGATCCTGCCAAGCTGCTGCTCAGCCACCTCTATTGCAGACAGCCCTTCTCGTTTTTGATTGATGGCTCTCATCAACCACGCTCCGTCCACTATCCCCCCGTCAGGCTAGCCGGATTTAGCTCCTCGAGTTTTTAATCCCTCAGTCGCAGCTTTGGCGTTCTTTTGCTTTTCTATCTACTTCCAGCTGTAATTTGTGGTACACACATCCTGGTACGTAACTCACTAAAATTGTTCTGACCCATGGCGATGGACGTGTTCTGTTTTCCCGTAAAAATCAAATCAACCTTGATAGGAAACTATCGAAACACATTTATGTCTATCGTCTGTCTATTGGTTTGTTTATAGAAAGTCATTTCATGTTTGTGATTGTCGCATGGTCTCCAACAACCACCAACATCACGCTGCTGCTGTATACAACAAGCAAGGTTTTTCCATCATGCTATACAACATATTACAATAGCGCCGACTACCGAAGGATTTATTCCAGCTACGTGACAGTTTACTTTAAATTACAATTCGCAGACGACCTTCTATTCAGCTTTAGTTAGTATAATTGATAGCACGTCAGCTTCCAATTGACTTTTCAAACCGAAAGTTACTAAATACTCTCCATTGGGAAATGTCATAAGCTTGACCGTGGCACCAATCTGATATTTCTGCTCTGCACTCTCACGGTAGAATTTTCAACCCAAATCGTACTCCGAGTCTGACTGCAACTGGATGTTAATGGAAAAGTTGCAAATTTTCCCCCGAGGGCAGCAACTGGCGAACTCTGGCAAGACAAACTTTTCCATCACAAAACATCCAATTCTCCACACTCACAGACGACGATACCACTGATGGTGGCGGTGGTGAAGGTGCATCATCCCCTCGTTCCCTCTTTGAATCAGGAAAAAGCGAAAACGACCAACCTTTCGGGTCAGCAACAATTTGTAAATATCGTATTTAATTAGCATCTTGACAAGTGAAGAGCCCTCCTCTCTCGATGCCTTTCGTTCGGTTTGTGTCGTGTCATGCCGATTTTTAGATAACCTCCCGTTCCCAACGCAGTCGAGATGAACAGACGCAAAGTTAGACTTTTCCCTCTTTTTCCGGAATGCCAGGTAGAAATCCTGTCCCACTCTCGGGGTATTCAATCAACGTGACAATGAAGCTATTCGGGATGGACAAGCTTTCTGTGACCTCTTTTGGCAACGGCGTTAGGGATCAAAGAGTATCTAGTACATCTGATAGGGAATCAGTGTGGAGGAGGTGTCAATGGTGAAAAGGATACTTTGTAATTGAAATTGATTCTATGGAATTCATCAAGTACGAGCAGCCTATTCATAGGGAGCTATGGTGTCGCCTGAAAACTGTTTGATTCACAGAGAACAGACATTCAAACTGGGACACATTTTGTTCGTGAAATTGTATAAGTTTTCCAAAGAAATACGTTGGAAACATGATCTATCACCTAATAATAAACGTGAGCTTAAATTTGGGTCCATTTTCTGTGAATGATTGTTGTATTTCATGTTATAACTGAATCTCTTCGGTATGCTCAATAATGGAGAAAACCTGCTGCATCCGGCAACATCGCATAACTTGTCAAAAACATAATTGGATGTTGGTGAAAGGCTTAGTATTATTCAAATTAGTTGTTCTTATCGCTAATGAAGAAAATGATGCTGATGTTACCTTCTATGCTCACAACCTACGATGAATAGCCTGTATCTGAAACGATTGAAAGAGTTTAATCTTAGAAACAACAGGTACAAATGCGTGTCTTTTAACACTATTCTTTCAACAAAATTCCCTTAAACGCCATTCCGACTATTTTTCTCTTTAACACATTTTACCTCCCAGGTGATTGATATATCACTCTGGACACCACACCTCGGGTACGTCCCAAAGAACGTGAGCTCAATATACCATTCCCTTCTGGAGCTGCCCAGTGACACACTAGAGTAGGACAAAATGCTTGTCATTTGTTTTGATTATGCAACTATATATTATGCAAATTTACTATGCTCACACTTGCTGCTATGAAGGGCCATTTCCCCTCCCAACCAAACATGGTTCACCGTGACCGACCACCTTCGTTCACCAAACGTGTCGTGTGTGACCCTTTTGTCCCCTTTTGTCGGTGTTGTTGCATTTTTTTTTATTTTCTGAACACTGTTGTTTTTCTTTCTTCCCCCTAGTTGCTCGCAAATGAACTAATCCACCAGGCACCAAACCACACAGGAAACTACCACCAGCTCAGTCAGTCGATGCTGTTGGGTGTCGAAGGATTAATTTTTCATGCTCCAATTTACCGGCGCGATTGTCACTCTTTTTTCCTTCCCTTGGAATGAACTAGGGGGCAAGGTATCAGAAGATAGAGCGGAAAAAAAAATGTTTGCTGATAAAAGCAAGCAACTTCATTTAAAATTAATTGCTCTCGGGAGCGGTGTTTACAGTGAGGTTGTGCTTTGGCCATAGATGTCAGGTATTTAGATTTTTCTGTATCATGAGGTTTTCAAATTATCTCTACGAGATACGATACAAAAAAGGATCGATTTTATGCATGCTATTAGCTGATTTGCTTATAATCTTAATGACCCAAGATCATTCAATGCTTTGGAAGTAATCTTGAATCAACCAACTAAAATTTCCGAGATAATAATCATCTACCTTCGGAATCAACCTGAGGTGGGTCCACCTACCTTTTGTGGAACTATCCCACGCACGTTGTCATTTAGATCAACCTGGCAGCTTTTCGTGTTGAGTATTTCGAAGCACTATGCATAAGGATGCCGATAAACGTGACCCAAAGTGCATCGGTACTGTAACCGTTCGGTTTCAATCAGGAGGTTATATTGGCCTTCCTCCGGCAATTGTGGCTAGAATTCCTCAAGCAACTCCAGCTGAGATTCTTCCAGCAATTTCTCTTACAACTCCTTTAAAAAATCTCACTCTGGTACCTCCAGGAATTCTACTAGGGAAGTTCTTCTGGAAATTCTTCCGGAAAATCTCTCTGTGATTTATCTAAAAATCCCTTCGGTGATTCTTCCAGAGATTTCTTCAAGGATTTATCGTCTAGAAATACCACAAGGGATTTCTCCAAGAATTTCTATTGACCTTCTTCCATGAATTCCAGCTGGAACTCTTCAAGCAATTCCCTTTAAAACTCCTTCAGAAATACTTCTAAAGATTTCTTCTGGCATTTTTCCTGTGATTCCTCCTGAGATTCCATTAGGGATTACTCCAGTATACTTCTACCGATTATTTCAAGGAGAACTGTAGGTTTTCCTCCAGGCATTTGTTAGAGGATCTTCTCTTAGGATTCCCCCGACATCCCTGGTTCAAGGATTTCTCTAGAAATTACTTTTATGATACCTCCCGGAATTCTTGGAATTCCTCCAGATATTCCAGCCTCAAGCAATTTCTGTGGTTTTTCCAGCTATTCTTCCTCCAGAAATTCTAACCGTGGTACTTCAGAAATTATGCTACGGATTCTTCTAGAGCTTTCTCCTGGCTTTTTTTTTTGCAGGGATCTTACCAGGGAATCTTCCTGGAAATCTTGCAGAAATTCTTTTGGTTGTTCTACCAGAGATTTCTCTAAGGACTCATCCAGGAATTCCTCAAGAAATTTTATCCTAAGATTTCTCCAGAAATTCTTCATGGAATTCCTTCAGTAACTCCGTTTGGCCTTGCTCCAAGAATATCTGAAACAACTCCTCCTGCGGTTCTACCAGCAATTCCTCCAGAAGTTCTTACTATGATATGACCAGAAATTCTTCTAGAGATTCCTATATGAATTTATCCTAGCATAGTGGCTGGAATATATCAGAGAAATCTTTCTGAGAATCCTCCTGCGATTCTTTTAGGGCCTTCTTTACATATTCTTCCAGAATACCTCTACCGGTTCTTGCAGGGACTTCTCTAGGTATTCCAAGGATTTTTCTTTAGATTCCCCCAGGCATTCCTGATGAGGTTTCTCTAGAAATTTCTGTATAAATACTCCAGCAATTCTTCTTAGGATTAATGCTGAGATTTCTACAATGGTACATCTCAGAATCCTTCTAAGAATACCTCCTGAGATTTTTTTGAGATTTGTTTAGAAGCTCTCCGGTGATTCCTCCAGGAATTTTAATCCAAGATATTTTATCCAAAAATTCTCTCATAATTTTCTCAAAGATTTTCTCCCATGAACTCCTCTTTGCCTCCTACAGGAATTTCAGCTGGATTTCTCAAGCTATTTGTGCTGTAATTCATTCAGCAATTCCTCCTTGGACTCCTCCAGAAATTCTTACTATAATACATCCCGGAATTTCTCTAGGGATTCAAAAACTTGCTGGGATTATTCAAGGAAATCTTCCTAGGAGCCTTGTAGAAGTACCTTCGGTGTTTATTCCTGGAAATCCCAAAGGACTTTTTTCCTGAGATTTTCCCAAATATATCTCATTGGGTTCCTCCAGGAACTCTTCTTGACTTTCATCCAGGAACTCCTCCTGGGATTCTAAATCGATTTCGGCTGCTTCTAATGTTTCAGGCATGCCTCCTAGGTCTCCTCCAGGAATTCTCACTGTGATACCTGCAAAAATCCTTTTACGGATTTCTCCAGGCATTCTTGCTGGGATTCTTCTAGGAAGTTTTCCTATGATACTTCCAGAAATGCCTTTGATTTTTTCAGGGATTTTTCTAAATACTCATCTGAGAATTCCTCTTGAGTTTTTAATTATGGATTACTCTAGAAACTAATCATGGTATTACTTCTAGTACTCTGTTGGCCTTCTTCAAAGCATTCCAGCTGAAGAAATCCCAACAGAAATCTCTGTAGGAATTCCTTTACGAATTTCAAGAATAGTTGGAATTTCCAGAGAAATCTTAGGAGGTATTACTAGACAAATCTCTATAGGAATGAACGAGAAAAACTTATTGATTAGAAGGCACTGAATGTTGCTATTTGACAAATTGAGAGATAAATTTGTGAAAAAAACGCGTTCTGGTGGGATTCGAACCCACGACTCCGTATTCGCTAGACTATTTTTTTTGAGAGTTCCTTCGGCATGGCTTTTTTTTTTGAAAATTTCTATGGTAGTTTTCAATCAGCAATATCTTTGGTTTTTTTTCTATAATTTCAATAGCTATTGCTCTGAATGTATCTCAGCAATTTCTTTTTCAGTTATTTTGCAACTTTCTCAGGCACACACTTAATTTGAAATGCCGGGATCTCAGCATTTTCTCAAACTTTCGCCGAGATCCGCACAGCCGATTGCTCGGCAAACAACAACATAACCGAGATCTCAGCAACTTTGACATTTCATTACTGAGGTTCGGCAACTGTTTTGCTGAGAATCAGCTAACAGATGCAGTTTTAACTGGGATATCAGTTTTTGAGTTTGCTGAGTAGTCGGCTGTGCGCGGAAAGCCGAGCCCGTGAATATTTTTTAAGTGTGCAATTTTATCGTGATTACTTTTTGTTACTCTCTATGATTCTATTGTATTTATATATATTGCTTCCAAAAATTGCTGAACTGGAAATTCAGAAATTCTCAACTGGACTTGCTCAAAAAAATCCTATAAAATTCACGAAAACCTTTCTGACAAATTCCCAAAGCAATTGCCAGAAAAAAAAACCATCAAAATAACCTTAGAACTTTCAAAGTAGTTGCCAAAAGAATTCATATAAGAATTACCAGAGGAATTCCGGAAGGTTTTTTAAAGAAATTGGCCAAATCCAATCTCAAAATAAATTGCCGAAATATATTCTATAAAAAATTACACAAACACTCACAAAAAAAAAATCGAAGAAATTTTCAAAGAATTTTTTTAAATCATCAAAGGAATTTCTGAAGGAAATTTAAAAAGAATTCCAAAAGTGATTGCAGTGACAGATTTTTTAAAGAACCGCCAGAGATTTTTTTCAAAGAAATTCCCGAAGCAAATCTCTAAGAAAATTGCCCAATCAATTTCCAAAGGAATTACCGAAGAAGTTCCTAAAGTAATATTAGAAGTTTCCAAAATTTCAAAAGGATTTGCTGATAAAATTCCCAAATAAATGTTCAATGCAAGTAATATCGGAAATGCCCAAAGTGTTCCGAAATCATCTGCTGCAGGAATTCCTTACATAATTACTGAAGAAATCTAGAAGAAATTGTCTAAAGAATTTCTATTTAAATTTTAGAAGCGATTTATAAAAGAACTTCCGAAGGAGTTTTCAAAAGAACTGGTGAAGAAATACCTAGCATGGATAATAAAAGTTCAAAAAATCAACGAAAATCGGAAAAAAGTAGAATGCCGAATACATTGTGAGGAAGCTCCCAGAGTCAATGTCGAATTAATCACCAAAGGTTTCACTAAAAGAATTCCCAAAGGAATTGCTTGAAGAGAAATTAGAGAGTTTAAAAAGCAATTATATAGAATTGTTGACATTAACAAAATATCGCTTGAAAGACTACTAAAAAATTGGCGAAGAAACTCCCGAGAAACATTTCAAAGGATTTGATAATGAAGTAAAAAAAAAACATATAAACTGCTAGTGGAATTGCCAAAGCAATTTCCGATGAAATTTTCAAAGGATGCGTTAAAGGTGTTCAGTATCAAATTCTAGATATATTACCAAATAAATTCCTAAGGAAATTGCCGAAGAAATTTGCCAAATTCAAAGGAATTACTGAGAGATTTCATAAAGAAGTCTTAATTCAAATAAATTGCAAAACAATTTCCAAATAAGTTGCCGGGAATATTCCCTGAGGAATTACCGAAACAATGTTTTGTAGGGAGAGTCATGGAAATGCGTGCGGTTCTGACTTGAACTGTCTTTATTCTGACATAACTCACTTAATTGACACACCGCGGCCTACTACAGTTTATCCGAAAACACAAATTTCTTTATTATATTATAGCATAGAATCAGAATCCTGAAGAGAAAAAACGAAGTTCGATATTAATGTTGTGGTCAAACCAAAAATGCAAATATATATCCTGATTTTACAATTTCAATGCCACAAAAGTTCAGCTTATTGGACGCAGCCCAAGTAACACAACATGTCTTTTAGAAATTATTTCGACTCCAATATGACCAGTTACAAAGTTTTGGTGTGAAGCAATAAAACCGATTTGCAGACTGCTATACGGCTGAAAAAGCGCAGAAGGTGGAGCCTGCTCAACATCTTTGTGATGTCATATTCATGTTCTATATGAATCTGAGCATACTTGATTATGTATTTAGTATGTTTTCCATTATATATTTTCAACATATTCTAGAAAACAGTGCCTTGACAATCAAGATGTTTTATTGCTGTAAATAATTAAGTTTTAAAATGTCAATAATAAAAATCGACAACTGCGAAAATCGGCATGCATCAATGATTCTACCAAGCCACTTTAACGCCTAATTGCCTTACTGTGGTCATAAATTTTAAAGCCAATCATTTTTTACGGTGAAATAGACTATTGTACCTCGATAAAATTGATGCGCCTAATAAATCAGTATTTTTGAAGAATTTTGCATCAAAATAAATATATAGTATTCATCTTATTTTAACACAAAAACTCAAACATGCTTTATTTTTCTCAAGAATTTGTCAAGTTTATACATACATATAACAAATTATTGAAACATAATAGAATATTTGATAAATATTTAATAATTTAGAAATAAAATAAAATGGCACTCTGTGACATGGAATGATACATGTTTTGGGATATGATTCAAAATTGGCTTGATATTGTTTTTGTGGATAATTTTGTTGTGGTTGTTGTTGGTTCTCATGTTTGATTTGGGGAGCGTCCATAAATTACGTCACGCTTTGAGGGGGCGGGGGGTGTTCAGCAAAGTGTGACGACCCATACAAAAATTTCAGAGGTCCAATACAAAAAGTGTGACATAGGGGGGAGGGGGGGTTGAAAATGGTCGATTTTTGCGTGACGTAATTTATGGACATGCCCTTGGTATTTGAACGGTTTGATATCTGTCACGATTTGGAAAGACAACAAATATCAAGTATCAAAAAATTATCACAGTTTATACACTGAAGCGTGCTCAAAGAGCATTTTGCTCCGTAAAATCGGCCCTAATAGATAATCATATATTTTGTGGTAAAATATATTCCTGTCATTTTTTATGAAGGTATTCATAACTAAGATTCTGTTACGAGTATATTTTTTACGTAGGTAATAAAAATCGATTCTACATTTCTATGATCGGTAGTGTAGCATGTCCCAGTTAAAAAAAATGAATGAGGTTTATGTTACACATGTTTTCTATCATACTGCAGAAAACCAAAATTTGACTAATTATAAACATACGAAACATACTATGTTTTGTCTAAACATGATTGAAAACAAGTCTTGAACAAGAAACTGCAAATGCTACTCTAATATGACATATAGAACATACTGAGCATGTATGGTAACCAACAAAGTGTACTTAAATAGAACATACCCAACAAAATCTAAATCAACATGCAATGTTTGTTTGAGAAAACAAAATATATTCTTAAATAGGACTTCTAAATAGAAGATCACTGTGCATAAGTTTTAGGTATCATGAAAACGACTTATCTATGACATAATATGTTTCGAGAAACTTCATAACAACTGCTGTAGGACAAAGTAAATATTTTGCTATTTCGGATTATGTTTTCGGTGTTACTTGGGAGTGGCTCAATTTTCACAACATGGGAGGATAAAAAGACTCTTACAATTGTTCTTGGAAACTATTTTATAAGGGTTGTTAGCATGCAATAAAACAAAGAGCTTGTAACGATGAATACAAGTCAAACGTAAATTTGTTAATATTTGATAGTTTCCGAGATTTACACTTCTAATAATTGCTCTGAAAATGTATTCTTCATCAATATATTCAATCCACAAAGGGGTTGTGATGATTGTAAAGTTCCAACTGAAAATACAAATTCCATGTATTATAGGTAATCAAATTATCAAGTTCTCAAACCTCACATGAGTGTTAAGTCAGTACAACGGTTCGGATTTTTCAAAAACAAAAAAAAACTGTTCTTTAAAATAAAGCGCGTTTAAAATTTCGGGCTTATTTGTCTCGCGATAAGGTACTAAGAAGATGAAGGCGGATCGGTATCTCTTTTTGCAAAAAAAAAGCAAAACAACCTGGAAGTCACTGAAACTGGCACCCCCTAGGAAAAAATCCTAGATACGCCAATGAGCTGCTGCCTTGGATGCTGCTGTTTCAGGGGGTGGGATACCACCCGCCACCCCATGCAGCAACGGCAGCAGCAGTGCTGCTGATAAAACAAACAAAAAGCCGTTCGTCGGATCACTAATCGGTAATAAATCAATAACTTTTTCCACAAGCATCCAATTGTTTTGCGGTCTTTGAAGGAAAGTTTCATAAATGATTTTTCTACAAGAAACGTTGATCGATTTGAATTACCGAGACAAGGGGCGACCTCTGGGATTTTATGTTTGGGAGTGTATCTTTTCCCATAGTAAATCCTATGAAAACTTTGAACCGCTTGCGCTAAATTATAGTTTCACCGATTGCGCTGAAATTTTGCACAGTTCATATGAGACCTAAATGGAATCGAAAAAGTCAACTGGAGCGAGAATTTGATGTTTGTCCCATACTAATATACATACACGCCCAAGTAACAATCAGCATTCCATAAAACTATTATATATGCAACTTCTGCTATAAACATCTGCTGTTAAAGGCTTGCAAGTAGTCATGAATTGGTTTTATCATTTATTATATACCATTTCGATAAAACTTGCATTTACGGTTGTTATAGGAGAGGATTTTTCTGTAAATAAAAATACAAAACTGTGGATCAATGCTTAAAACCAACAAAACATTTCGTGGCCGTAACATGGACCAAAAAATGCTGTGATAAAACCGTTAGTTCCATCATGAGCTCAGTTATTACCACCTCAGAATGGGGACTCTGGGGCGTTTCAGGAAGTTTTGGGGGAAACAGGAGATCTCAGGGCGTTCCAAAGGAGACCGTATGAGTCTCAGTGGGGTTTCCTGGAGATCATGGGGTGTTTCAAGAGGGTCTCAAGGGGTTTCAGGAGTTACCGTGAGGTTTCAGGGGTGTTCAGGGGGGTTTCTAATGCGTTTCAGGGGTCGCAAGAGCATTTCGGTGGGTCTTAGAGGTGTTTCTGGGAGTTTCCGAGGGTACCAAGAAATCTCAGGAATGTTTGAAGGGCTTACCAGGAGATCTCGGGAATGTTTAAAGAGAGTCCCTGAGGGTGTCAGGATCTACTGATACCCCCTGAAACCCTCTGAAACGCCCCTGAGACCCTTTGGAGCTTCCCTGGAACTCCCTCCTGAGACCCTCTGAGACCCTCTTGAAACGCCCCTGAGCTAACCTGGTAGCCTCTAAAACAGCGCCTGGGACCCCCTAAAACACCCCTGACTCCCTATGGTAGACCTCTTAACTCCCTGAGAGCCTTTGAGGCGTCCCTGAGGTCCCTTGGAATCCACCTTAGACCACCTAAAGCTCCCTTGAGACCAAGGGATTGGCGGCATGCACAGTGCGGTGGTGCGAAAAAAGCGTGTGCTTCACACAATCTCAAGTGCTTGTCTCCCGTTTTTGCCGAGAGACAGAGACGTATGAGTGAGAGCTTTCGTAACTGTGCAAGAGACAAATAGCAGCACTAGCTCTACGGCACAGGTAGTAATGCACGGTGCTTGAGGCTGTGCTAGTCAACAAACAGAAAAAAAATGTTAGGGTTGTCCAGAATTGACAAGTGATGGGTCGTTTGATTCGAAATTTTTCCAATCATGCGTAGTGTCAAGTAAAGTGCAAAGCACAGAGACAAGCACAGAAAGAGTGCATACGACAGAGCGTGAGAGACAGGAGACCTCCAGCGCACGGCAAAGTAAGTGAGCAACACACAACCGATTGCACGTACTCGCCTCCTTCTTGGTTTGTTGTGCTGTCTCGTATCAGCGTGTGTGGCACGCAGAGTTTTGAGTCGTACCCTATCCCTGCCTGAGACCTCCTGGTAACCCATGAATCCATATGGGATCTCATGACACGCCCCTGAGATCTCCTGAGACCTTTTTTAACAGCTCCTAAGATCTAGTGTATGTGATACCTCTGAAACTCCCTGAAACACCTCTAAGACACTCTGGAACTTTCCTGGAACACCCTGAGACTCCATGAAACGCCTCTGATAATTCCTGGCCAAATAATCATTATCACTGTATTTCACCTTTTTGTAATCATATGGCTATTCAGTCAATATAGAGCGTGTCAGTGTCGGTTATTCATTGGTGGAATACTGGCACACAAGGCGAATAATAGTGCAAAGTGGTTACTTAGGTGGAACACTTCTGAGACCCTTTGGGTCCATGAATCTTCCTGGGACCTCCTTGAAACGCTTCTGACATCTCCCGCAACTCTCCTTGGAGCTCCCTTAAATGCCCCATAGGTCCCTGCAACCCCACTAAATCGCCCTTGAGACCCTTTAAAACCCTGAAATCCCTGGAGCCCCCTGAAACCAACTGAAGCCTCTTGAAACGCCTCTGAGCCCCCTGAAGCACCCCTGAGGCCACCTGGTATCCTTTGGAATCTCCTGGAACCCCGTTGACATGCTCCAGAAGTCTCCTGGGACCACCATGAGACGCCGCCGAGACCTTTTGGTACCCCCTGAAATCCTCTGAAACGCCCCTGAGACCCTTGAAACGCCACTGAGAATCTCTGGAATTTCCATGGAAACCCCTGAGACTCTTTTAAGTGACAGTGAGTCCCCTTGGAAGCTTCCTGATATCTTCTTAGGCCCCCCCCTGAGACCCCCTAAAGCGCCCCTGAAATTTCCTGGTATCACTGGTATTGAAAATTCCTGATTTCCTTGCTTATCCCATGAGAAGATCCTGAGACCCCTTTGAGTGCCCTTGAGACCACATGATACCACTTGAAACCGCATGGAACCCGTTGATCAGTGCTGAAAAATTCATTTCGTCACATCTATATTCAATCACCTACAGCTCGTTTTAGAAGCTGAACCTGAGAATATGGTATATGAAAAACTTGTGCGGCTAGACCAGTTCTGCAAGAAAGTCACGGAAAATCCGCTATTTTTCGAATATTTAAGGTAAATGTCACGGACTACCTTTGAAAAATGCCAAATGATATTCACCGTGAATATCATTGGGATTTTTCAAAGGCAGTCCGTGACATTTACCTTTAATATTCAAAAAGTTGCGATTTTTCCGAGACTTTCTTGCAGAACCGGGCTAGCCGCACAAGTTTTTCATATACCATATTCTCAGGTTCAGCTTCTAAAACGAGCTGTAGGTGATTGAATATAGATGTGACGAAATGAATTTTTCAGCACTGCCGTTGATACGCCCTTAACATCTCCTGGTACCTCCTGAATCGCCTCTGAGACTCTCTGGAAATTTCACGGGCCCTCCTGTGACCCATTGAAGCTTCTCTGAGCCCCCTGGAACTCCCCTGAAACACCCCTGAGACCCACGAAGCGCCCCCGAGACTCCCGAAACTCTAGGGAAACCATCTAAGATGACCCAGAGACACCCTCAAACGCTTCTGAGTTCTAATGAGACGCTCTGAAACCCCTTGGGACCCGCTTGGTTTGCCCCTGAGATCTTCGGGTACTCTCTGAAAACCCTTGGGACCCCCTGAAGCGCCTCTGCAACCTCCCTTTGTTCTCCCCTTTAAACGTACCCTGGCCACCGATGCCATAGTTTCCGTTATTACCCCGAAATCCAACTGAAGCCCCTACAAAATCTGTCGAAACGCCCTTAAAAAGTTACACACCAAAAATCGATTGAGGGTTTCAGCAAAATTTTGCTGAATTTTGCCGAACTGAAGGTTTTAGTAAACAGCAAAATATTGCTGAAAGCGTTTGGTGTGTATGATGATGAACCTGGGCTTGTTAGGGGAATACCTGTAAGTAAAAAGAAAATCGTGTTAGGTACTGATCCTTTTAATTCCACTAAGAATTTGCATCCTTTAACAGATACGTATTTCGACCTCAACTGTAAGGTCGTCTTCAGAGGTCTTCAGTGTCTTGTACTTGAGCCGAATCAAGTGCAAGACATTGAAGACGACCTTACCATCGCTTGAACTCAAATTCGTTTCCCTTCCTTCCAACTTCCACAGCACAGTGTATATAACGCCTACTAGTTATGAAACCAAAGCGAACTGTGCCGCTTGTCCTTCATAGTAATCACCACACAATCTATCACCTTACGAACACTATAAATCGACACCAATATTTCAAAAGGGCGTAACTGCTTTTGGAATCATCACCTTCTTTTAAAGCTGTGGATCATGTGTTATGATTTCCATGTTTTTCACAACAAGTACCAGATGGTAAAAACTCTCCTCTTTCCGACTACCACGGTGGTTTGAGTGTAAGGGAGGCAGTACGACCTACAGCTTTGAAAGAAGGTATTACTTCCAAATGCAGTTACGCCCTTTTGAAATGTAGGTGCCGAAATATCCCCTATCCATAGATCGCATCACCGACCCAACGGTGACTCCCAGATCTCCCATCCTTTCCGTCTAACAGATACCCCAGTCCGTGCTGGTTGTGGGGATGCAGAGGTGCTCTCGGTCTTCAGTAGCAACAACCAGCACACTCTAACATTTATTTCCCTTCCCAACTGATTATAAGGACGAGGCCGGCGCTGTTATTGGTCAAAAATGCATGAGCTGCTTAAATTACACATTGAGAATAAGTAGATGTCCCAGCCCTTATTCATTTGGATCTCAGTGCAATTAATTGGTACCAGCTCAGATCAATCACGGAGGAGCAACCATTGACATGTACATATATTCAGATTTGATCGTTGATCGTTGATATTTAGTTCGCTTTGTATCGTTCAATTCAGCTATGTTTCCCTTACTATCACGCCGAGGACCTGGGATGGAATCCCACTCCCGACAAACTCATAAAATGTGAGTTCTTCCGTGAGAAAGGAAGTAAAGCGTGGGTCCCGAGATGAACTAACCCAGGGCTAAAAATCCCGGTAATACAGACAAAACAAATGTTTCTCTTCATGTGGCACTTGAGTAGGTTTCACATGACGCCAATATGATTGGTAATCTCAAATGCATTGCCGGGTAGCAGGTGTTTTCACATGATGCTATCCTAGAACTGCAACGGTATCAGTGACCTATTCAGCTTCAATGACCTAATCTTATTCTCAATCATATCCCGATGCTTTCCAGCGCCCGTTGATAGGATTTTATCTTCCTCTCCAAATCAAAATTCCGAACCAAACACTCAATTTCGTTTCCCATCGTCATCATCTGATTCCTCCTCGCCTTTGCCGACGAATTGGCTCGAATCCAGGGCAAGGGGGTTTTATGAACGCGTGACTCAGAGCCAGATGACAGTATTTTCATTGCGGTGATTTTGATTGGTTAGAGTGATTCGACTTAATTGGCCGACGAATACGGCAACATTTGCAGGCACCTTTAAACACAAAAAAGTTAAATTTGTTTCAACTCACAGAATCAATTGATGACAATGAGCTTATCTCATTTGGGTGGATCCCGCGAAGCCTGTTCCACCTAGTTCGTAAAGCTCATTTTCTCCGAATAGGGGCGTGAGCTACAGCAGACAAGTCATCTGTTTTCGAGAGTTCATTAAAGCCTGTTTGTACTGGGAATCGTGCGACGCGGTCGAGGAGAAATTGGATTAGCTTTGGTTTCTGTTTGCCTTTCGGCTGCCGATCTTAGCAGCTCTGCCAAGCCGGAGTGGTTTGGAAGAAAAATAGCTACTTCACTACCCTACGTATGTTATAGCCATAGCGGTAGCGAGTATCGTCTAGGATGCGACCCGACGAACCCGAAACTGAAGGAAAGTGGCGACGGCGACACATTTCGATGCAAGTCCAACTTCAATTTTCGGCAAGATCCTTAGCATTTGTCTGCAATGCGTTAGTGGGTGGAGTTTTCTGCTGCCTAACCGGAAGTCAGCAAGAAATTCTATTGTGCCACACAATAATTGTCGCCGGAGTTGGTTCTTTCTTTTCGTGTTTTCTGTCTCTATGCGGTGTGCACTGGTAACGATGGCTATAAATCTTCATTAGGACTGTTAATTTGTTCGGAAATTCGAGTGTTTCTGGAGTAGCTTACTACAGGGAGTGAAACGATTTGGGAAAATTCGAAGAAGGCAGTTGGAGGCTCGATAGTCTGATGTTATCTGTAGTGAAATCAGTAGAGAAAAAACCGTCGATTAACTAGTAAGGTTTCTTTTGGATAGAAGATTAGTACTCACTTTCCAACACGATATTTGGGTTCTTGTCCCGACTTTTCGAACCCTCTAAGCAGGATAGCCTCTTCGAATGAGTGTAATCAGTTATTGTACTATATAATTCCGCCCTCTTTTGCTTATCCTTTGACAGATACGCGTATTTCGACTACCACTTGTTATCTTTCTCAGCGTCAGTTATTCACTGGATAACTGACAATGAAGAAGATTACAAGTGGTAGTCGAAATACGCTTAGCTGTCAAAGGATAAGCAACTAAGGGCAGAATTAAATGGCACAATAACTGATTACACTAATTCGACGGTATTTAGGGTTAAGAATTTGTATAAATTTTGTTTTGATAAGCGAAGTATTTCACTTTAGCTTCAACAAATCTAAAACAAGTCACATTTTCTATTTTTATCGTGGGGTAAGGTAAGGGGAGTTCAATAAAAATGGGTAAGACAAACATTCATCCACCTTACTCAACTTATACCGTTTCTTACGACATAAACATAACAACCAAGCACACCAATCGCATGAATGACGACACTGCTGATGAAGACGGACAAAATTGGCCATCAATTTGGCGAAAACACAACCACAAAAAACTTTTCCATCTCACTTAGGCTTAACTTCGCATCCGGTTCGGTGAATGGCCAATCCATGCTACCGAAAGGAGGTCGCCCTGTTCAAGTTCAAAGTGCCCATAAACGGGTCTGAAACAATAAAAAACAGAACCACCAAAAGAGTGGGAAAGCTTTTTCATTGCGTGTCGCCCTCTCAGTCCTCATCCATTGTATAATGTACATGTTGGTGACAAATTGAGCTCGACTGACCTTTGGATTGAGTAGGTATGTTGGTTGGTCTCCAAAGGGAGGGTGCCAAACGATGACGGTTCAAATTTAGCTAATAGCAGTTAAGTGGTTTGCCTCTTGCTGCCGCCCTAAGAAAGGCGATCCTAAAAAACTAGAGAATCATTTCGAGTGACTTTATCGTGACGCGAAGCAGTTTATCGATCTTGTCGGTGTTCCTTTTCAATTTGTGTTACTAATGAACCGTATTTTTTTTTCTTTCTTTTTTTGCAGGTATGAACCGGATCTGCACGATACTCGCAAGTAAGAACGTTCATGTTTGGGGTCATTAATATGAAACGAGATGGCAATGATTAGGAATATTTGCACTGAAAAAAAAGAAGAAGAAAAGTTCTCAAGGATTACTTTATCACCGTTAATAAGGCTTCCGAAATCGCTGCTGGACCTACGCTGTCTGATGGTGATCATGTACTTCCATAAATTACATCGTAGATTTGGCCATCTTTTACATGACGCCTACCATCGCCCTAGTGGACTTTTGTCCACACACAATTTTCGAAAATTGTATGAACTGTAGCCCAGAGCGCTTCCAGTCGCTCTGCAAATTTAGAGTCCTTAAGCCCACCCTGAAAAGGGCACTGTTATAACGTATGAAACGTAGAGAGAGTCTATAGCTCTTTACCACAGCGGGTTAAGAACAGTAGAACATCCTGAAGATTTAGGTTTCTGAAGTCAGTTTCAATGCTCGCCGAGGAAACGCAGGTACATATCAAATGATACGAAGTTCTATAATCGGATTCACAGTTATCACATACAAATGAATCAGCTACTGAATATTCGCCATGTGATAGCTGAGTCGGCAGTGGCCAGTCAATGCTTTGACCAGCATGCTGCAATTCTGCTTTGACAGATTTGAAAGATACTTCACCATCCTTGGAGATGGCTCGGTACAGTACAATTTTATTTAACGACATGACTTCAAACTATTCCAGAATTGCTTGTGTTGAGTGGCAGGCCAGATGTCAATCTCAAGCTTTTCCCAACACGATATCGGAATAGCTGGCTCAGGGCAAATGAAGTCATGTAATGCTCCAGTGAAAGCTAATTGCGTTGCGTTCTCCAACATCAACCAGCCAGTCATCGCTGACGTCATCGTTTCATCCACTACCAGTTGAGTTCTAACACGTGAGTTTAGATTTTTTCTTTTCGCTCTCACACTCGCACACACTTGCCTCTGTTACTGGGATCATCGTCGATTGTTTTTTGGAGTAAGCCATCTATCCGTCCCTAGTGGCATTGAGGCAGTGCAGCCAGTTTGGTCGTTATGTCGGAAATTTGTGAGAAATGTGCAAATCATATCAGCGGCGAGTCCGTTAAGTGCGGCGGTTTCTGCTCATCGGTGGTTTGCATGCGATGTTCCTGTATACCCGAAGATGCAGTCGCATCAGTTCGTTCCTGCATGCATCTAGTTTGGGTGTGCACGGCTTGTAAAAACCTGATCGCCAAAGCACGTTTTGCTAACTCGTTGGTGTCAGTCAACAAAGCAAACGAATCTGTGATCGAGTCAATGAAAAATGAAATTCGAGATAGCATTCTGGCAGACATCAAAACCGAAATTCGTTCTAATTTTAAAACCCTGATCAACTCTGTGCCCCGTACTCCAGCTTCACTCTATCATACACCGCATGCACCATCAAGTAGAAGCAAGCGTCTTCGTGAGAACGATGGTGATGATGATGATTTAGTTCCACGGCGCCCAGCAAAAGCTATGTGCGGCGTTGGAACGAGTGCTGCTATCGCCGGTCTGGTTGTGCCAGAAGCTGCTGAGCAAGATTCCGCCAAATTCTGGTTGTACCTGTCAGGTATTTTGCCTGAGGTGCCTGAGAGCAAAGTTGTCGAGCTTGTAGAATCCCAGTTGAAAACAAAAAATCTGCAGGTGACAAAACTAATCCCTCGTGGTAAAGACATTAGAACGTTAACATTTGTATCGTACAAAATTGGTGTGCCACTCGAACTCAAGTCTACTGCTCTAGCATCGGAAACCTGGCCATGCGGGATCCGTTTTCGAGAATTCGAAGATAGTAGGAGCAATAAGCAGTTTTTTTGGAGACCTGCAACCGCGACACCCAACCTTGCGGTTTTGTCCGAGACACCGAAAGGACCATCAGTCCTCCATCGTTAGTTTCGGTGGAACTGGCTATTCCTGAGGAACCTGTTCACCTCGATAGTTCGCTCCCTTCAGAGATTGGAATCTCATCGCCCCACGTCGTCAACTCGCCTCCTCCATCGAATAGAGTGAACGTTCCATGTACCATCTACTACCAAAATGTTGGTGGGATGAGAACCAAAACCAATAACCCAGTACGGAGCGTTAGCCTAACATTAGCCTAATGTGAGACTAACTAGCCAGCATGTTAGGCTAACTTTTTGTCTCACTTTTGGCTAATGTTAGTCTAAAATTAGACAGATATGACACACTTTTGTTAGACATGTTGCAAATTCGAAACATGTTGTTAGTCTAACATTAGACTAACGTTAGACATGTTTTACTATGGGCTGTTAGACAAATGTTAGGCATAGATTTTATGCTGCTTGTTTTCATTCCAGCTGTCATTCGAGCAAGAAGTGTGATTGTAGTAGTGAACTTTTGTTGACGTTCACTACTACAACCGTACTCTTGCCTCGAATGAAAGCTGGACGAAACATGTTTAATAAAAAAACTCGGAGTCCGTTTTAATTTTAATTTTAATTTTAATTTTAATTTTAATTTTAATTTTAATTTTAATTTTAATTTTAATTTTAATTTTAATTTTAATTTTAATTTTAATTTTAATTTTAATTTTAATTTTAATTTTAATTTTAATTTTAATTTTAATTTTAATTTTAATTTTAATTTTAATTTTAATTTTAATTTTAATTTTAATTTTAATTTTAATTTTAATTTTAATTTTAATTTTAATTTTAATTTTAATTTTAATTTTAATTTTAATTTTAATTTTAATTTTAATTTTAATTTTAATTTTAATTTTAATTTTAATTTTAATTTTAATTTTAATTTTAATTTTAATTTTAATTTTAATTTTAATTTTAATTTTAATTTTAATTTTAATTTTAATTTTAATTTTAATTTTAATTTTAATTTTAATTTTAATTTTAATTTTAATTTTAATTTTAATTTTAATTTTAATTTTAATTTTAATTTTAATTTTAATTTTAATTTTAATTTTAATTTTAATTTTAATTTTAATTTTAATTTTAATTTTAATTTTAATTTTAATTTTAATTTTAATTTTAATTTTAATTTTAATTTTAATTTTAATTTTAATTTTAATTTTAATTTTAATTTTAATTTTAATTTTAATTTTGATTTTAATTTTAATTTTGATTTTAATTAAATTAAAATTTAATTTTAAATAAATTAAATCAAATTAAATTAAATTAAATTAAATTAAATTAAAATTAAATTAAAATTAAATTAAAATTAAATTAAAATTAAATTAAAATTAAATTAAAATTAAATTAAAATTAAATTAAAATTAAATTAAAATTAAATTAAAATTAAATTAAAATTAAATTAAAATTAAATTAAAATTAAATTAAAATTAAATTAAAATTAAATTAAAATTAAATTAAAATTAAATTAAAATTAAATTAAAATTAAATTAAAATTAAATTAAAATTAAATTAAAATTAAATTAAAATTAAATTAAAATTAAATTAAAATTAAATTAAAATTAAATTAAAATTAAATTAAAATTACATTAAAATTAAATTAAAATTAAATGAAAATTAAATTAAAATTAAATTAAAATTAAATTAAAATTAAATTAAAATTAAATTAAAATTAAATTAAAATTAAATTAAAATTAAATTAAAATTAAATTAAAATTAAATTAAAATTAAATTAAAATTAAATTAAAATTAAATTAAAATTAAATTAAAATTAAATTAAAATTAAATTAAAATTAAATTAAAATTAAATTAAAATTAAATTAAAATTAAATTAAAATTAAATTAAAATTAAATTAAAATTAAATTAAAATTAAATTAAAATTAAATTAAAATTAAATTAAAATTAAATTAAAATTAAATTAAAATTAAATTAAAATTAAATTAAAATTAAATTAAAATTAAATTAAAATTCAATTAAAATTAAATTAAAATTAAATTAAAATTAAATTAAAATTAAATTAAAATTAAATTAAAATTAAATTAAAATTAAATTAAAATTAAATTAAAATTAAATTAAAATTAAATTAAAATTAAATTAAAATTAAATTAAAATTAAATTAAAATTAAATTAAAATTAAATTAAAATTAAATTAAAATTAAATTAAAATTAAATTAAAATTAAATTAAAATTAAATTAAAATTAAATTAAAATTAAATTAAAATTAAATTAAAATTAAATTAAAATTAAATTAAAATTAAATTAAAATTAAATTAAAATTAAATTAAAATTAAATTAAAATTTAATTAAAATTAAATTAAAATTAAATTAAAATTAAATTAAAATTAAATTAAAATTAAATTAAAATTAAATTAAAATTAAATTAAAATTAAATTAAAATTAAATTAAAATTAAATTAAAATTAAATTAAAATTAAATTAAAATTAAATTAAAATTAAATTAAAATTAAATTAAAATTAAATTAAAATTAAATTAAAATTAAATTAAAATTAAATTAAAATTAAATTAAAATTAAATTAAAATTAAATTAAAATTAAATTAAAATTAAATTAAAATTAAATTAAAATTAAATTAAAATTAAATTAAAATTAAATTAAAATTAAATTAAAATTAAATTAAAATTAAATTAAAATTAAATTAAAATTAAATTAAAATTAAATTAAAATTAAATTAAAATTAAATTAAAATTAAATTAAAATTAAATTAAAATTAAATTAAAATTAAATTAAAATTAAATTAAAATTAAATTAAAATTAAATTAAAATTAAATTAAAATTAAATTAAAATTAAATTAAAATTAAATTAAAATTAAATTAAAATTAAATTAAAATTAAATTAAAATTAAATTAAAATTAAATTAAAATTAAATTGAAATTAAATTAAAATTTAATTAAAATTTAATTAAAATTTAATTAAAATTTAATTAAAATTTAATTAAAATTTAATTAAAATTTAATTAAAATTTAATTAAAATTTAATTAAAATTTAATTAAAATTTAATTAAAATTTAATTAAAATTTAATTAAAATTTAATTAAAATTTAATTAAAATTTAATTAAAATTTAATTAAAATTTAATTAAAATTTAATTAAAATTTAATTAAAATTTAATTAAAATTTAATTAAAATTTAATTAAAATTTAATTAAAATTTAATTAAAATTTAATTAAAATTTAATTAAAATTTAATTAAAATTTAATTAAAATTCAATTAAAATTAAAATTAAAATTAAATTAAAATTAAATTTAATTGAAATAAAATTAAAATTAAATTAAAATTGATTGAATTTGATTGATTGATTTGTCTCTATGTAAGAGACTTTCAGCCCTTGGCTTTGAAATTGAATTAAAAATAAAGTGACTCACCGACACGATGAGGCCAAACTTAACGGAATCGGACACTGTTTTGGTGATGACTGGTTCCGGCGACAATACGACGAGAACGAACAAGACTTTTTGGCCAGCAGCAGCGACGAGGCACTAACGGGTTGGACGACGGAACGACTGGAATGGTTCCTACGGGTTTAAACTAATTGAGACGCGAATTGTTTATTTCATTTTCTCGACCGACGAACGCGATTTTCAAGCAGTGTTGCGAATACTCACTAGCAAAAAATTATACTCACTTGCTTCTATCTCAGTCCAGAAGCATGCTATCAAAAAATGATGTTAGAAGGGCTTTTAGATTGTTGTTTAATCTAAAAGTTTGCCGAATAAAGTAAAGGTCGCAGACGCATACCAAAACCGTGAGAGAGCTGTGAGTACAAGGTGAGTATAAATTACACGAATTTTACTCACCTCGTACTCACAGCTCTCTCACAACTTTAGTATGCGTCTGCGACATTTACTTTTACTTTATTCGGCAAACTTTTAGATTAAACAACAATCTAAAAGCCCTTCTAACATCATTTTTTGATAGCATGCTTCTGGACTGAGATAGAAGCAAATGAGTATCACTCTTGCAAGTGAGTATTCGCAACACTGTTTTCAAGCTGCCGCAACTAACAAAGTTTTTTTCCACAGCCATTTGCTCAACTGACAATGATGCGCGAAGAAATCGAACATTCAGCATAAATTCGGGGTTATGATTTATGCTCTCCAGCAATTTTCGATGAGCAACATAACTAACAAATGCCTAACAGTGTCGAACGCCTAACTTCCTCCGTGCTGGGAAGTTTTTCCTGCAAACCGCTACTTGTGACTGGGATATTATCGTGCTGACCGAAACATGGCTGTGCAACGACGTGAATAACGCTGAGCTGTCATCTAACTACAATGTCTACCGCTGTGACCGAAACTGTGCGACAAGTCGTTTGCAAAGAGGAGGAGGTACGCTCGTTGCTGTTAAAAAGTCACTATCTAGCGCAGCTGTTGCCCTTGATAGGTCGGATTCTTTGGAGCAAGTCGTCGTAAAAGTATCGTTATCGTCTAATTCTCTCTTTGTATGCGGGATCTATTTAAGACCTAACAGCGAGCCTGGTAAATATGCAGCTCATTCCGATTGCGTGGATCAAATTATCAACAAAGCGGCCAGCGGAGATTCCGTTGTAATTGTTGGTGATTACAATCTGCCCCGATTACTCTGGTCTTATGATGACGATATCGATGCTTACCTTCCAACTAACGCGTCTTCGGAGCAAGAGGTTGTATTCGTGGAAAGCATGGTAGCTAGTGGACTATATCAGATTTGCAACGTTCGCAATACTAACGATAGACTGCTTGACCTAGCATTTGTGAAGAATAGCAGAGAAGTTGAGCTAATTGAACGTCAACGAAGCTGTTGCCATTTTTTACGATCTGGTGTTCGCAGCTATTAGCAGACACACTCCTCTTCGCAGACCTAATTTGCACCACTCGTACAGCCAGCCTTGGTGGAATGCCGAGCTTCGACATCAACGAAACGTTCTTCGCAAGGCTCGCCGTCGATTTCTTCGCAACCGTACTGACCAAAACAAGTATCATCTACGAAACCTCGAGGTTGAATATAACGAAAATGTGACGTCTTAGCTGTTTAGCCAAAACGCTCGAACTTTTGGTTCACAATCGTATGTACTCTGCGGCGAAGCCGATAATATCGCAAAATCAGCACGGTTTTGTGAAGAATAGGTCTACTACCACAAACCTGATGGTGTATGCTAGTGCACTAAACTCTGCTTTAGAAAAGCGTTCTTAAGTGGATAGTGTATACGTCGACTTTTCTAAAGCTTTCGATAAAGTTCCCCACGAGTTAGCGATGAAAAAGCTTGAGCGCTTAGGTTTCCCCGATTGGTTGATAATGTGGTTACGCTCATATCTTCGAGACAGATCCGCATACGTCAAACTGAGATCAGCAAAATCGGCGTCTTTTGAAACACCATCCGGCGTGCCGCAAGGAAGCCACCTCGGCCCACTAATTTTTATCCTATTTGTCAATGACTTGACTTACCGTTTGATGTCAAATCATCTTTTGTACGCAGATGATTTGAAGATATATCGAGTTGTCAGTTCAATGGTTGACTGTGCCGCCTTGCAGCAAGATGTCGACACTGTAGCAGAATGGTGTGTCGCAAATGGAATGGAGATGAACGCTCTGAAGTGCAAGGTAATAAGTTTCAACAAATCGCGGGGACGATTAAACTTTGAGTACACAGCCAACGGTGTCATATTGGAACGCGTTACAACGATTAAGGACTTGGGCGTGATAATGGATTGTAAGCTGAGCTTTAATGAACACATCACAACGATCACGGCAAAAGTTTTTGCTGTGTTAGGCTTTATTCGTCGAAATGCTTCAGAGTTCCGCGATGTGTATGCCCTCAAAGCTGTGTATTGCGCGCTTGTTCGCAGCTTGCTCGAATATGCTGTCCAGATCTGGGCGCCACATCATGAAGTGCATATCATGCATATCGAAAGAGTGCAACGTAGCTTCGTCCGTTTCGCTTTGCGGCGATTACCTTGGAATGATCCGCTAAAGCTGCCCCCGTATGAGCAGCGGCGCCAACTGATCAAACTTGAATCCCTCAAAGATCGACGAGTATTCCTGCAAAGAATGTTTGCTTACGATATTGTTACAAACCGGATCGACTGCCCTTCGCTACTGGAACAAGCTAACTTCTTAGTACCTGTACGCCGTACTCGTCAAAGGTTGTCGTTTTGGATCCCTGGACATCGGACACTCTTTGGTCAGAACAATCCTTTAGAGAAATGTTTTAAATTGTTGAACACTGTTGAATCGTTTGATTTTGTAATAAGTAGAAATAGGTTTAAAGCTAGTATTAGGTAATAGGATAATTACTCAGTCTGTACAGCTACTGCTGAAGACATAGTCAAATAAATAAATAAATAAATAATTCATTATTCAATTCATTTCCATTCAACCATAGGAAATTTCGCCAAGTATTTCTTCAAGATAACTACTTCAATCCAGTCGGGGCTCGTGGCGCAGTGGTCCACACGTTCGCTTCATAAGCGGATGATCATGGGTTCGAACCCAGCCCCGGCGCTTGCAATTTTTCGTCAGTTGCTCTTCCCCCCGAGAGCGACTGACACCTGACTCTCTTCGGAGCATGTATAGCTCTAACGAACCCGGATTTTGGATATCGGCGAACCGCAACTCATAATGGACCCCCAATTGGACTGGAAAAGGGACAGCAGCCACACGTCAGCATCATCGTGCTCATCATTCCATCATGGACAGGATAGAAAAGTGAAAGAAGCACAAAGGGAACCAGTTCAATATAGTAGAATAGATTGTAACCGTTCGTAAACTATTCTTGAGGATTTTGTTAAAGCACGGTGGCTTAAACGCCACTCTCAAAGAGAGACCACCGGTCGTGTTGAAATTTGCCCGACTTTGCAAGAGACTATTTCACTCAGGGACGGTTTTGAACGGCTCTTGGTAAACGGCAGAATTTCTTCGAATGCAAATTTAACTCCAACTCTTTCACAGGCTAAAAGATACTTAGGGAAAACCGAAGGGATTCTTACTCATCCGAGCGAAGTAACGGGACTAAAACGTAACGTAAGGTAGTGAGTATGTTTATTCAATTAAGCGATGTGAAACGTAACGGAACTAAACGAAATTTAAAACTTTCTACTATTTATTCTAGGAATTCATTCGTGTTGGACGAAAGGTATTTGTACGGAATGGGAAAGAGCAAACATGGCCATGTATAAAAAAGCTCTTCACGTACCTGCGCAGGTTTTTCGGCGATCCGATGCTCGGTGACGGGACGTAGCTCGAAGATGGCGACGACTTCGACGTTCGGAGATGGCGGTCAATAATAGTGTTTGCCGGCGTGACCGTGCTGCGATTTGGCGCGCAGCGACGACGAAGGACCCGTGTGCGGTATGGCCGAATTACCGGTGCGGAGGGAGTGGCGGCTGGTTGGAAGCTTCCGATTGTCTACTCGAGAGGGAAACGGCGGAAGCCGCTTGTACCCGGGAGGATCCTCCTCCGGTCAATAGGAAGGCACTAAAGAGCCCAGCGACCCGGCTTCGCGTACTTAGATTCCAGCTATGACCGAGCGGGGAATAGTACGTTTCCTACTTTCCGAAATTGGATCGGATTCGTGGCGTGCTATTGACGACACGCTTCAGCGAACCGCCTCTCGTACTCCGGTCCACGGGGATTGACGGACGGGACCTTACCTTCGGCTTTTGGCGACCGACGGGAGAACCTTGCTACGATAATGGACGAGCGACTTCACTCACGCCTCCGTTTAACTGCCTACTGGAGGCGGGCCTTCGCTGGGCACACGGGTCGCGTTGATCCAAACGGAAATGGCGGTACACTCCACCAGAAGTTCCTCGATTCGGCGATGACGATTGCCGAATGAAACTCACAAAAACCAGCCGTACGAAAAAAGCGCTGGGCGCTTTTTTCGTAGATAGTTCCGTAATTCAATAAAACTCAGCAGAAATCGCGAAATATCGGACCTCGGTCCACTTCTACTACAAATTCAATTAACACCGTAATTAACTTAATCGACTTCAACTCAAAGTAAACTCAAACTCAACTCAACTGAAACTTTAGATTGGATTAGACTTAACTCGCGCACTTCTGCTTGCCAGCCGTACTCGTAGCGAAATGCACGAGTAGAAAATTGTCTTGCGCCTCGAAACCGTGCCTCTTTTCGAAAAGTCCGACTATTGAACCATTACTCTATTATTAATAATCGCGCCAACTATTTTAGCATGGCGAAAATCATGCATGGCGACAAATTTGCATCGCGCCTGTAATCCGCCAAAAGGTATGTACGCGCCATGCGTATCATGCTATAAAAGCGCTACTATCGAGGAAGCTTTAACAAACACTATGACAAATAAATTCCACAAGAGCATAAGTAACAGGCACAAACCGATTTTACAAACATAAACGAAATATTTCAAAATTGATAACTAATATACAAACATTAACAAAAAATCTATTTTATTTTTATTCTTATCTACTTTTTTTAATTAAAAAAAAAAACGCAAAACGTTACAAGATTAGAATACATTTAGGCGCTGTACAAAGTGGAAGTGCAACGTCCAATTGGAATCGCTCACGTAGTACCCTAGTGGACAAAAGAGATGTAAATTAGGTTAAGTGATTAAGAATTAAAAAAAAAACTACTTCAATCTTATCATAGAATTTTTCCAAATCACAAGCTTGGTTGAATGGCTAAATTTTGTGATGTTTATTCATGGAATACAAAAACAGCATGCTTTTTTTTTTTCAGATATGCCAGAACCGGTTCCGGTAGGAAAAAAAAACCATATGACTTTGTAGAACCATATGCTGCGATAGAGTATAGTTGCAATAGAGAAATTTCTTTAGGCATTTATTGAACTTCTTCAGGGTTTGTTTCAGAAACACCTCAAGGGACTTCTCCATGAGTTTCTCCTTCGTGAATTCTTCCATGAGCATCTTGCAGAATTCCGATAGTGTTTGTTTCAGGGTTTGTCCCAAAAATGTTCAAGAATTCCTCCCATAATTCCTTTAGATTTCTTTACAGATACTTCTGCAAGATTGCATCGATGAATTCCTCCAGAATTTTTCCATAGATTCCTTCGGTGATTCCATCATTGATTGCTCCAGAGAATTTTTAAAGAATTCCTATATGGGTTTTACCAGACATTCCTCCACGAATTTCTCCTGGGAGAGATTTCTCCAGTGATTGTTCAGTGTTTTTTTTCGAGGATTCCTCCAGAAATTTCTGCAGGGATTCCCAGAGGAATGTCAACAGGAATTATTTTAGGTATTTTTTCAGAGATTTCTTCAGGGATTCTCCTTCAAGAATTCCACTAATGATTGCTCCAATAATTCAATCTGGAATAATTCGAAGTATTTCAGCAACAATATCTTCCAGAAACCCTTACAGAAAATTTTACCAGAGATTACCTAAAAAATAATCCAGGAGTTCCTTAAAACATTGTACAAAACATTATTTTGGGAGTCCCTCCAAAGATTGAAACAATGATTCATCCAAAAAATATTGCAAACATGGATTTCTTCATATTTTTTTCCTACAGAAATTATTCCAGGAATTGGTTAAGAAAGTTTTCCTGGGATTTCCTAAGGAATCCCTCATGGGACTGCTCCTGGAATTCAGTATCTCCTGCAGGAATTTCTTCAGGAACTGCTACAGGGACTCCTCAAGGAGTTCCTACACGATCTCTTCTCAGAATTCCTTCAAGACTTCTCCAAGGATTCTATCTGCACTTTCTTCAGGAATTTTTACTGGAATTAGAAATTTCTCAAGGGATTCTTCCAAGAATTTCCAGGAATTATTCCAGGGATTCCTCTGGGAATTGCTGCCTCTAAAAATTCATCCAGGGATTCCGTCAGAAATACCTCTAGAGATATGCTTCTGGGATTCTTTCTGGAACAACTTTTTTTGAAAATTCCTCCAAAGATTCTCCCATGAACTCTTCTTAGGATTTTTTCAAAAATTCCTTCTGTATTATTTACAGAATTTCCTCCAGGAATTATTTCGATATATCCTCCAGTAACTGTTTAGGGATTCCCTTAGGAATTCCTCTTGAAATTTCTTCTGCGATTCCTTCTGAAGTTTCTTCAGGAACTCTTCTATGGATTCCTCCAGAATTTCTCAAAAAATTCCTTCAGCGATTTCTTCAGGAATTATTCCTGGTATACCTCTACGAATTCCTCTAGGGATTTTTCCAGGGATTCCTCTGGGAATTTCTGCAGGGATTTCTCTGAAAGTTCCTCCAGAAATTCCGCCAGTAGGGTAATTGATCCGATCATGGAGGAGTTAAGCGCTGGGTTCATGTTTAAACCACAATTGTATCGCCCCAAGCAAACTTTTTACATGGATTGAATTGAAAATAATAAAATCCATCCTTAATCTACGGGAAAATAACGAAATATTGCCACTTTGATGTTGTTATGAGCATTTTATTCGTTTTTATCTGAAAGAACATTGTGTTCCTAATGTTGCGGTATGTGTTCCTAATGTTGCGGTATTTTGTTCCTATTGTTGCGGTATCCCATTGAAATCATATGGGATACCGCAACATTAGGAACACTACCGCAACAATAGGAACACAGCAGCAAACACATTTATGAAAATATTTTTTTTAAATAGGTTTTTGGGCAAATCTTAAGCAAACAAATAGTGCAATCTCATAATTTAAGCACCATACATCTATTAAAAATACCTTTTGGTAACATTTCAGTCGAAAAAGTGCTCAATTGCCATTACCGCAACAATAGGTACTACCGCAACGATGGGAACAATTACCCTAACTCCTTTAGAGATTTCTCAAGGAGTTTCTCTGGAGATTCTTTCAGGAATTCCTACATGCATTCCTCTAGGATACTCGTCAAGAATTCCTACAATTTTTTTTTCAGAGATTCCTCCAAAAAATCATCCAGGGTCACCACAATGCATTCCTTCATGAATTCATCCAGGCATTCCTCCAGACATTTCTCCAGTAATTGCTTTCGGAATTGTTCCATGAATTCCACCAGGAATTCCTACAGAAATTTATCCAGGAATTCTGTGAGGGATTTCTCCAAAGATTTTTCCCAGAGACTCGTACAGGAATCCCTCTAAAGATTTCTCCAGGAATTACTTCAGGGAATACTCCAAGAATTTCTCCAGGAATTACTTCAGGGAATACTCCAAGAATTTCTCCAGGAATTACTTCAGGGAATACTCCAAGAATTTCATCAGAAATTCTTCAAGCATTCTTCCAAGAAATTTTCCAGGCATCCTTCCAGGGATTCCTCCTTGGATTCTTGCAGAGATTTCTCTAGGATTTTTTCAGCGATTCTTCAGGAACTCTACCAGATATTCCTCCAGGAATTGGCAGGCCAAGTTCCAATGCGAACGTCGAGCCACAAATATGAAGAAGAATTTAAAAGGGATGCAAGATTTCAGTTATGTTTTGTTATGGATGTGTAGACATTAACAAAATAAAAATCAAAGCAAAATAATGCACGAGTAAATAAAAGTCCTTAATCTTCCAGAAATTGGTCACCGCAACCAGCATCACGGTGATTTGTGTAGATCAGGCGAGTTTTTTATAGCGTATTGAACAAAATGCAATAGTTTGACAGCTAAAGGGTTTAATAACGCTTTAAGAAAATACTGTTCTAAAAATTCAATTCCATCATGCTGCGTTTAGTTACAAAACCTAGTAGGTACAAATTTGCTAAGGGTGCTAGCTTGCCACGCCCCCCCTCCCCCTCCTCACCTAAAAGCTGGCTACGCCCTTGCCTTCGAGAATGGAACCATCAGGGTAAAATGCGATGCCGTCTGAAATAGTTCTCTCCAGGTATTCAGATCCCGCTCTTATTCAGACTCAAGTTTGAGACTAAAGAAGGGCAGCTGATTGTCTTGGAGAAACACAAGGTCCACTGCACCTTTGCTCCAGTTAGTGCAGTGAGGGAAAAATACAAAACGACCATAAGAATCCGAGTATTGTACAACATGAGTTCTGCCTTCGTTCACAGGAATTTCTCATTTGATTTTTCATTACATAACGAAGCAATATTTTCAAAATCGATTTCCATACACATTCAGAGGATGGACCAATATTTCATTCCTGGTCGAAAATGTTAATTTTAACACAAACCATTTTCAAGCATAATTTTGAAAAAAATAGTGAGTCGATGTTCGGAGCTCTAAAAGTTCTAACATCATTGATGTCCAAGAAGTGTTGGTCATATACATGACAGTGACAAATGATTCTTTGCATCCCATATTTGTAAGAAATCAAATTTGACAGCCCCGCTTTGCCAGCTCCAACTTGACAACAAACATTCCAGCCAACAAGTTGTCAACTTTGTATACCCTGTTAAGCCCACCCTTAAATCAACAGGCCTTCCAAAACCACAATTTATCCTGGGAAGATGCCAACGATAATACCTTTAAAATATCTTTCATCTTGGTGGCCAAAAGTTCTTGTTGCCCGAGTTGTCCTTCCCGTCCGCGGTAATAATATTCAGTCAAGAATGCAGATGATGATAACGAACGACGGCGAGCGAGCGACCATCATTCCCCCAGCACAGCATTATCCAAAAATTGTAGCGAAAACATTACCATTGACCAGCGAAAAGCGAGCCGAAATATTTCATCCACTCGGAAGACAGGTAGCTATGCAATGGAATACAGCGCAGTGTGGTGGCACCCATTCCCCCGCAATTCTTCTTTTCCCCTTCCGAAGCTGTGGTTTTCCTTGGCCGCCGCACAAAGAAAAACGGTTCAACCGAAAAGGTCTTTAAAATAAATTATAACTTTCGTTCGGAATTTGCGGACTGCTTTGGGTGCTTAGCCGCAATCGTCTCCATTGTTGGTGGGTCGGTTGTTATGAGGATGAAAATCTTAGGATGATTTTTTTTCTGACGTACATAGACGGTAATGAATAACGATGGTGTGTGCCCTGGTTGGAGCAATAACAATAACCGTTTTTGAATTATAAACAGGATTTAGAGGAAGCCAATTTATTGTTAAATTGGACCGATCATATTATACCTTATTTTTTCACTGGTTATCACAAAGTTTTCCTTCAGGGGAAAATTAATAGCTGATTACAGAACGATTTTCTGAAACTTTTTGTTCTGTGTGATAATCTACGATCCAAACACTTCATTTTAATCCATCCAGCAGCGTTGCTCGTATCCTTTTATGGGTTTTACCACAAAATTTGATATTATCTGCCAAAGCTGTTTTCTCTTCATACGCTGCTTTGAAATCTTTAAACAGATAGTTTATCCTCAAGTTGTACTTTCAAAATTTGACTATGATCATTTGCATGGTTTATATCTGATCCACCGTTGATCGGTGCTAACGAAAATCAGCCTGATATTAACCAGACGAAGAGTTCTTGAAGGGAAATCAGTCTGTTGAACATTACATGAGATATCATGTATGCCGAATCCCTCTGTATATAGTATATTGTAGTATGTGTCATTTATTGTAAATTTTGCATATGATGCCATCCAACAACCTGTTGGGTAATTCTTCAACTTCTGACATCTTCAAACCAATCTGGGTAATGGATGGCTTACTTGTTATTCAGCTCGTTTAACCCTCGAGCGATCGCGCTGTTGAATTTTGTACAACAAGTTGAAAAAATCTCGCTTTTTGTACTCAGCATTAGCGTGGTGCTGACGTAGGTAGTAAACCGCGCGAGTTACGGAAGGTTAAGGCCATACTAACCTAATTTAATGTTGGTCGTTCTACTGTTGACAGAGAACAACAGAAGTCAACCGCTACGAAGGAGACAGTTCCTAAATACACCGACACTGATTTTTCATTTGGGCTTAACTAACATTTTCGAGTTCTCTGCATCGATCCTCTCTTTGTGTTATCACAGAATGTGTATTGAGTTTTCCAAAGATTTTTTGGTTGTAATGCGAAGAAGACGACTACATGCTATTAGCGAAAGAGAGAGCCGATGAAGAGAAATCGATCGAGTCAGTTAGGCCCTTATGAAAAATCATTGTCGACACACTGTTGGGATCGATGGCTTTCGGAATGATGTAATACATCCTAGTATCTTCATCCCATTTTGGGCTGCAAAACGGTGAGTCGATAAGGAGAGCGTCCAACATAGCTCTGGTCCTCACAAGCAGGGATGCCAGATGATTTTTCCAAAACTCTGTATCAGGATTTAAGAAAATCTGTATTTGTCTGTATTTTGAAACTGTGACTGAAAGCCAAAAACACCAAGTTTTCGTAAATCCAGTCAGACTCCGTAAGAAATCTGTATGTTGCACATGTAAATTTTTGTGTCCCGAATTTTGTATGAACTATTCTATTTGCAGTAAGACTTCACACGCTATGTCTGAACTAGTAGATTATAAAAATTGAATGTACATCGGGGTTCTTTCCATAAAACAACAGTATTCAAGCTATATTTTCATTTGCAGAAGGTTTTAAAATATTTTATCGGTGAAAATTTTTCCATACATTGATCGAAAATGAGGATTTCAAGCAAATTTGTATGAAAAACGGTCAAAAATATGGAAAAATCAAAATTTCCCCGATAGAATATTTTGAAACCTTCTGCGAATGAAAATATAGCTTGAATACTGATGTTTTATGGAAAGAAATCCGATGTACATTCAATTTTTATAATCTGTTGGTTCAGACATAGCGTGCTTCATTAAATGGTGTAAATAGCAGAACGTTATGATTTTGTATAGTAAAATATATATGTATATTCTTAATAGTTCTGACCTTTTACGTCACCCAATTTTTGTGAAAATTTCCCCAGGGATTCTTCCAGGAATTTTCCCTGAGACTTTCCTGGGAGTTTCTCAAAAAACATCCTGAAACTGGTTCACGGGTTTCCGTAGAAATTCCTTCAGAAAATCCTCATGGGATTCTTAAAAGGATTAAAGAAAAAAATCATTCAGGGATTGCTACATAAGTTATGCTTGTATTTCTTAATATATTTTTTTTCAATATTTTTGGAGAAATTCCTCCAAATTTTTTTTCAGGTGTTTTTCTATGGTATTTCTCCGAAAATTTATCAATGATTTTCTCCGGGGGATTCTCCATGAATTTCTTCTCCCGTATCTTGAAAAAAGGCAATTTTTATTTTTTTTATTAGATGTTTTTCTTTAACAAACATTTAGAGATTCTATCAGAAATTCAGAAACTTCCCATTTGTATGAAGAACTAGCATAATTTCAAATACACAAAAATAGAAAGATTATATGAAAAAAACTTCAAGAACCATTTCAGAAATTATTGCTTAAATTTCTACCTAAAGAATTACTTCATTTTTTCAGGGATTTTTTTTAGAAATTCCTCTAGAAATACTCAAGAGATTTTATGCTACACTTCAACTAATAAGCATTTCTAAAAGATTTTTTCTAGAAATTTTTCAAGAATATTTGTAGAGGGTTCTCCATTTTTTTATTTCTTTATTGGCTCTCTAAAGAATTCTTCCAAGAAATCTCTTCATAAACTGCACCAGATTTTTTTTATCGATGAATCTTTCAGAGGTACCTCCAGCAGTTCTTCCAAGGATCCCTTCAGAAAATCCTCCAGGGAAACTTTATAAATTCAATGAAGGATTTCTTAAAAAATCCACAAGTACCTTTGTCTGCAATGTCTGCATTTTTTAAGAGATTTCTCCAGAAACTCCTCCACGGATTTTCCAGGTATCACTGCAGAAATTTCACAAGAATTCTTTCATTGATAGAGATACTCCAGAAGTTAATCAAGATTTTTTTTTATTTTTTCTAAAAAAAACACGAAGGAGTTTCTGCAGGAATCACTGAACGAATTCTCAAAAAAATCTTGGAGAACCCTGGGAAGAGTTACCGAACAAATCCTTTAGGATTTGTGAATAATTTACCTTAAGAATGCCAGAATTTTTATTTTTTCCGGAAAACTCCATGAAGTAACTTCTCAATTTTAAAATTTTTAAGAAACCTCTGGAGATAAATATATCTTCACATTCGAATTTCTGAAGAAATCTAAGCAGGAAATTCTGAAAGAAAGAATTAAAGGAAATAAAGTTAGTTGTAAGTAAAAAGAAAGTCGGAATAAGGCAACTCTGGACGCATTTCCTCATTTTTTTGATTTTTGATTTTTTTTATTAAATAACGAAGTAATATTTTCCAAATTGGTTTTCATACGCAGTTAGAGGAAGGATCGAGCTATCTCCTGGATTTTTTTCAGGTGTAAAACTTTTACCAATTTTTCAAAAAACATATTTTTTTGAAATTTCATTCAAAATTGCTTTCCCTAAAACTGAGAAATATTTTCCACCTGAAGAAAAAAAATCAGAAGATACCTTGGCCCTTTTTCTAACTGTGTACGAAAACCAATTTTGAAAATATTGCTTCGTTATTTAATAAAAAAATCAAAAACCCAAAAGTTGGGAAATGTTTCCAGTTTCGCTAAGTACTGTTCTTTTTAATTCCACTAAGAATTTGCATCCTTTGACAGATACGTATTTCGACCTCAACTGTAAGGTCGTCTTCGGTATCTCGTACTTGACTCGACTCTAGTCAAGTCCAGTCGAGTCAAGTACGAGACACTGAAGACGACCTTACAGTTGAGGTCGAAATACGTATCTGTCAAGGGATGCAAATTCTTAGTGGAATTGATAGGAACAGTACTTAACCCGAATTTCTTTTTACCATCCTAGAAGAAGTTTCTTAAGAACTTTCTGGGGAAAAACCTGAGAAAAATTTCGGGAAATTCTTGGTGGAACGCGTTTTGTAATGCGTTTTGTAATTTGCAAAGATCCCAGAAATAAATTTTTCAGATATTTCTTAAAGAATTTCTGCAGAAATTCTTTGGAAATATTTCTGAATGTATTTCTCAAAGAATCCATGGAAATATTAATGGAGTTATCCGTCGACAAGAAATTTTCGATATTTTTTTAAACAAATATCCAAAAGAGTGTGTAAAGTTTATCTTGCTGGATGTTAAGAAGGAACCCATAGAAATCTATTCAAAAGAATTCCTGGATAAATTAGTCAAGGAATATCTTAAGAATGCCCTCTAGAAATTTCTCCAAAAAATCTCTACAAGAATTTCTTATAAAAAACTCTTCCCATTACTGGTGTTCCATATACTAGGCGCCTCTCCGCCTTTTACCGAAATTAGAAAAAAAACCTCCCATGCCGCCTTCTTTGTGCATCACCACGCTAAGATGGCCAAAATTGCTAGGGCGTGATATTTACACCCAAAGAACCTAAGTTCAATTCGCGTTCGCAATTTTTATCTTTTCATCTGAAAGATAACGTTGAGAATATTCAGAAGTTTCCATCACATATGACGTGTTCCTTTTGCTACATTCGATGCATCATGTTTTTGCAAATTGTTTTCGTACTCTGAAGTTTCCAAAAAGATTAAAAATCGATCTTTAACACAATTTTATAGTTAGTAACTCAGTTGTTTGAAAGGGTGTGTACTGGCTATTTCTTCTCAGGTTTGATTCAATATTATTATTTGAAAAAACTGTCATTACTTTCAATTTTCAACGAAAACATTATTCGTAAGTTTTCTCATTAGGGCCTTTATGTGTGCTTATGACCGTGTGTGCACGTTGATTTCGCCAGTTTCGTTTTCTGTGAAATTCAGTTGATAATGACTTCGCAAAATTAACTTTTCGTTTATTAGTCGCTCAATAGTGCTGGGACAAATTGAAACATTCCACTCCAATTTCATTTATAACGCCGGATCGTGAAAATAGTGCGGAACAAACATTCAGTTCTAGTGTTAAACGATTGCAAATTGCTTTTGCTGCTACTTTTTACTAGAGTGGCCAAACATGTGTCCGTTGATGCAATGAAAGAAATGGTGTCAAATTCTTTGCATTTGAATGAGCCGCCTGATGTTGTGAAAATCATGCCACGCTGGAGTACCTACGATGAACTTCGCTATGTCTCGTTTAAAGTCGGTGTTGACTGCAGCATCAAGGAAATAACGCTTAAGGAATCTACTTGGCCATCTGGATTATTGTTCCGTGAATTTATTCGTCGCGAGTCCTACTACTGGGAGCCCTAATCTATGTAATCCGTAGTTGTTCTGTACTATGCGTATTATTGGGCAGTGTATTGTTATTGTGATTTAAGTTTTGTATACATTCAAAAGGGTCTTTGTAATCCGGAGTTCTTCTGTACTATGTGTATAAATGAGCAGTGTATTGTTATTGTAATTTTAATTTAGTATACATTCAATGAGACACTATATTGTCAGTTGAATTAATTAAATAAATAAATAAATAAATAAATAAATTATTTTCATTCTACATATAAGAATGAAAAGCAAAAAGAAAACCAGGTCTTTTGCTTAGCAAAGTTTCCAACTTTTATTTCATTTTTCATGTTCAGTAGTACTTCAAGCTTAAATTTTTCTTACAACTTAATATTTCACTGGAAATTCACGACTCTTGCAAATTGTCAAGCAAACAGCAATACACATAAAAAATCAGCAAAGATATAGTTTGTTAGATTTTTTTTATATAACAACATAATCTTTGAAAACTTACTGAAAAACTTAAATTGGGGCGAAGGCTGGAAAGTTATTTTTTTCCAGATTAAGATTTCAACGTGATATAAACGTAAAGAAGCCCGCCTTTAACGTATGCTCATTACATATCTAGAATGTTTTATGTTTCGTAATATATATTTTTAATAAATTCAATTCGAAAAATTTTTTTTTTGCAATGATTGAAAATTGAGGTCAAATGTGAAAAATATGAATAATTAAATGGGTTTGTACTCCCAATAATTTTTATTACTCTATTTTCCACCTTGCGTGAATGTATGAGGAAAAAATATGTGGAGGAAAAATCTGTATCATGAACATGAAATCTGTATTTTTTCTGTACTCTGTATCCTGTCTGTATCAACCTCTAAAAATCTGTATAATACAGAAAAATCTGTATATCTGGCATCTCTGCTCACAAGTTCCTACCTCATGCTTCCACGGGTCAAGCGATGACAAAGACCGCCAGCTAAGAGTTGTGTGCTTAGCTGGTAGTGCAGCCTGGGCACTGTTGTCCTTCTGACTTCAGCAAGATTGAGGAGGTACGATTCGAGCATCTGTTCACCAAGGAGGTGCGGCTCAAACAGCGTCTGTTCTGGCATTCAGCGGCTGAGTAAGAAACGCTGCACCACGCACAGCTAGATCCAAGGTGGTAGCCCCATCAGCGTGGTCGTCCTAGTGTTGGTTGGGACGTTAAATAGAACTGGCACGATGGCCCTCCGGCGAGACAGGAGTGTTGGCGTAGGCCCAATAAGCAACCCGTAAAAATCCCCATTGCGAATAACATAGGAGAAAATACGACTCGATACAATCGGCAAAGACCTCGCGACGAAATAAGGACTACGATTGGAAACTTGGAACATGCAATTGCAAGTCACTAGGTTTCGCAGGATGTTACAGGATAATCTACGACGAACTACATCCCCGCAACTTCGACATCGTGGCGTTGCAGGAACTTTGTTGGACTGGATAGAAAGTGTGGAAAAGCGGGCATCGAGCGGCTACCTTCTACCAAAGCTGTGGCACCACCAATGAACCGGGAACAGTATTTATAGTGTTGGGCAAGATGCGACAACGTGTGATCGGGTGCCGATCAACGCAAGGATGTGCAGTGCATGTTGAGAGTTAAGGGCCGTTTCTTCAACTACAGCATCATCAACGTCCACTGTCCACACGAAGGGAGACCCGATGACGAGAAAGAAGCGTTCTACGCGCAGTTAGAGCAAACATACGATGGTTGCTCGCCGCGTGACGTGAAAATCGTTGTCGGCGACATGAACGCGCAGGTAGGAAGGGAGGAAATGTACAGAGGTTACTCAAAGGAAAAAATCATAGCTTTTCATACCAATTTTGAAATTTATATAGCAACATTTCTTGAAAAACTATCAGGATTTCGAACTGTCTAGTAAAAATAATAAAGAAAATTCTGGAGTTTCAAAATAAAGCGTATATCGAAGCAGTTATAAAGTTTTTATCAGAATTTTTGTTAAAATTCTGCATGAATATCTAGAGGTTCATATCACTTTTCAATACTAACTTCAAATTTTTGAAATACAAATTTGTAAATACTTTCAAGTCAAGAAATTTCTTCTAAAATATAAAATATTTTATACCGCATTTAAGTCAAAATCATATCACTAGGGTCTGTGTCATTTGGCATAAGCTCACTTGGTATAAAGATATTTGACATAACGGTCATTTGACATAATGGACACTTGACATAACAAAAAAGGGTGCATTTCGATTATGTCAAAAGCCCATTATGCCAAATGACTTAATGCCAAATGCCCCGCTCTCATCTAAAAAACATACAATCTTTGATAGATTTCATAATATAAAACCATAAAAGTAATCTTTAAACATGGGACAATCATGGGATGAACATTCAGAGAGCCATGATAGCCTATATTGATAATTTGTAATACGAAAATAATCGTAATATGTAAAAATAAGAAATACATTTGATTTAATGCATCCTTTTCTAAAAAAAAATTAAAAAAATTGAAAATCATAGTTTTTAATAAAAAATGAAGTATTTTTTTTCTGAAGTCCACGTGGTCATTAGGGGAGGGGGGTAGGGGTCAGTGAAAAGTCCACGTTTATACACGGGGTGGGGGGAGGGGGTAAAAAATCACGATCTGTCCACGTGGTATATGGACGGCCCCAAATGACAAATTTTGAGTTCTGCCCCTATTGCAGGAAACCGACGATATGTAGTACAATGTGTCCTTACTACATCAGCTGGTGAACAAGCCAGACATTGACAAACCCTCCAGCGAGTCAACTTGGCGACCTTTGGGAATCTTAAGGGACTTCCTATTGATTCCTACCACAACGTTCGGCCAAGAATCCTTATAGGGAGGTATGAAGCACATGCAAGTCAGCCTTGTGTTGAAGAGCAGAGAAGGAAACGTTAGTGAACAAGTAGCTGTTAAGACGCGGCTAGGATGGACAGTATGCGGTGGAGAAAATACAGAAGGCGACGACGTAGGGAACCGGATCCATTGCTTACCTTACCGATCAGGCCGGGGTGGCCTCTGCTGTACATAGTAGCAGTCTCCATATTCCACTCGGTCCAAGGCTGTTTGTCTCCTGTTCCGTACTCTGCGTAGGGTCCGCAGATCCTCCACTTAATCGACCCACCTAGCTCGCTGGGCTCCACGTCTTCTTGTACCGGTCGGATGACTCTCGAGAACCATTTGCAATCCGACATCCTGATGACGTGACCCGCCCACCGTAGCCTCCCGATTTTTGTGGTATGGACGATGGTTGGTTCTCTCAGCAGCTGATGCAGCTCGCTTTCTCCAAGTCCCGTCCTCCATCTGCATTCCGCCGTAGATGGTACGCAACACCTTCCGTTCGAAAACTCTAAGGGCGCGTTGGTCCTCTGTACGTAGGGTCCATGTTTCGTGTCCATAGAGGACGACCGGTCTTATCAGCGTTTTGTAGATAGTTAACTTCGTGTTGCGGTGAACTTTATTCGATCGTAGAGTTCTGCGGAGTCCAAAGTAAGCACGATTTCCTGCCAAAATGCGCCTCTGAATTTCTCTGCTGGTGTCGCTGTCGGCGGTCACCAGTGAGCCCAAGTACACGAATTCTTCTACCGCCTCGATTTCATCACCGTCGTTATAAATTCGGGGTGGTGGGCGCGGTGATTCCTCCCTGGAGCCCTTTGCCATCATGTACTTTGTCTTCGACACATTAATGACTAATCCGATTCGCCTGGCTTCACTCTTTAGTTTCCGCCATCGTCTCAAATTTACGAGCTACATATAATATTAATATCATCAGCGAAACCAAGTGATCGAACAGCGGCACGTTTGCTAATTTTGAACGCTTTGTCACGCCCAAACTTGTGAATGAAAACATTTTGAATTTCGTATACATAAAATTCACCATATAATTAGGGTAAGTGTACCAATTATGGCTATAGTACCAATTATTCGCCAAAGGGAACCGAAGTTAACAAATGTAACCATAACTGGTAAAGGGTTCCTATCATTGGCACACGCTGTAATCAATACTAAAAGTAGTTTTGGTTCCGTTTCTATATTTTTCCTGTAAAGTATGGAAACTAAGCTGTCTTTTAACTTATTGATGACATTCGTTGGTCTTCTAGTTATTTTTGTATAAATAGCTTTCCTTAGGTAGTGCTATAATTAGAACACTTATCCTAGTTCCATGTCAAAAATTAAGCTCAATCCATCAAAGCAAACCAAAGTTACGGCATCCCAAACTTGGCAATTTTGTATGAAAATCGGCGTTTGTCCGATCAGTTATGCACCACAGTGTATCTATTGAAAATTGAAATGGAAATATTTATATGATATTCTAGTATTCGAGGCCACACTTCCTTAGTCTAATCCACCGCGCAGAAGAACCACCGCGTTCTTCAACCACTACTATTTTCACAAATTCACCATTTATTGTTTCCACATGAGCTAATCCTTTATGTTGTGTAACCATTATTGTTGTTGCACAGCTTTTGGACTGCCAGTCAGTTGAAATAACGTTTCCAGTTTGCAAGTGTACCCCGCCCGGTGTAACTATTCTTTGACCGTAACTTTTCCAACTGGTAAACAGAGCCATTCGACGAGAAGTGCTTACCAAAGCATAAAACCACCGTTTTCCGAACGATGATGAGCAGCTGGATGGCTGGCTGGCTGGAAACAGAGTGCACGCGGTGTTGGATGGGAAAAGTCCACCACTACTGTAGGTATGAAGTAAGTCGAAAGGTTCCTCGGGCAATGTGCGGTTTGCTAAAGTTTATAAATAAAACATAAATTTACAACCTCATAAAGCATTTACGCTCTCTAGTGGAACTTTGAAGTTGATCGTTTTCGAATGACTGGTGAGAGTTCTTAAGGAATAACTTCTTGTTAACCGGACCTTAAATTTTGTGGGATACTAGTAGAAACGAAGATAGTGACAACAATTTTATGCTACTCAGAAAAAAAAATACTTTTTTAAAGTTCTGTTCTTACATGATAATTGAAATAATTGTGCTGCAAAGACTAAAGTAGTGCACAAATTTTCCTTTTTGTTTAAAGCTTGACGAAACATCAAAGTGCTTACTATATGCAGATATGAAAACCGCTTCGCAAAGCAATTGTAGCGTTCAATTTAAGACAACGTGGGAGATTCCATCGTCGAAGATTCTAACTAGCTACAAACGGGTCCCACTGTAGAAGCTACCTTTTTCATATCATGTATAACAAGAACTTATACGAGGGACTGTATCTGATTCAATATTCGTTCGTTAATCCGTTCAAGACGGCAGAAGAAAAAAAGAAACAAGAGAAATCAGTGCCTTCCCTCTGGATTGTAATATAATATCCTTTTTCTTTGGCGAAAGATATCTTCTGAAATATCTGCTTCACTTTCAAAAAAGAACCCTCGCGAAAGGTAGCCGCAGCAGCAACGTGCATTTCTTTTGAAGATGACCGACTTTAAAATGTTATACCAAATTAATTTTGATAAATCGTATCGAATTATTTTCGGCTATTCTACCCCTAGCAGATTCGAGGGAAATAGACCAGAAAAAAATATTATTGGGAGCAAAGTTTGCCAGTTGATCTGACTTTGATGGACGTGTTTTGTGCCGGAGGGGGAGAAAGATGGACAAGTGCCAGCAACGGGTGGGCCAAAGAAAGTATGTAGGAAGACCACGTCAGCAATTTGCCGTTTGAATGATTGAAGCGATTAGGTGTACTGAGGCTAAGAATCCGTCATTTTTTTTCGTTTAAAACTTTTTCAAGTTGTTATTGGGCATGCATAATATTATTTTTTTGACGTAGGACTACGTCTCTGTTTTCTATACCCGGTGTCATTTCAAAATTTATGAAACCAAGAGCGTTACGTTTGAGTGAAAGATTTTAAACGCTCACAGTATCTTTCCCACCGAATGAAATGATAAACAAATCCCGATATCCGAGAGATGAAACTCCCACGTTCAATTTGTAATATTCGGTGAACCTAAAAATCATTGATAAATAGTTGAAAAGTTGTTTTAAAGTTAGACATTGAAATCGCTGAAATCTATAAATATGGGTAGCGGACTAATTTTCTCGTTCAGTCTACCAACGCTCTCTGATTGGTGCGCATCGTGGGGGCAACTACCTACGATGCAGGAAGGAATGCGATCATGCGAGAGCTGTTCGTCAGTTCCATTTCGACCACCGTCGACACCTCGAGCTGGGCAGCGGCACATCGACTCAGCGACGACACTCGGCTATCGTACTGATAGCACCGGGAATCTCATTCACGGCAGCAAGCGGCGGGCCAGTTTTCGATGGCGTCTAGCGTTGAGCGCGGAGAAAGCCAACACGAATTGCGTGGCATTGTAAATTCATCAAAAATCGTCCATTATTCAAACGGTCCTTTTCAGGACCATCGAAAATGATTTCTCAAGAGTTAATTGGATAAGTTTCCACCCTCGATCGAGAAAGGTGTAGTGCAAAGCAAGGACAGAGCATCGTTTCTCAGCAAGAGTGAAGCCGGTCATTAATCGCATCCACGGTAGCAAGCGGGGGGCCAGATTTCGACGGCGTTCAGCATTTAGTGCGTAGAAAACAAACACGCATAGTGGCATAGTGAATTCATTTAATTTTCTTCCTAGAATTATTCATTATCCAAATGGTCCTTTTAAGGACCATCGAAAATGATTTTTCGAGAGCTGTGAATCGGATAATTTCATTCCAACGAACGGGAAAAGTGTAGTATAACCGAAAAGTGAATTATTGAATGCTTGGTGACTCAGTCAGCAACAATTATGACGCCTAATTGTTCCACCCGGACTTTGGCAACGCATTATCATATCCGGACCATTTTGCGTGAAAAGTTTTTCAATTCTAACATTTTTCAAATTAAAATGATCTAAATCATCTAATATTTTGGTTACATTATCCGTCCAATGGAAATTTTCTCATTTCTCGGTTGAGTAATCGTTTGATGCGTCTGGAGCATGAGGGGCGGGTCATGCAAACGAAATTAACTGAAAAGCCAGCCGAATGGGAGGAGCTTCATATGCTAATCTAGGGGTGTAAAAGCTGTGTCCTCTGTTTTCTGTCGTCATTTACGTTGGATCGGCCAAGGAGGTAGGATGTCATCTCCAGCAAGCAGCCGCACATCGACTGCGATGACTCTCGGTTGAATCTTATCCACGGCAGCAAGTGGCGGGCGAGTTTTCGACGCAGAGAAATCCAACACGCATTGCGTGGCATGATGAATTCATCAAATTCGTCCATTATTCAAACGGTCCTTTTCAGGACCATCGAAAGTGATTCCTCAAGAGTTAATTGGAGAAATTTCCACCCTCGATCGAGAAAGGTGTACTTCGTTGCCAGCAAGAGTGAAGCCGGTGATTAATCTCATCCACGGCAGCAGCAAGCGGCGGGGCAGTTTCAGGGGGCGTCCATCATTCAGCACTGAGAAAACCAACACACCTTGCGTGGCATGGTGAATTCATGCCACTTCTTCCCTAAAATCGTCAATTAATCAAACGGTCTTTTACAGAAACACCAAAAATTATTCCTCAAGAGTTGTGAATCAGATAATTTCATTCCATCGAACGAGAAAAGTGTAGTGCAACTGAAAAGTGAAAGATTGAATACTTGGTGGCCCAGCAATAATGATGAAGCCGGTCACTAATGGCCTAATGATTCCAACCGGAATTTAACAGCGCATTATTCTATCCGGACTATTTTGCGTGAAACATTGTTTAATTAAAATTAGTTTGAACATTTTTCGAATTAAACTGATCGAAATTATCCAATATTTTGGTTACTCTATCCGTTCAATGAAAATTTGCTCATTTCTCGATTGATTAGTTGCTTGATGCGTCTGGAGCATTCGGGGCGGGTCATGCAAACGTACTGGAAAAACTTGTAATTAGAAGGCACGAAATGTTGCTAATTGGCAAATTGAGAGATGAAATTTGTGAAAAAAATCGCGTTCTGGTGGGATTCGAACCCACGACTCCGTATTCGCTAGACCGGCGCTTTAACCAACTAAGCCACAGAACAGGTAATGGTTCTGCGGAATAGAAAGCCAAACTGACTCCGAAGCCGCACCGTGAACACTCCTATTTCACAAACTCATCTCTCTTTTCGGCTTAGATGCCAATCCACAACACACTCCTGTTTGTGCCCACTACCTACAAGTGCGAGCGAGTTATTTATATGAAGCCGAGACTTACTCTCGCACTCCGCATACCTAGCCACCAGGCAGTTTGTTTTGCTGGTGTCTAATTAGTATGCGTCGAGAGCTCGGCACGGTCGGACGCTCGGACGACCGAACTGCGCCAAGTGACGCAAGCAAGGGTACAATGATACATGTTGCCCATTTTACTGGCATTTTACCAGGTTAGCTGGTATGTCTGAAACATACTGGAAAAACTTGTAATTAGAAGGCACGAAATGTTGCTAATTGGCAAATTGAGAGATGAAATTTGTGAAAAAAATCGCGTTCTGGTGGGATTCGAACCCACGACTCCGTATTCGCTAGACCGGCGCTTTAACCAACTAAGCTACAGAACAGGTAATGGTTCTGCGGAATAGAAAGCCAAACTGACTCCGAAGCCGCACCGTGAACACTCCTTGTAGGTAGTGGGCACAAACAGGAGTGTGTTGTGGATTGGCATCTAAGCCGAAAAGAGAGATGAGTTTGTGAAATAGGAGTGTTCACGGTGCGGCTTCGGAGTCAGTTTGGCTTTCTATTCCGCAGAACCATTACCTGTTCTGTGGCTTAGTTGGTTAAAGCGCCGGTCTAGCGAATACGGAGTCGTGGGTTCGAATCCCACCAGAACGCGATTTTTTTCACAAATTTCATCTCTCAATTTGCCAATTAGCAACATTTCGTGCCTTCTAATTACAAGTTTTTCCAGTATGTTTCAGACATACCAGCTAACCTGGTAAAATGCCAGTAAAATGGGCAACATGTATCATTGTACTCATGCAAACGTAATAACCTGAAAAGCCAGCCAAATGGGAGGATCCTAATCTGCTAATCAAGGGGAATAAAAGCAGTGACGTCATTTTCGTTGGATCAGTCAAAGGGAGTGAATGTCACCTCCGCAGCTGCGCACCAATCCTGCGACGACTCTCGGCTATTTAGCTGATAGAACCAGGAATCTCATCCACGACAGTAAGCGATGGCAGTTTTCGACGGCTTCCAGCATTCAGTGCGGATAGTTTTCAATTGTCTTGCCGAAATCTTCTATTATTTAAAACCATCGAAAATGATTCCTCCAGAATTATGAATCGGATAATTAAAAGCGACAGACTGAAAACTTAGAAACAGTATAGCCGGCCTCTAATTATTATAATTGTTCTAGTATCTTATTCGGACAAATTGTGCCTGAAACATTGTTTCGTTCTAATATTTATCGAATTAAAATGATCTTAACTTTTCAATACTTCGGTTAGTTCATCCGTTCGATTAGAAATTGTCTCAAAGAACGGTTGATTAGTCGTTTAAAGCGTCTGACACAATGTGGGCGGGTCATGCAAACGGAATAAACTGGAAAGCCCGCCGAATGGGAGGAGCTTCATCTGCTAATCTAGGGGCATAACAGCTGTTTCCTCTGTTAACTTTCGTCATTTTCCTTGGATCAGTTAAGGAGAAGGGAGATGTCACCTCCCAGCTAAGCAGCAGCACACAAACTCAGCGATGACTCTCGGCTATCGTGGTGGCAGCACCAGAAATCTCATCCACGACAGCAAACGGCCGCATTCAGTATGAGTAAAATCAACTCGCATTGCGTGATGAATTCATGCAATAATTGTCTTGCAAAAATCTTCCGTTTTATAAACGGTCTTTTCCAGGATCAGCGAAAATGATTTCTCAAGAGTTATGTTTCGGTAATTAAAAGCGACAGACTGAAAGCTTGGTAGTTCAGCAATAGTGAAGTCGGCCACTAATATGTTCTTCCCAGATGAAAACAACGTATTATTGAAACAGTTTCACGTTAATCTTCAATTAAAAGGATCTATCTAACGCCGTTCAATTATCTAATAATTTTATCCGCTCGATGAAAATTCTCTCGTAGAAGAGTAAATTGATCATTTCTCTTCAAAACGAAATAACTCTTGAACTAGTCAAAATCTTCCCAAGTAACCGAACAAGCTGAATAACAGCTTCTTGAGCTTAAGTTAGCTTAAGAGTGATTTGTTTTACTCTTATACAGCTAAAATGATTGTTGGGTTATGAATGCGTTCAGCGAAAGCGATCGATTACACAACAACTTTACTCAACACATCAGTCCACCTATTTGTATTATCATAACAACAAACATTGTATTATGAGAATATAAAAGTCGTTCCAGCCTTTGTCTTACGTCAACATTGCGGTTATGTCTCAGACATTACCCACTCCTAGTTTTTCTTATTTGCTTCATCATGATTCTTTACTTACCTTACCGGTCAGGCTAAGGCCGGGGTGGCCTCTGCTGTACATAGTAGCCGCCTCCATTCCACTCGGTCCATGGCTGTTTGTCTCCAGTTCCGCACTCTGCGTAGGGTCCGCAGATCGTCCTCCACTTGGTCGACCCACCTAGCTCGCTGCGCTCCACGTCTTCTTGTACCGGTCGGATGACTCTCGAGAACCATTTTAGTCGGGTTGCTATCCGACATCCTGATGACGTGACCCGCCCACCGTAGCCTCCCGATTTTCGCGGTATGGACGATGGTTGGTTCTCCCAGCAGCTGATGCAGCTCGTGGTTCATTCGCCTTCTCCAAGTCCCGTCTTCCATCTGTACTCCGCCGTAGATGGTACGCAACACCTTCCGTTCGAAAACTCCAAGGGCGCGTTGGTCCTCTGCACGTAGGATCCATGTTTCGTGCCCATAGAGGACGACCGGTCTAATCAACGTTTTGTAGATAGTTAACTTCGTGTTACGGCGAACTTTTTTCGATCGTAGAGTTCTGCGGAGTCCAAAGTAGGCACGATTTCCTGCCACAATGCGCCTCTGATTTTCTCTGCTGGTGTCGTTGTCGTCGGTCACCAGTGAGCCCAAGTACACGAATTCTTCAACCGCCTCGATTTCATCACCGTCGATATGAATTCGGGGTGGCGGGCGCGGTGATTCCTCCCTGGAGCCCTTTGCCATCATGTACTTTGTCTTCGACACATTAATGACTAATCCGATTCGCCTGGCTTCACTCTTTAGTCGGATGTACGTTTCCGCCATCGTCTCAAATTTACGAGCAATAATATCAATATCATCGGCAAAACCAAGCAGCTGAACGGACTTCGTGAAAATCGTCCCACTCGTGTTTATCCCCGCTCTTCTTATTACACCCTCCAAAGCAATGTTGAACAGCAAGCACGAAAGACCATCACCTTGCCGTAACCCTCTGCGAGATTCGAAGGGACTCGAGAGTGTCCCTGATACTCGAACTACGCACATCACTCGATCCATCGTCGCCTTGATCAACCGTATCAGTTTATCCGGGAATCCGTATTCGTGCATAATCTGCCATAGCTGTTCTCGATCGATTGTATCATACGCCGATTTGAAATCGATGAACAAGTGATGTGTGGGCACGTTGTATTCGCGGCATTTCTGCAACACCTGGCGGATGGCGAACATCTGGTCCGTTGTAGCGCGTTCACCCATAAATCCAGCCTGATATTGCCCCACGAACTCTCTTGCAATCGGTGATAGACGGCGGCATAAAAATTGAGAGAGTATCTTGTAGGCAGCGCTCAGTAGTGTGATCGCGCGGTAGTTCCCGCAATCCAACTTGTCGCCCTTTTTGTAGATGGGACACACGATACCTTCCATCCATTCCTCCGGTAATACTTCCTCCTCCCAAATCTTGGTAATAACCCAGTGTAGTGCTCTCACCAGTGCTTCTCCACCGTATTTTAGAAGCTCGCTTGGTAGTTGATCTGCTCCAGCGGCTTTGTTGTTTTTCAACCGGCCAACCTCCTCCTCAATCTCTTGAAGGTCAGGGGCCGGAAGTCTTTCGTCCTGTGCACATACTCCTAGATCTGTTACCACGCCACCTTCGGTACTTGCAACATCGCCATTGAGGTGCTCATCGTAATGCTGCCGCCACCTCTCGACCACCTCACGCTCGCTCGTGAGAATATTCCCGTGATTATCTCGGCACATGTCGGCTTGTGGCACAAAGCCTCTGCGCGAGCGGTTCAGCTTCTCGTAGAACTTTCGTGTGTCCTTAGCGCGGTACAGCTCTTCCATCGCTTCGCGATCTCGTTCTTCCTGCTGGCGCTTCTTCATCCGGAAGACTGAGTTCTGCCTGTTCCGCGCCTGTTTGTAACGTGCCTCATTCGCTCTCGTACGGTGTTGCAGCATTCTCGCCCATGCTGCATTCTTCTCGTTTTTCAACTGTTCACATTCGCCGTCGTACCAGTCGTTTCTGTGATTCGGAGTCGCGAAGCCTAGTGCTGTAGCCGAGGTACTACCTATGGCGGATCGGATGTCCCTCCAGCCATCTTCAAGTGTAGCTGCGCCAAGCTGCTCTTCCGTTGGTAGGGCCACTGCTAACTGCTGCGCGTAGTCTTGAGCCACTTCTACGTTACGCAGCTGCTCGATGTTGAGTCGCGGCGTTCGACTTCGACGCGTGGTGATAACTGTCGAAAGTTTTGAGCGCATGCATACAGCGACTAAGTAGTGATCCGAATCTATATTCGCACTGCGGTATGTGCGGACATTGGTTATATTCGAGAAGAATTTACCGTCGATTAGAACGTGGTCGATTTGGTTTTCTGTTTGTTGGTCGGGTGATCTCCAGGTGGCTTTGTGGATATCTTTGCGGGGGAAGAAGGTGCTTCGGACTACCATACCACGGGAGGCTGCAAAGTTTACGCATCGCTGGCCGTTATCATTCGATACGGCGTGCAGGCTGTTTCGCTCGATTACCGGTCTGTACATTTCCTCCCTTCCTACCTGCGCGTTCATGTCGCCGACAACGATTTTCACGTCACGCGGCGAGCAACCATCGTATGTTTGCTCTCACTGCGCGTAGAACGCTTCTTTCTCGTCATCAGGTCTCCCTTCGTGTGGGCAGTGGACGTTGATGATGCTGTAGTTGAAGAAACGGCCCTTAACTCCCAACATGCACATCCTTGCGTTGATCGGCTGCCACCCGATCACACGTTGTCGCATCTTGCCCAACACTATAAATCCTGTTCCCAGTTCATTTGTGGTGCCACAGCTTTGGTAGAAGGTAGCCGCTCGATGCCCGCTTTTCCACACTTTCTGTCCAGTCCAACAAAGTTCCTGCAACGCCACGATGTCGAAGTTGCGGGGATGTAGTTCGTCGTAGATTATCCTGTCACATCCTGCGAAACCTAGTGACTTGCAATTCCATGTTCCAAGTTTCCAATCGTAGTCCTTATTTCGTCGCGTGGGTCTTTGCCGTTTGTATCGAGTCGTATTTTCTCCTATGTTATTCGCAATGGGGATTTTTACGGGTGGCTTATTGGGCCTACGCCAACACTCCTGTCTCGCCGGAGGGCCATCGTGCCAGTTCTGTTTAACGTCCCAACCAACACTGGGACGACCACGCTGATGGGGCTACCACCTTGGATCTAGCTGGGCGTGGTGCAGCGTTTCTTACTCAGCCGCTGGATGCCAGAACAGACGCTGTTTGAGCCGCACCTCCTTGGTGAACAGACACTCGGATCGTACCTCCTCAATCTAACTGAAGTCAGAAGGACAACAGTGCCCAGGCTGCACTACCAGCTAAGCACACAACTCTTAGCTGGCGGTCTTTGTCATCGCTTGACCCGTGGAAGCATGAGGTAGGAACTTGTGAGGACCAGAGCTATATTGGATGCTCTCCTTATCGACTCACCGTTTTGCAGCCCACATCATGATTCTGGGTATATTTTTTTCCATTTCACTTGGGATGCAAATAGAGGTTAGCATTAGCATTGAGCAAGTCGAAAATATTCGTACTTAGGTGGTACAGTCTTAAATCACTGTTATGAAGGTTGCATCATACTCGTCCGTCCGTTACCAAATCACAGGGATAACTGAGACCTCTGCTTCCCTGATAAACATCACAGGATGTTTGGAGTTAATAGTGGTAGGGTACATGCCACATAATACGTTTAATCAACGTTCAGGCACCGCATTTTCGAAACGAAATGTACTGCCTACCCAGTTAGTCGCGTTCGGTAATTGTTACCGAAATCTCAACTGCAGAGCTGTCGGTAATAGATTTTTACCGAAATTCTGTAAACAATTACAAAATTTTGGAAGAATGTTATTGTTTATCTGTCCCATGTGAATAGAAAGTAAACATGGGACTGATATACGATCGTAGGTGGTACAGAAACGAACTTACCAAATTGTATGAATTCCGGTACTCTTGAGACGAAATTGTTGACTATTTGCGTTTCCCGAACATTCAGCATCAGTTTAGTCCAAAATATTTTCTAATTCTTCTTTATGGCTCTACGATCCCACTGGAATTTGGCCTGTCTCTCTTCAACTTAGTGTTCTATGACCACTTCCACAGTTATTAATTGGACGGCTTTCTTTGCATGTCATTGCATGATTTAGTATATTGTGAGGCGCTTGCAATGATACACTATGCCCATAGAGTCAAGAAAATTTTCCCGACCGGAACGAGAATCGATCCTGCCTTCTCCGGATTGGCGATCCATTGCCTCAAACACTAGGCTAACTAGAGACCCATAGTCCAAAACATGCGAAATTGTTGAATTTGCATAGCGACTACAGCCGTTTCTTAATTTGGCTGGTCATGTGACAATAACGCAGAACATGCTATTGAAAACGTACCAAAATGATTCAAGGATGCAAATTGAGGTTATTAATAAATTAATATAAGCTCTCTAAGTTTAGCCTACTCTCCAGGATAAAACCAGGAAACCAGAACAACCTCCTCAAGTACGACAATTAATCACAACTGCGATCCATCCTATCAACTAATAGATCTGCAACCACCCTCACAAAACAACAAAGCGACGCACTTCCCTACTGTTATCGGACCGTCCTCCACCATCCACCAGCATCCGACAACAACGCGGCCGACCAGCCCCCATCATCGGGCCATCATCATTAACGGTGAAGCGTGACGAGTTTCGCAATCGCAATGTCCCAGTCAGCCGGCGATGCTGCTGCTGCGATGGCTGCAATGCGACGACGACAGTTGGTTCCTCATCCTCCTGCACTCTCTGCTCGCCAACCTCCTTAGATAACACTAGTTTACAGCATTTTTGAACTCGGTAAGCTGATGATCATTTTTGGTGTAGAATCATGCCCTGAGTTCGAAAACGCGAAAGAAAAAAATTACAGTAGAGCGGAAATTTTTTCGACTTTCCATACAAGGATGATGATTTGAAATCGATTTTTGTTCTATTTTTAAGCAAAGTCGCTCACTTCAAACATCTAATTCTTCGTAACCAATGCTCCGATTGAGCTGAAATTTTTACTGTAACTCGCCCACATATGATATGTCAAATAAACGTCGAGAAAGAATTTTTAAGTTGTTTTTTTCTTTTTAAAAAAATACATTTCTTCAAAAAAAATTGGGAATTTTGCTAAAATTTAAGAAGATCGTCCCAAAAAATCGTCAATATCTTGAATTTCATCAATCTGACGCAAAACCTGTATTCAGATGATCGAATGGTATTGTATTCAGCTTTCAATTTATGGAAAAAGATTTAAAATTGGTTGAACAGAACGCAATATATTCGAATTTTAGTAAATTACATATTTTGAAAAGTTGTAAAACTCGATATTAAGCTAAAATTCAAAAACTGCTCTACTTTAAATTTTTTGAAGGTCGGTTTCGAAATCAGCACTAAATTGTGCTTCAAAAACTTTGGTCGTTGACAGAAGTTCACGACTTTCATTTTATTTTGTAAACTTGTGTAATTGCAGGCCGCTGGCTGGCTGATTCTGGCGATGTTGATTGTATACACAACAGCAACAACAACAACCTACGAGAGGGCCCAAGAAGTTGGGGGAACGTGACATCACCTTCCGACTTATTACGGAGTCATTCATCATAATCTCATTTATTTAAATTATGTGCGCCCATACAGGAGTAAAAAGCTCGAGCCTGAAGAATGACAACAAATTGGGTAGAGAGGTCGAGCACTCGTTTGTCCTGTCTCCTGTGGCCTAGCGGCGTTTTCAGATCATCATTTTTATGCGGAAGAAGCATATCGGGAATGAGAAAAAAAAATCAGTCAGTGAGCGGAGTTTATTAATTAATAATCATTAATCGTGACCAAATGGATAACAAAAATGTCATGGGTATTCGACAGGATTGATGATGATGATGATTTTTAAAAAGATAATTAGTGATATTGCAGTCAATTCCATTTAGAGCCCATATTACCGAAGCGGTAAACAACCTTGCTGGGTATGACGGGATTGATTCCCAGTCGGTCTAGGGACTTTTCGAATTGGAAATTGGCTTGATTAGCTTGAGCATAGAGTATCTTCGTGCCTGTCTCACGATATTACACATGCACAATAGCAATTGACAAATAAAGCTTCCAGTTCATAACTGTGTAACTGCTCATTGAACACTAAGCTGAGAAGCAGACTTTACCCAAGTTGGAACATTGTGCCAACAAGAAGAAGAAAGTTCCGACTAAATGTCCTAAAGCCATCGTCTATAATCATAACCGTAGAAGCTGCTCCCGAGTCGATCTCGAAATAAACCCACTTACCATCACGCGCTAGAGAGTATGGAACAGAATGATATGTGAGAGGTTTTACGATACTGTCAATGACGTGCGTAGAAAAACAGCGCCTTTTTCCGCCATTTGCAACGACCAGCGCTTGAAAAGTAAAGTGTTTTATCTCAGATGAATCAAAATTTACGCTTCTTTGACCAGTGCTTTTCAACCCAACGTGGTAGCACAGACAAACAGACGTAATACTGACAAAATTTCCATCGTCCGCGGTTTTAACGATCATTTTAAATTTCCGCAGTTGTTTCTTTCACAACTAGAGGCGCGCGCATAGTTTTTGTTCTCGTTTGACGGTTCACACTAGCGCCTGCTGTTGACGGTATTGCGAAGCTCAGTTCTTCGCCCAATATCGTCACCAGCTGGTGCTAGTGTAACTGAGCGATGATTACGTCTATTTATCTGTGGCGGTAGCTTAATGCCTTCATAGTGGTTTCTGCTATTGGTAGTGTTGCGTGTACGTACACGCCGCATTACACGGACACCACCTGAGTTACTGGCTTCTGAAGCAAGTGGGAGCGGGAGCAATAAAAATTATGAGTGAGAGTGACGAATGACAACGACGACTCAGCACTGTGCGGCTCTCTGAATCTCTCTCTTTGCCAGTATATACACTGAGCTAAATAAACCTAAGATTATCATAAGGTCTAACTCATGAACTGGCCATTGGATAATGCATAACTATTAGAATGAATTTCATAAGGTCGCCTTATGACGTAGAATCAACTCACAGCTGGACTTTCATACACATTTAACAACACGATATTCTCAAGTGACGATAGCCGTGCTGGTTGAGCACGAGCTCAGTGATCTCGGCGTTCATGGATCGATATCAGTCTGCATCATTTTGCGATTTTCTGCTCTTTTCATAAGTTTATCTTAAGAAATTAGGTAATAATAGGCATTATCAATTTACATGAGGGTATTCTTATGGCATCCCATACCTTACAGTTATTGCTAAATTTCATAAGGTATTTTGATGAACTTTGTTAGTTTATTTCACTGAGTGTACGGACGGCATTGAACCAACCCTCTGAAGAAAGGGTTTAGTTCTTGAAGCCGCCGCTTTTGATGGGGTGCCACGGGTTTGTTTACAAAATCTGCTACGAATGCAAGCGAACTTTGTCGTACGAAGATAAATTCGTCATCGAGAAACAATCATTTCCACATATTGTTCAATGCATTGTTGTTTGTTAAATTTATAAGAGTATGGAAATACATTTAGCACATTGATGATGTCTGGTGCTGATAACTGATCGTATTTTTCATATTCACTCGGATTCAAGCACTGGCAACGACCGTGCATTTGTTTGCTGACAAACAAAACAATAACGGTGGCTGACAGGTAGAGAGAGCATTTCGAGATATTGTTGAACGGTAGGAATGGAAGGGCGACTTACCTAATTCAAATTTACGACGACAGACAGGCTGTGGAACTTCCAACGCTCGACGAGGCCGGGAGTTCGAAAGTTGGGAGTTGATCGACAATTCCTTTTTTTTTAAATTCCTCTAGGAGTTCTTTAGGTGGACATCAAGAAGCTCCACCAAAAGTTCATGTAACTTCCTCGAGGATTTCCCTAGGAATTCTTCAGCAGTTCCCCGAGATTTTTTTCTAAGAGTTGCCCAGGAATTCCTCAGGACTGCCTCAGGAACTTCTCCAGGAGTTAATCGGCATTTGTTGCAAGAGCTGACCGGGAATTTCTGCAGGAATTCCTTTGGAATTTCTCCAGGAGTAACATATAGATTCCTCCGAGGGTTCCTCGGGAATAGCTGTAGGAGTTCCTCAGACATGCCTACAAGAATTCCTTGGTAATTTCTCCAAAAGTTTATGGGGAATTCCATCTGGTGTTCCTACGAAATTAACGAGGGAATCCATCCGTACGTTCTCGAAAATTTCTCCAGCACTTCCTTGGTAATTCGTCTAAGAGTTCCTCAGAAATTTCACCAGGAGTTCCTCGGGAGTACCTACAGAAATTTCAAAAGAATTTTTTAGTAAATCTTCAGAAATTTCTCTAGAAGTTCCATGGGCATTACTGAAGAAGTTCCTCTGAAATTCCTTCAGAACTTGCTCGGCATTTCCACCAAAAGTTCCTAAGAAATGCATTCCAGCATATCCCCGGCAATTTTCCCAGTATATCTCCGAGAATTTCTGCAGAAGTTCCCCGGATATCGCTTCAGGAATACCTCCAGGAGTTCGTCGACAATTCCTCCAGAGCCCAAGGAGATCCCTGAAATTTTTCGCTGGAGTATTCCCAAGAATTTCTACAGAAGTTTCTTGGAAACTGCTTCAGAAATTTCGCGGTAATTCCCCCAGAGGTTGCATGAAAATTCTTCCATGTTTTCCTAGGAAATTTCTTCAGAAGTTACACGGGAATTCCCTCAGAAGCTCCCTCGGAATTCCTCCAGAAGTTCACTGGGAATTCTTACAGCATTTTCACGGAAATTTATCCAAAAGTTCCTCGGAAATTATTCCAAGAGTTTCCTGGAAATTTCTCCAGGAGTTCCATGGGAATTCCTCAATCTAGTCCTTGGAAATACCTCCAATACGCGGGAATGCCTCCAGAAGTTCCGCGGGATTTCTTTTCGGGAGTTCCTCGGAGTTCCCAAGAATTTCTCGGGAATCCCTCTAATACTTTTTCAGCATTTCCTCCAGGAGTTCCTTCAAAAATTCCTCAAGAAGTTACTCATCCTCCAGAAGTTTCCCGGGAATTCCTCCAGGAGTTCCGAGAATTTCTCCATAAATTCCCCGAGAATACCTCCAGGAGTTCCCGGAAATTTCTCCAGAATTTCTCTGGGAATTTCACCAGAAGTTCCACGGCTATTCCTCCAGGAATTCATCTTCGAGAATATCACCTGGAGTTCTTCGGGAATTCCTTCAAAAGTTCCCCGGGAATATCTAAAAAAGTTCATTAGGAATTCTTTGAGGAGCTACCCGGGAATTCTTTTAGTAGTTTAGTAGATTTTGCCGATTTTGGATGTCTGTTCTCTGTGCTTCAACTTCACATAAAACCATTCCACCAAGCCTCTCGTTGATCCTAAACCTTATTCTCATAGCAACTTCCACCCTGCCACCTCTCCATTATAGGCTTCCACTATGGGGTTTGACATCATCTCAGCGCAGAAATACACGCACAAGCCCAAATTAGTCCGTCGTCACAAAAGGTGTTAAGTGTCGGTTAAGCGTGCAACTTTATCGTTCTGGTTGCGGCGAAAAATCTTCCATTAGGTCCCTACTACTGCCGATGCTGTCAGGCGGGACGGGATGAAGAAGATGCTCCAACCAGTCAGTCCTTCGTTGAAGGCAAGCGAACGTAAAGTTTAACGTTCTGTAAAAGTGTAAGCATTTCACTCGATGAGAGTTGTGCTGCGTAAATTTGCATCCGCCAAAAACACTAATTCCCATCCTATCCACTTGAGACCAGCCGAAGTATCTACCTTTCCCGCTGTACTGAACTGTAGTGAGCCTGTCAGTCCGAATGGGAGGAAAAGCGAATGGCACTTGACGCGTGTGGCATTATTTGCAGACAACAGCAACAACGGCAGTGCCAGTGGAATGGAAAGGTCCCATCATCTCCGGATAACAAACCCAACCAACGCCGGGGACATTCCGGACCTGGGAGCCGAGGCGGCATTATTATTTATTACAGAATTTCTCGGATGGCAAAGTTTTTCCGGTGAACATCAACAGACGCTTCGCTACTTAAGACAATGGTTTGAACATCAACTTTTTTTCCTTCTCGCCTGGCACTTCTCAACATTTGTGAAAGGGCCGAAAAAAAGGAAAATTCTTTTGTCTCTCCACACTCGAATCCCCAGCGTTTTCTCAACTAATTTGCATGGCTCTTGTACCGGGAGGAAGCCCACACCCTGCCGTGGAGTCGTTGGTCTTTTGGGTGTAGTTAGGAGGACGAAACGAGGCTGGCTGCCTGACTGGGGATGCAGGGTATTCCGGTTTTGGATAGGTATTCGGAGGAGAGGAAAAGCCTTCGAACATTTTTGCCGTCAGCGCGGGATGAGTTTTATTTCTTTTCCCATTAACAGACACATCTGCAAACATGCGCCGCCGCCGAATGAAGCTGGGAATTTGCTGCAAATAACTTCTTTTCATATTAAAATTTTCGGAACGAAAAGTTCGTGGATGTTCCGGATGCAAAGGGGCAGGATATTGAAAAAAAAAAGAATGAGCTTCATTAATGCAAAATTGAAGTTTTTCTTGTTTTTACATGGCATTGCGTGAGAGTTAAACAACATACAGTTGAAATGGAGTAATAAAAAGTGAAACTCAGGAAATTTTAAACCATTTACTGATTTACTTGATGACGACCTGCAGCAATTGAGTGTTCTTCGCTGATACGCACCAGGTTTCACTGGCGTATAGCAGCACAGATTTCACGTTTGAGTTTATAATTCGGATTCTGGTGCGTTGACTAATCTAGTGGTGTTTCCATACATTTCTTAAACTCGCAAAAGCAGCCCTCACTTTCTTGATCCGTGCCGCCATCGGGCGCCATTAGGCTACCAAGATATTTGAAGCTTTCAACATTCTCCACTGAATGCCCAGCTACCGTAAAGCTGGAAGGGTTGACCGTGTTTACATCCAACGATTTGGTCTTGTTAACGTTGATGGTAAGACCTGCCGCTGCTGATTGGCGATTGGCATGATTATCGAGCTTGCTTTGCATATCAGAGCGCCGTTGAGCTAGGAGAGCAACGTCATCAGCCAGTTCGAAGTCATTCAGGTGCTCCATGGTAAGGGGCCGTTCATTAACCACGTAGTCCAAAATTTGGTCATCTCAGACCCCCCTCCCCCCTCGTAGACTTTTGTCCATACAAAAAAAAAATGAAATTTGTATGGGGCGTAGACTTTGGTCAGACCCCCCCTCTACCCAAAAAGTCCCTAATGGGCTGCCACAGCAATCCACGATTTGGTTCACGATCAATCGCACCTACCAGGATCTCGTCGATTACGATGAGGAACAGTAGCGGTGATAGTGTACATCCTTGCCTCACTCCAGTAACGACCCGGATGGGATCGGACAAGACACCGTTGTGCAGTACTCTGCACGAAAATGCTCTGTACTGCCCTGTAGGCCGATGATTTTCTCAGGGAGACCCTTGCGCCTGGGGACTTCCTACATGTTTCCGTGATTGAGACGGTCGAAAGCTCTTTCGTAATCAATGAACACCAGGTAGAGAGACTCTTTGAATTCATTGATTTGCTCCAAAATAATATGGAGCGTGAGAGTACGGTTCACACAGGATCTTCCAGCACGAAATTCCACCTGCTGCCGTCGGAGAGTTGCGTCTATCTTCTCCTAAATCCGGCTAAGGATCACCTTGCAGAGGACTTTGAGAACGATACACAGTAACATAATGCCCCGCCAATTATCGCATACAGTCAGGTCATCCTTTTTGGGTACCTTTACTAAGACGCCTTGCATCCAGTCGGCCGGAAATGTCGCGATTTCCCATATGTTGTAGAATAATTGATGCAGTAGTTGTGAGGATACTACGTAGTCAGCTTTGATCATCTCAGCTGATATGCGATCGCCCCTTGGAGCCCTGTTAGATTTCATGCTACGGATGGCTGTTTCTATCTCCTGTTCTGATGGAGCTTCGGAGTTGACACGGGTAATGCGTCGAACCCTTGGCGGATCATGCTGAGGTGTTGATGGCGTGGCCGACACTTGAAAAAGGTTTGCAAAGTGCTAGAACCAGCGTTTCTACTGGTCAGCCGGGTCGGTCAGTAACTGTCCAGACGTGTCTTTTACGGGCATCGTAGCATTCATCTTAGTCCTACCAAAGCGACGTGAAACATCGTAGAGGAGACGGATGTCGCCGGGCGGCTTTCTCGCCTTCGTCGGCTAGGAAGTCCGCCCACGCTCTTTTGCCCCGTCTACATGAGGGTTTCACTTCCTTCTCGAGAGCCGAATGGCGCTGACGGGCTACGACTTTGGCTCCTCGTGTTTTCGCTCGCTCTATCGTGGCTTTGGCATTTCTGTGCTCCTCTATCTTCCTCCAGGTATCATCTGTGATCCACTGCTTTCTGCGGCTGCGTAGCTCACCCAAATTATACTCGCCGGTGGCGATAAAGGACCTTTTCACCGCAGCGTATTCCAGTTGGCGTGTGTTGAACCGGCGCCCGATTTTCTCCTAGTGGCGATGGATCTTAGCAATGCGCAGTCGGATATCGCCGATTAGGAGATGCTCGTCGGACGTAATGTCGGCGCTACGTTTGTTCCGCACATCAAGAAGGCTCTGTCTAGCTATATAAAGCTTCCAGTGGAGGAGCATTTTATACTCAGTCGCTGGATGCCAGAACAAACGCTGCTTGAGTCGCACCTTCTTGGTGAACAGACGCTCGAGATGTACCTCCTCAATCTAGCTGAAGTCAGATTGACGGATACCCCCGCGAGCTTCCGGGACGCTGTAAGTGCAAAACAGATTTCTTCAGAAACTCCTCAAAGGAATCCTGCAAAATTTCTCTTATAATTTCTTCCAGTAATTTGGCAAAGGTTCCTCTGTAAATTTCATTGATATTTATAAAAAAGTTTCAGGAAGACACAACTCCGGACAATCTTTTCCAAAGGATGTGGATACACATTATAATGACGAGTTTGGCCGGAATGTCGTATCATCGTCTTGGAACTACAGAGAAGGATGCTCGTAGACTCGGAGAATGGCTAATTCAGACACTATACAAGAGGTGGTTCAATGGTTCGGAGTTGGCTACGTTGGTCGAAATCGGCCCTTACAGCGTGGCCGCGGAGAGAACATCTAGGTAGCATTGCTGCCGTGGCGTTGGCCTACTGGGTTGAATCCGAACCCGAGGTTGGAAAGGGGTTCCCGCTAAGGTGAAGGTCCCACTGTCAGCAACTCCTTCTGGTGCTAACTGATAGGGCATTGCACGCAAGTAGGTATCAGTTCCTAATGCTTGCAGAACAATTGGGCGTGGGTGGTTGACCCTGCCCGCCTTCCGAGAACAAGGATGTGGTAAGGACCACTCGAGATACTGGCTAAGCGACAGCATGCTACCTTGGTGGACTCCCTAAAGCATGTCGTCGATGTTCGTTGCTGCAGGCTACGCAGCTAATCTTGAGGGTTCGATGTGCACTAGCCCCTCTCTGAAGCAATGCCTTCTTGGTGGTTTCGGAGAGAAAAAGACGGCCATGGAAATGTTGTTTAGTGGGTTGGGGAAATGATAGTCCTGGCTCCTATTTTAGTTGTAGGAGACGGTCCCTTACCCCTCATTATATGGACCTCCCTGATCAGGTATCATGTTACGTCGCTGCAAAGGGAATAGTGTTAAGACCAAAGAACGTCGGGCCGTGGTCGGAGTAGACTTGATCCACTATCGGGCACAATACCAAGTAGATCGTGGTGAATTACTGGTGTTGGTTCGTCACCCGATGAACTGCGTGCCAACATCAAACCGGAATCGCAGGACCAAACTCAAGACCTGAAGATAACGATTCGGAAAAACTTCCACCACCGGAGAATTCTTCGCCGGAGAATGAGATTGGGGAAGGGCTTGGTGCTTAGGGCCCATATAGCCGAGGCGGTAAACGCACGGGTATTCAGCATGACCATGCTGAGGGTGACGGGTTCGATTCCCGGTCGGTCCAGGATCTTTTCGTAAAGGAAATTTCCTTGACTTCCTTGGGCATAGAGTATCTTCGTGCCTGCCACACGATATACGCATGCAAAATGGTCATTGGCAGAGGAAGCTCTCAGTTAATAACTGTGCACTGAAATAAATTTTGTTGTAGTTTCCACCGAATCCATGGTAAAATTAAGAACTGTACCAACAATTTTCAACCGAATGCAAAATTCTGTTAATTGTACTGAAACATTGTCAATATTACCATACGTGCAGTATCGTTGACTGAAAATATTCTTGGTTCTACTATATGGGCATTGTAATTTCGACCATGTTTACCAGAGACGCGCAACATTCAAGTCGGCATGGTCGAAATTACAATGCCCAAATAGTAGAACCAAGAATATTTTCAGTCAACGGTACTGCATGCATGGTAATATTGACAATGTTTCAGTACAATTAACAGAATTTTGCATTCGGTTGAAAATTGTTGGTACAGTTCTTAATTTTACCATGGATTTGGTGGAAACTACAACAAAATTTATTTCAGTGTGGAAGTGCTCATAGAACACTAAGCTGAGAAGCAGGCTTTGTCCCAATGAGGACGTTACGCCAAGAAGTGAGTGAGTGAGTAAGGGCTTGGTGCATTGGTGCCACGAGTGCTCAGCCCGGAGGGAGCTAAAAATCTAAGGAGACTGCGAAATTGACAAATCAATATCAGGAGCCGAAGGGCTTAACGGAATTATAGAATGATAAATTGGAGGAGGTGCACATTGCATCTCGAAGACCAAATTTTGGCCTCTCAGAGACCTGAAGCTAAAAAAATACTAGAAAATTACGGGATGCATTGCAGGGAAATCTGGGATAGTTAATTGGATAAACATTGTGGTGGATTTACAAAGAAGCAAACTCTACCGCAGTTGGGACGTAACGCCAAAAGATAGGAACCCGAGAAGTACAAATAATAATTCGTTTGTTTACCCTTTCACCCATTAGCTACAATTAAACAAATACCATAAATCCTAATTGACAGCCATCAGAACGACCTCCAACACTTCTTGAATGCAACCCTTTCGGTTGTCCACAAAACCCCCTTCAGCTATTGTCTTACAGTCACCGTCTTTGCTCACTTTGCCTTTTATTTGATTTACTGACTTCTTCCCTAATAGATTTACCACCCTTCCGGCAGCATGTGCAATCCAATAAACTCCACATGTCCCTTCCGGTTACGTTGCAACTCAATGTTCCACGTCCGAAGCATTTCCGGTTGAAGAATCGCTTTATTGTAGTCTTTAGTATTGACTTAACTCCCCGTTATCGACATGAGGACAGCATCCGTAGCGGTAAAAGCAATTGTTTTTATTATCGTCTTAATTTGCTGAGGCCGTTCTGTGGTGGCCGAGCGGTAGGATTTGATCTCGGCTCCGTCCGATTCAATAAAGCCGCACCGTCGTCGTCATTGAAGACAAGTGCAGAACGATGATGAAGGCCGGCAGTAAATAATCCACTTTGCCGTAGCCTTCCAATGCAAGCGGTAGGTATCCACAGTCGAACCGGAAGCTGCATGAGATCTACTCAGGAATAAATCAAAGTTCTCCCCCGATGATGCTTATCAGGGTGTGTTCGTCTGCTCTTCTCGCCATGCTTGGTAACTTCTCTTCTACGGAAAGGTAATCAACGTTCTGCTTCAGCTCGAAGCAGAAAAATACATTTTCCGGCAAAACAAAAGCAAATATTGGCTCGTAATTAAAATCCTATCCGTCTTGGCATCAGCACGGGCTAAGTGAAGCGGACGTGTGTAAAAGAAACATGAAAAAAAAAAATCCAACGGCAGCATCAATATGTAACCACAAATCAAGGGAGGAGTATTCACTCGTCACAGTCTTGCCAGTCGTCGTAGCGGACGGTAAAATCTCTAGGGTGGATCAAAAATGCAATGTGTTGATGTGGCCAGAACGAATCTCATTTGCTTGTTTTGTCAAAGTGCAGTGGAGGATGATGAATCTATATATATAAAAATGAGTTTGAAGTCCCTTTGAGGCAACAAAACTCACAAACGGCTGGACCGATCAAGATGACTCTTGCACGGTTCGGTTCGTATTCGTGATGGCTGTGTTTATATGTAAAAAAAATTTAGGAAAATAAACTAAAATGTAAGAAAATAGACGAAATGCTGATTTTTCATGAGCTGGGAAGAAAATCAACACGATCGAAACGAAACCAATCTAGAGTGCGGTGCTATTTTGAGCTCAACAGTTGTCAAACCACCACAAGACGGCAAGACAAAGTTTGCCGGGACAGCTAGTAATAAATAAATAAGGTAAAATTATACAACTCATAGGATTCATTAGGACATTTTTTCGATGGCTCAGATTTTACCTTACATTTTTTAAAACTTCATCGATAAATTATTGTTGGCCCCTCTCAAAATTCTTAAACCCGACCAAAATGTTCCTTGTAGGGGAGGAGGGTGGATGACATCAGAGAAAAACAAAATTTGATCCAAATATGATTTTTTTTACCCACCCTAATGCATGTATCAGATGTATGGTAAGCTCACCAACTCTGGAACATTACTGCTCCGACAAGATATTTACCGTCAACATAGAACTTATTCCTTAGTGGGTAAATGTAAACAGATACACACTCACAGGAACGCTGAATGTATTGAGAATTCAGTAAACACTGACTAGGGTGTGGGTCCAAATAGAATGAAAGGTACCCAGGTTACAATTAAATGCAGTATCATCGTTTCTAAACCTATTTTAAAGCAGCCTTTATTTGAACAAACACAGACTGTACAGACTATACAGACTGATTATAACTACACCTGGTGATTTTTTCGTCTGAAAACAAGTTTTCTCCGACTGGAGTGAGAATCGAACCCACACTTCATGGCTTGCAATGCATCTAAAAGACTGTCGTCGCTAATCGTACGACCACAAGGGCCACAGCTATATTTCATGCATATTTAGTGCTAATAAATCCACTGGGCTGCAAAACGGTGCGGTGAGTCGATAAGGAGAGTGTCCAATATAGCTCTGGTCCTCACAAGTTCATACCTCATGCTTCCACGGGTCAAGCGATGACAAAGACCGCCAGCTAAGAATTGTGTGCTCAGCTGGTAGTGCAGCCTTGGCACTGTTGTCCTTCTGACTTCAGCTAGATTGAGGAGGTACGATCCGAGCGTCTGTTCACCAAGGAGGTGCGGCTCAAACAGCGTCTGTTCTGGCATCCAGCGGCTGAGTAAGAAACGCTGCACCACGCCCAGCTAGATCCAAGGTGGTAGCCCCATCAGCGTGGTCATCCCAGTGTTGGTTGGGACGTTAAACAGAACTGGCACGATGGCCCTCCGGCGAGACAGGAGTGTTGGCGTAGGCCCAATAAGCAACCCGTAAAAATCCCCATTGCGAATAACATAGGAGAAAATACGACTCGATACAATCGGCAAAGACCTCGCGACGAAATAAGGACTACGATTGGAAACTTGGAACATGGAATTGCAAGTCACTAGGTTTCGCAGGATGTGACAGGATAATCTACGACGAACTACATCCCCGCAACTTCGACATCGTGGCGTTGCAGGAACTTTGTTGGACTGGACAGAAAGTGTGGAAAAGCGAGCATCGAGCGGCTACCTTCTACCAAAGCTGTGGCACCACCAATGAACTGGGAACAGGATTTATAGTGTTGGGCAAGATGCGACAACGTGTGATCGGGTGGCAGCCGATCAACGCAAGGATGTGCATGTTGAGAGTTAAGGGCCGTTTCTTCAACTACAGCATCATCAACGTCCACTGCCCACACGAAGGGAGACCCGATGACGAGAAAGAAGCGTTCTACGCGCAGTTAAAGCAAACATACGATGGTTGCTCGCCGCGTGACGTGAAAATCGTTGTCGGCGACATGAACGCGCAGGTAGGAAGGGAAGAAATGTATAGACCGGTAATCGGGCGAAACAGCCTGCACGCCGTATCGAATGATAACGGCCAGCGATGCGTAAACTTTGCAGCCTCCCGTGGTATGGTAGTCCGAAGCACCTTCTTCCCCCGCAAAGATATCCACAAAGCCACCTGGAGATCACCCGACCATCAAACAGAAAACCAAATCGACCACGTTCTAATCGACGGTAAATTCTTCTCGGATATAACCAACGTCCGCACATACCGCAGTGCGAATATACACACTAAGAATAAATCACAGAATTCTGTGAAATTTCACCGAAATCTCAACAGCAGAATTTTCGGTGAACTGTTCGGTGAAATTTTGGTTCACCGAACGATCTGTAAAGATTGTGAATTTGCACCTGTCAAAAGCACCAAACAGTTCGGTGATTTTTCTACATGTTTTCTGTGAATTCATTGTTTATATTTATAGGTTTCACAGAACTTTTCGGTGAATTTTCTACAAACTTACGGTGATTTTTCAGTTGAATGATTTGCGGTTCACCGAAGTTTTCTGTGAATTTCCACAGTTTATTTTTGTAGAATTGAAATTTATTATCTAATTTATTTATACGGTTGAAGAAGATATTAATATATTTCCCTAAGAATCCTCCACAAAATCGTCCATGAAATCGCCAACATTCACACTAAGAATGAATCGCAGAATTCTGTGAAAGAATTCACCGAAACTAAACTGTGAAATATGTTTTAACCGAATTTACTGTGAAATCCGAAGTCGTCTAATCCAACTGTCAAAAGTTCACTGAAAAATCGGCGAAGACGAATAAATCACCGAATTCTGTGAATTTTTTACATTACTGTTCGGTAAACATAGAAATGTCAACCGTGCATTGCGATTTTCACCGAATTTCTGTAAAACACGCAGGCGGCCATATTGCCAAGTGCGGGTTATCAAAATTGAATCGATTGGATTCCATTGTTATTTCGTGATGGTAGGAAAGTGAAGACCAAACAAGTTCAAATGGTGCCGGAAGAATCCACTGTGCTGAATTCTAAACTCTTCGAATGAAATTTCCTGCAGGCATTTCTAACGCAATTCATGAAGAAATGGCTACGTTTCTGAATGAATTATTGCATGGTTTTTTGGCTCAGATCAGACAAAAGGCTATCTATTTTTTTTGTTGGTAGTTTGGTACAAATGTTGGCGATTTCATGGACGATTTTGTGGAGGATTCTTAGGGAAATATATTAATATCTTCTTCAACCGTATAAATACATTAGATAATAAATTTCAATTCTACAAAAATAAACTGTGGAAATTCACAGAAAACTTCGGTGAACCGCAAATCATTCAACTGAAAAATCACCGTAAGTTTGTAGAAAATTCACCGAAAAGTTCTGTGAAACCTATAAATATAAACAATGAATTCACAGAAAACATGTAGAAAAATCACCGAACTGTTTGGTGCTTTTGACAGGTGCAAATTCACAATCTTTACAGATCGTTCGGTGAACCAAAATTTCACCGAACAGTTCACCGAAAATTCTGCTGTTGAGATTTCGGTGAAATTTCACAGAATTCTGTGATTTATTCTTAGTGTGTTTGTACCAAACTACCAACAAAAAAAATAGATAGCCTTTTGTCTGATCTGAGCCAAAAAACCATGCAATAATTCATTCAGAAACGAAGTACATGATGGCAAAGGGCTCCTGGGAGGAATCAGCGCGCCCGCCACCCCGAATTCATATCGACGGTGATGAAATCGAGGCGGTTGAAGAGTTCGTGTACTTGGGCTCATTGGTGACCGCCGACAACGACACCAGCAGAGAAATTCAGAGGCGCATTGTGGCAAGAAATCGTTCTTACTTTGGACTCCGCAGAACTCTACGATCGAATAAAGTTCGCCGTAACACGAAGTTAACCATCTACAAAACGTTGATTAGACCGGTCGTCCTCTATGGGCACGAAACATGGACCCTACTGCATGTACCATCTACGGCGGAGTGCAGATGGAAGACGGGACGTGGAGAAGGCGAATGAACCACGAGCTGCATCAGCTGCTGGGAGAACCAACCATCGTCCATACCGCGAAAATCGGGAGGCTACGGTGGGCGGGTCACGTCATCAGGATGTCGGATAGCAACCCGACTAAAATGGTTCTCGAGAGTCATCCGACCGGTACAAGAAGACGTGGAGCGCAGCGAGCTAGGTGGGTCGACCAAGTAGAGGACGATCTGCGGACCCTACGCAGAGTGCGGAACTGGAGACAAACAGCCATGGACCGAGTGGAATGGAGGCGACTACTATGTACAGCAGAGGCCACCCCGGCCTTAGCCTGATCGACGGATGGATGGATGGAATCCCCTGAAACACCCATATTGGAATCTTCTTAAAACGCTGGGGGCTGCAGAAACGATGGGAATTTCGAAGGGTTTCAAATTCCTTTTGGGGAGGGGGCGGTTTCAGAGAGTTTCAGGGTTTGTTTTCGTGTCTTTGACTACCTGCAGCAACGCCGCGCTCACGCTGTGTACTACATGCGTGCATTTTTCATGGTGCGTGTACTTTGTACATGACGCGACCGCTCACGGGTTAAGAGATTTCGGTAGCGTTCGATGAAATATCATGAGAGGAACATTTTGGGAGTTCTCGATGGGTTTCAAAAAACATTTCAGAGGATTTCAATGTCGTCAAGGCGGCCATCGAGGCTAGCCCTGATATGTTCGGAATGGCTATGCAGATGTGCTTAGACAGAGGCAAATTTTCGGAAAAATGGAAAAAGCCAAGATTGATTCTACTGCCCAAACCCGGGAAGATAGCTGGCGATCCGTCGGCAGATAGACCTATCTGCTTTCTGGACACCGCCGGAAAACTATTGTCTGAAATCGTCGGAACAGATTATTCTGTCCAGGTTGATGGTCTATACCGAGAAACCCGATGACTCTGGCCTCTCTGATAACCAGTTCGGCTTCCGGAAGGGCCGATCGACGGTGGACGCTATTAGGGCTGTAATCAAAAGAATCGAACGGGAATCCGCTATTGCGCGGTCGTCACGCTGGACGTATAGAATGCGTTCAACAACGTCAGCTGGGCCGCCGTCCTGTTCGCCATACAACACCTATAAGTCCCGGATACTGGAGAGCTACTTGCAGAATAGGGTGCTAATCTATGACACCCAGGAGTTACAACATCATCGCGGGGATACTTTAGGGCACCATCCTGGGTCCGGTATTATGGAACGCGGCGTATTGAGGCTCACACTTCCACCGGACGTAAAGCTGGTCGATTTTGCCGATGATATAATCTTCGTGATATATGACGAGTCGATAGGGGAAGTGGAACTGACAGCAACGCACGCACTTTGCATAGTGGAGGACTGGATGAGGTTGAGACAGTTGGCACTCGCGCACCAAAAAACGAAGGTGGTCGTGGTAAACAACCGCAAGTTTGAGCAGCAGGTAGTGGTCATCACAGGCAGGTGCATGATCAACACTAAACGCTCACATACGCAATTGATGGTGGTCATGATCGACGATGAGCTGCAACTTTGAAGCCACGTGGAATATGCCTGCGAAAGGGCAAGCATGGCGATAATGACATTGTCAAAGATAAGCAAGCCAGGGCCCAAGTTTCCAGGGCGAGAGAACTGGGTAGTTTTGGTGCTTTCAGTCCAGAAACCCTTTCCAAACCCCTTAAACCCTTGTATTCCCGGGATTTCCTTAGAATCTATTTGAAGACACCTTACTTCCCTTAAAACGATCAAGAAATGCTCGTACTGAATGATTCCCGATGATGCATGTAAGCGTTAAGTACCAAAATAATTGTGGATTTTGCTCTCATGTCAGCGCTATAGCAAGAAATGAAAATATATTCATTTGACACCGTGGTGGAGGCTGTCCCACAGGTGCACACCAATGAGTGAACCGTACACATGTCTGCGTACACCTACACTTGGGTTACATAGTATGATAATAGCATTAGCATTAGCATTAAGCGAGTCGCACAAATTCGTAGGTGGTACAGTCCTAGACCGCTGTTATGAGGGTTGCCTCCATCCCGTCCGAACCAAAGCACAAAGATTTGGGACTAATCTCTAACTCTTAGACAAGACTGACGCAATCCTCCAATGGTCGAGCACTGTCCTGGCCACGTCCTTGCGACGGCTGAGGAATGGGAAAGGATTGTTAGTTTTGGACACCTATGAAAAATGTAGACAACTCTACGATCTCTCAGGCCAAGGTGTCACGGGAATTTGGGTGTTGTTAGTGGAAGGGCAAACTCCAAAGGATTGTTAGACTGCTTCAAATCAGTTGTCTGACCAATTCATCCTGGTTTCCTCGTCATCTTGTTGGCATTTGGTTGAATTACTAGATTCTTCGGTTGATAATCTGAAATATAAAATAATATTAACATCATACATCAAATAATCTACATATTAGTGATACGCTCGCGACAGTTAAATATTTTTTAAATATTATTTATATCGTACGAGACATTTACCTGAATCCTGCTGAAATAAAATGTTAATTAGCAGTACATTGAAACACAAATACTACAAAACACAAGGAAAAGAGCATCAAACTTTGATCTTGGAATTTTTAAAAATACGGTTAATATCAAGATCAAAATTTGATTTGGTAGATCTTACACCGCAACGCACCATTCTAAGGTGATCTACTCAAGTTACGCGGTACTTGGATAACATAGTATGATATTATTACTAATTGAATTTCCCTCATATCCTTTCTTTCAGGTAAACCATGGCTCTATGGGATGACTGCTGACTCAGGTACAGCATTCACTATAACCTCAAATGAGGTTATAAGCCGTGGGTGCACAAATAGAATTTTTACCTAAAAGGATTCATCATCTAAATGGCATTAGAGTATTAGTTTAATGGATTTTGTGATTGCAAAACAGTTTAAGAAGAGGGAGTGGCTAGGAGAATTCAAGGTGACGTCATGCTAGTGCTCAAATGGGATTGGAGTTTCAGGAAACCTTAAAAAAGACTTTCAAGGGGATTTCAGAAGGGCACTTGTCTATGTTGTCCTTTACAGGTACGTAAATACAAATTTGCTCGTATGACTAATCGTACTGAAAAAACTTTAAAAAAGAGAGAACTTCGAATGATGAGTTATTGACAAATTGAGAGATGGAATTGTAAAAAATCGCGTTCTGGTGAGATTCGAACTCAGGGCTTCGTATTCGCTAGACCAGCGCTTTAACCAACTAAGCCACAAAACAGGTAACGATTCTGCGGAAAAAAGAGCTAAACTGACCCCTAATACACACCACTATTGATTGGTAATGTCAATTGCAGTTTTAGAAAGCTAGTGTTTCTTGTAGATTCGGACAAACGACCTATTTGGCCAGATGGCATTCAACCAAATGGCGTTCGGACAAATGGCGTTCGATCACCAAATGGCATTCTACCAAATGGCCGGATATCCATCACCTCAAAGAGTTCTCGGGTTAGACAGTCATTGATTCATAGCCAGATAAAGCATTAGTATATAAGACTGTGTGAGTATAAACCCTATGCTTAATACAGTGAGAGACTAGTTATGCATCAGCATGATTTATGCTCAAGAAAGTTTTTGGGGATTTTAAAATGGGTCCACATCCTCATCCCACACCCTTGAACACGCTTCAAACTCGTTGCTTCTTTCCCATAAACTAGCGCTTATCAAGAGCTGAAAGTCTCTATAATATAGCTAAATCAATCAAACTAGCGTATATCTTAAGACTCCAACTGCTCTAAACATAATTAAACGTCATTTATGTACCGTAAACCGGGGTCAAATTGATGAGCGGGGTAAGTTTGATCATTCGGATACTATATTGTAATTCCATACTAGGAACTCATAAGCGTCGTAATGATCTTAAACTTTTTACGTCATCTGGTTCGTAGATGTCTAGAGATAAGCGTAGACTTTATTTTATTTTTGGAAAAAAGTTAGTTTTGCCTTATTTTTTTTAGGAATTTGAAGTGTATTTCTCATTTAGCTGAAACCATTCCTACTAAACAATCGATTGCTAATAGGACTCCCCGTAATTTCTCTGTTTTAACATTTTTGTGGAGCCTTGGTTGAGAAATTATGTAGCTTATGAGAACATGAAATAGTTAAAATAAAGTTCATTTTATGATGAAATAATCATTTATTGTTATATAAATTACTTATTTCAAACTATTTCAAATGAAGTTGCCTACTTGAAGGCGTTTAAGGGAAAATTTCAAAATCTAATTTTGCATTAAAAGTATTAATTTCACTAGTTGTAAGATTTTAAACGCGTTATTCGGTTTTAGAAGAGCAAAATTAAGCGGAGAAGGAAATTTCCCTTTCCAACCGATGCTTAACCTTCCGTAACTCGCGCGGTTGACTACCTGCGTCAGCACCACGCTAATGCTGAGTACATGATATGTATTAAAATACTTAAATTCTTAAACCTAAATTTTCCTTCCTAGTTCAGGCAGTTCAAAATGACATGAACTTTTTGGTGCTCTCGTCTAAAAACGATCTTCCCATCGTTCTCGCATTTGTATTGTAGGGTTTTCGTATGTATAGAGCTACCTATTGAATTGCCATCAGCTAGGTCACCAGTTAATGTTTACGTTTGCTATTATATAACTATTGAAAGTGAAAGCACCAAGGCAGTTTTGGTTTCGCTCCCGAAAAATCCCAGTTTTTAGTGAGTTTTTACTCGTCAAGGTGCGTATAAACCGTTTCCCGCCGGTAGAGGACATTCCCGCGAGTGAATAAGCACCCGTTCGATAGAAGTTAATCCGTTGGCGAGCTGGAAATCCCCATCTGAACGCGTACCTCGTGGTAGCTGCATTGCATACGATTGGCTGGTCGTACATCGTCCTGCTGTGTGGTCCCACGTTGCGCTGCTCGCTCATCGTCCTCGAAGTCGCCGCCCGAAAGCACCTGTAAATAGAGAGGCATAGAGAAACCCGCCCCCGCCTTCATCTACTTAGCTGGTGAGTTTACTACCCATCATTTGGTGCCGTGACCAGGATTGGTTTGCCCGTCCCCGACCGATCGACGTAACCTCAAACCGACGACTGTGAGAGGTTCCCAACCTGTTTCGTTGGAGTTGGCTGTTTGATCCAGATTTTTTGAAAAATACAAGGCCTCCAGAGATTGGAGGTACCAGGTGAGTACCTTTCCAATCACTCTATCCCCCGTTTTGCGGTACTTCCTGGGTCTTTTTGACCGTTTCAGCCCTACTGTGTGGAAGTCGTCGGAGAAATGCCGGACGAGAAGCGATTGAAGTCGAAAGAGGTGAAGCGGAAGAACGTCGTGGAAGCGCTTAAACGGTTGGACCTGTTCCTGACCAAGTTTGATCCCGATCAGCATCAAAGCGAAGTTCCCCATCGTCTGGAGCGACTGGAGAAAGTGTGGAATGCGTTCGAAATCGTCCAAGAAGAATACGAGGAATTGGACGACTCTGAAGAGTTCGTCCAAAAGAATCTAGAGCTATGCGGTACAGTCGAGGAGATGTACTTCCGTGTAAAGGCTGGATTAGTATCGAAGCTACCAGCACCCGCCGATCCCGTTGCACCCGCTGCGGCTCCAGTTGAACCCGTGGTTCCGAACCCCCTCGCTAACGTGAAGCTCCCGACAATTTCTTTGCCGGAGTTCGATGGAGACTTCAATCATTGGTTGACATTCCACGATACGTTTGTGTCTATGATCCATTCGTCGACGGAGATATCTCAAGTCCAAAAATTTCATTATCTCCGGGCAGCTTTGAAGGGCGAAGCTGCGAATTTGATTCAGTCGATCACGATCAAAGCGAACAACTACGCCGTCGCTTGGGACGCGTTGGTGACCCGCTATTCGAACCGCGCCATACTTCGGAAGAAACACATCCGAGCCCTTCTGAAGCATCCGAAGATCCCGAACAACAACGTAGAAGCCCTGCACAAAATCGTGGATGAATTCCAACGCCACACGAAGGTCATCGAACAACTTGGCGAGCCTGTGGACCAATTCAGCTCAATCCTAATCGAATTGCTGGAGGACAAACTGGATGACGCGTCGCTCACGGCGTGGGAGGAATCCGTCGCCACAGTAGCGCACCCAACCTACAACGACATGGTCCAATTCTTGCAAAAGCGAGCCCGCATACTGGAGACCATTTCAATCAACCGTCCTCAGCACACCCCGTCGAAGTCAAGTAACCAACCTCCCGCTCCGAAGAAGTTCCCCTCCACCCGACTTAGTACAAACGTCGCTTCTGACGGATCGTCCAAATCGTTCCCAAACTGCCCTGCATGCGAGAAGCAGAGACATTCCATCTTCGACTGCTCCGTGTTCAACGGTCTGGACGCAAAGGGCCGTATGAAGGTGGTGGCGGACAAAAAGCTTTGCAGCAATTGTTTCCGCAGTGATCATTTTGCCCGCAACTGCCGCTCGAAGTTCAGCTGTAAACACTGCTCGCGGCGGCATCACTCCATGATTCACCCTGGACCATTTGAGGTGGATAAGCAGGGATCTGATGGCGGTTCCGAGAATCCGTTGCCCAGCACGTCCAGCGTAGTGACAGCGGTCGCTGCAATCCCAACACCCGAGGTCGTTTCGACGGCCAAATCATCCAACGCCAGCGTGATTCTGCCAACAGTAGTGCTACTAGTCGTCGACGTCTACGGCCAAGAGCATATCGTCCGGGCGCTGCTGGATACAGGTTCCCAACCCAACGCAATCAGCGAACGATTGTGCCAATTACTTCACCTTCCCCGAAAGGTCGTCAACGTTCCGATCGCTGGAGTTGATGGCAGTAACACAAACGCTTAATACGAAGTCCGCACAGAAATCCGCTCCCGTCTGGTAAATTTCGCCGAATCCCTGGAATTTCTGGTGTTTCGGAAGGTGACTAGCGATACACCGTCTGTTTCGTTCTCCACCACTCGATGGGACATTCCCGACAGGTTTGCTCTCGCTGACCCCGACTTCAACACTCCCAGGAGAGTCGACATGATACTCGGCGCTGAACATTTCTATTCGTTCATCCGAGATGGACGATTCCGTTTACCAAACCATGGTCCTTTGCTCGTCGAGACTGTTTTCGGCTGGATCGTTGCCGGGAAGTTCGAAGATCCGCATGAAGCAGGCGAGCGCTCCGTTGTAACTTGTCATGCGGCGACAGTTACCCCCGTAAACGAACTGCTAGAGCGATTCTGGCGCATCGAGGAGCTGCATGGACCAAACTACTCCGTAGAGGAACAGAAGTGCGAGAACTACTATCAGGAAACCGTATCCCGCGATCCGACCGGTCGCTACATCGTCCGGATGCCAAAGCACCCCGATCACGAGAAAATGATTGGATTATCGAAAGCATTCGCCACCCGCCGACTGAGGTCGTTAGAACAGCGACTGTCAAAAGACGAAAGTGTGAAGAAGCAGTACCACGACTTCCTTCACGAATACATCACCCTCGGCCACATGGCTGCGGTTCAAGAAGCTGAAGAAGACGATGCAAAGGCTTGTTACCTCCCGCACCATCCCGTCCTGAAGGAGTCAAGCTCTACCACGAAAGTGCGAGTGGTCTTTGATGGGTCGGCCAAGACCAGCTCCGGACACTCGCTCAACGATTCTCTACTCGTGGGTCCCGTGGTTCAGGACGACCTCCTGAGCCTAATTCTTCGTTTCCGGAAGTTTCCGGTAGCTCTGGTGGCGGACATCGAGAAGATGTATCGCCAAGTTTCGATGCATCCACAGGACCGTCCACTACAAAGAATCCTGTGGCGTTTTCACGCGTCTGAGCCCATTCAAACGTATGAATTGGGCACAGTCACTTATGGTCTTGCTCCGTCCTCGTTCCTCGCCACACGAACCCTCTTGCAGCTCGTCGAAGATGAAGGATGTCCGTTCCCGAAAGCTAGCGCGGCAATCAAGAAGAACGTGTATGTAGATGACCTCATCGGAGGAGCCGACAGCACCGAAGAAGCCATCCAACTGCGTGAGGAGTTAGGCGATCTGCTTCAAAAAGGTGGATTCCGTTTTCGTAAGTGGTGCTCCAATTCACTTCCAGTTCTGGCTGGCCTATCTCCTGATGAGCTCGGAATGCAATCGTCCATGAAGTTCGACCCCGACGAAAGCATCAAAACCCTCGGAATTCGATGGGAACCCGAAGCGGACGTGTTTCGTTTTGACTTCTCCGTTACCGTCAAGGATCAACCACCAACTAAACGCCTCATCCTCTCCGCTATTGCACAGCTTTACGACCCCCTTGGCGTAATTTCTCCCGTCGTCGTAGAGGCGAAAGTTCTTATGCAGAATCTCTGGCTCCAAACCTTGGGCTGGGACGACGTAGTTTCTCCAGATCTCCAGCTCAGATGGACCCAATTCTGTGAGCAGCTTCCCCATCTCACCAATTTTCGACTCGAAAGATTTGCCTTCGCTAGTGGATTCCAATCTGCAGAGTTACATTGCTTTGCGGATTCGTCTGAGACCGCATACGGTGCATGCATATACGTGCGCTCCGAAGCCGCTGATGGGCACGTGCAAGTGAGTCTACTCGCTTCAAAATCGAGGGTGGCTCCCCTGAGCTCCACCAACATCCCACGCCTCGAGTTATGTGCCGCTCTCCTCGCTTCTCGCTTGTACGAAAAGATCGTCAACGCTCTGGATATGGAATTTCAAGCAAGTTTCTTTTGGTCCGACTCGACAATTGTCCTTCATTGGCTGAAGGCTCCCCCGCGTACCTGGAAGACATTTGTGGCGAACCGAATCGCCGAGATTCAAGCTACTACCGTTGGTTCGCACTGGCAACATGTGGCTGGGAAAGAAAACCCCGCTGATATGGTTTCGCGTGGAGTCACCGTCGAAGAGTTGATCAACAGTGAGCTGTGGAAGTTCGGTCCTATGTGGCTACGCAACGACAAGTCTACGTGGCCTTCGCAGTGTCTTCCAGAGAGAAACATCACGGATGAGGACCTCGAGCTGAGAAAGAACGTGGTTCTCACCACCCAGATTCATCGTCCCGACTCCCTATTCGAAAGGTTTTCGTCGTACCAAACTCTCCTCCACACAGTCGGATATTGCTTCCGGTTTTGTTACAATTCCCGTAATAAGGGTCGACGGAATTCCGGTACAGTGCTCTCCGTTACCGAACTACAAAACGCCAAGACAGCCTTGGTGAAGCTTGTTCAGGCTGAAGCCTTCCCCGAAGACCTGAAGCGCTTGAAGAAGGGATTCACGGTTTCGAGCAAGTCATCCCTTCGCTTGTTGAGCCCGTTTCTAGACGCCGAAGGACTAATCCGTGTTGGTGGCCGGTTGCGGCTGTCCGATACACCGTACGACGTTAAACATCAAGTCGTCCTTCCCGGTTTTCATCCGTTCACCCGACTTCTCCTGAAGTACTATCATCGTAAGCTTGTTCATGGCGGGATCATGATGACTCTTTCGGTCGTCCGGGACGAGTTCTGGCCGTTGAATGGGCGGAAGGCCGTCCGAAGCGCTATACGAAATTGTTACGAGTGCAGCAGAGCGAATCCACACCCCATTCAGCAACCAATCGGCCAACTGCCGATTGCCAGAGTTACCGCACATGAAGCTTTTGTGTGTACAGGGGTTGATTATTGCGGTCCCATTTATCTCAAACCAGCACATCGTAAAGCAGCTGCCAGAAAGTGCTACATTTCCGTTTTCGTTTGCCTGAGCACTAAAGCAGTTCATCTAGAGCTCGTGAGTGACTTAAGCACTTCGGCCTTCCTGATGGCTCTCGACCGCTTCACATGGAGAAGAAACAAGCCCCAACATCTGTATTCGGACAACGGTACAAATTTCATCGGTGCCAAAAACGCGCTCCACAAATTGTACCGAATGCTCCAACCGGGACACGACAGTGACCAGATTAGTAAGCACCTCGCCGAAGACAATATCCAGTGGCATCTCATTCCGCCCCGTGCTCCTAATTTTGGCGGCCTCTGGGAGGCCGCTGTTAAGGTTGCCAAGAATCAGCTGGTACGCCAACTTGGGTCATCTCTACTGTCCTTCGAAGAGTTGACGAGTGTGCTGATCAAAATCGAAGGTTGCATGAATTCGCGTCCGCTGTTGCCGCTTTCAAGCGACCCGAACGACCTTGGAACCCTCACGCCAGCGCACTTCCTCGTGCGGAACATGATCCGCCCTCTCCCCGAAGCTGACATTCGGAACACACCCCTAAACCGCCTCGATCAGTACCAGAAGCTCCAGAAGTACTCCCAAACCTTCTGGCATAGATGGCGGAACGAATACTTGAAGGAGTTGAATCGGCAGTACTGCGCAAACCCAAAACGCAACCTGATCAACGTAGGGGACATCGTCATCCTAAAGGACGAGTCTCTCGCACCTGCACGCTGGCCTCTGGCCCTCATTATAGAAACGCACCCAGGGCCTGACGGTGTGACCCGTGTTGCAACCCTTCGTACATCCTCCGGCATCCTGAAGAGAGCGGTATCCAAGATATGCCCCTTAGAGTGTACTACCGAAGAATGAATTGTACTAGATGTTCAAAAATTTATGATACGATTTTTGTGAATTCGAGATAGGTTAGTTTGAAAACAGGTTTCCAAAGGTGGCCGGTATGATATGTATTAAAATACTTAAATTCTTAAACCTAAATTTTCCTTCCTAGTTCAGGCAGTTCAAAATGACATGAACTTTTTGGTGCTCTCGTCTAAAAACGATCTTCCCATCGTTCTCGCATTTGTATTGTAGGGTTTTCGTATGTATAGAGCTACCTATTGAATTGCCATCAGCTAGGTCACCAGTTAATGTTTACGTTTGCTATTATATAACTATTGAAAGTGAAAGCACCAAGGCAGTTTTGGTTTCGCTCCCGAAAAATCCCAGTTTTTAGTGAGTTTTTACTCGTCAAGGTGCGTATAAACCGTTTCCCGCCGGTAGAGGACATTCCCGCGAGTGAATAAGCACCCGTTCGATAGAAGTTAATCCGTTGGCGAGCTGGAAATCCCCATCTGAACGCGTACCTCGTGGTAGCTGCATTGCATACGATTGGCTGGTCGTACATCGTCCTGCTGTGTGGTCCCACGTTGCGCTGCTCGCTCATCGTCCCCGAAGTCGCCGCCCGAAAGCACCTGTAAATAGAGAGGCATAGAGAAACCCGCCCCCGCCTTCATCTACTTAGCTGGTGAGTTTACTACCCATCAGTACAAAAAGCGAGATTTTTTCAACGTGTTGTACAAAATACAACAGCGCGATAGCTCGTGGGGTAATTGTATACTGATCAATTTCGCCCCACAGTGATATTTGCAATTTTTTTATATTTGGAGCTTTTTAACTTAAAGTTTAAATTTGTTGAACAAAATTCTGTCACATGGTTCCATGGAGATTCACTGGGTACTGGTTTTACAGAAATTGTTTAGGCAATATTTGAACACTGCTGTTATCCGCAAAAGTTGTTTTAAAGTTATCAATTTAACCCCGGATTACGGTAGTGTTATTTTAACCCTCCTAAGATGTTATATTAGACACACTACGATTGTGTAGTGTACGTACAGCGAGCCAGTCTATGTCACATTGACCCTAACAACCCACTAGGGTTAATAAGGTCTCGTCAATAGATGTTTACTATATGGATGGCACCTAAATGGAGATTTCAGTGTAACACTCGATAGATTTTCTGTTGGTTACTCTCTTCCAGCTGATTAACAAAACTTTTCAATTATCTTTGTAGCGAAACCAACTTATATTAACTAGCTGGAGATTGCATTTTTTTTGTAGATTGCTTGCTCGCAAGTGAGCCGCAAAATCTATCCCAGTTTCATTTGGTGGGGAGAATCGCTTAGTATGAGTTTTTTTTTTCATTCATGTGTATTTTAACTTAAGCTTAAAACGGTAAGAGTTATTAAACGTTACAATACGATGTTGTATTTATTTAAAGGAGCTATCAATCAGATGGATAATTAAATTATCTAACAAATGGACAGACTAAGTTTCTTCAGCCTAATCCTTCATCGGTTTAATTGCATTCACAATGTGATTTATTTAGACAGCACCTAAGGGGATGATGTCCAATATGGTTTTGAATCCATTATTCTCCAGCAAGTCCCCTCCTCAGTTCTGAGTAATACTTGCGCGACAATTTTCAGCGTAACCCATCATAAAAATAGCTCCCCCCTTGCCATTTACCGGTAACTTACGCTTGTTTACGCAGAAACCGGTGGTGGTGGTAATGGCAAAATTGAAACTTTGCGCTCAAAGAACCCTCGTTTGTTGGGTGCCCCCAAAATGCAACAAAGCCCGTCTGCTGTGGTTCCCGTCCGACAAAAGGTGCGTAATTTACGCCGAGAAACGGTGCCCAGTTAAAGCCTTACTCTACGACGAAGATTTCCAACGATGGGCTTTCCCGAGTAATAACTTTTGAATTATTAATTTTAATCATAATTATCATTACTTGCCTTTGAAGCACAGGTAACGATTATGAGGCTTTGCTGTTGAAGCTTGGACGGTGTGCGGAAGTGGTTCTGACCTGCTTCCGCTTTAATGGCACCATCGACTGGTTGATTGTGCATACCGTGTCCGTCCATAGTGGAAAAGGGTGCGATTGAGTCGGGAAAATTTACAATCCCATTTGATGATGAACGTAGTTTGAAGAGGTGTTCTTTGTTCTTAAATGTTTTAACGAGTTGTGATAATGGACACTTAGGGAGAGATTTCTACCCGATGCAATTTCTTCGATTTTGTCTGAGAAATACTTATTTGTTTTAATTTATGCTGTTTTTGAGTTGATAATATTTTGATTTAAGCCTCCTTTCCTAGATAAAATAAGAGGAACTCGAGATTATATACTCGAGCGGAATATACACGAGTTTAGAAAGTCTGAATAAGTCACAGTTCGTATTTTATTTTGGATTTTTCCATCAATTCATGAAGTATCTAAAACTTCAGAAACTTTATTTGTACTTCTTGGAGATTTCCCTAGAAGAATAACCGAAAAAATGCTGACAAATAAGCTCAACTTTGTTTCACTAGTAGCAACTATCCAGATATCAGCTGCATTTACCCAAGGGATAAATTATATGACTGATTGAAACTAACTTACATCTACAGTATACAAGTGCTTATACCTTCGAGTCTCCTTTTAGACGCTGCCACCCACTTTACGCCCACCGCAATTTCTCCACTGTCTTGCATCCAATCCAGCTGTTTTTTTCAGCGCAGTTGGTGCTTACTATAGACCCATCGCATACTAATGGCTTGTTTCCACCTGGTAAGTACTGTGTCAAAAGATAGGACAAGTAATGGTCACGTAAAACTTTTGCAATCAAAATTACATAAGCGTTCGCAGTTGATAAGTAATTTGCAGCCAGAAAGATTTGCCAACAGATGGCACTGTCATGCGATGCTGTCAGTCATGTTGTTAATTTTTCGTACGGAATAATATGTCGATGTATTATTCCGTGAGTAAAATGGCATTTCTCTTTCTTTTTTGTTCCTTCTTTCGCACCAAAGATTTCAGTGTGCATTAAGCTGTTAGTACACAGGGGCCTTAGGCCTGTAGTACACAGGGTCAAATGTTTGACAAAGAAAGAACTCAAGAAACAACATCAATTTGAAGCGGAAAACGCAATGGGGCCGGCAACGGAATGAGGAAGCACTGCGGTATATACTAAAAAAATCCGCAAGTTTGCCGCTGCTGTAAAACACAATAAGCGCGGATTTCCTGCGGTTAATTTCAAATCAATTTTAGTTTGGTGAATTGTTTGTTTCCTGGAAGGAAGGAATTATGTGAGAATCTGCAGCATTGTACTTGCTCTGTCTTGCTCTATCGAAAGAAATCTGAGGTTTCCTAGTTCTCGAAAATTCCTAAAAGAGTTCTTTCAGGAGTTCCACCTTATTTCCTCTAGAATGTCCCCCAGGAGTTCACGGGAATTCATCCAGAAGTTCTCCCTCAGTTCTTCCTCCAGGAGATTATCCCTCCGGAGTTTCCCGGATATTCTCGTGGGAGTTCCACGGGAATGCCTCAAAAGTTCCCCGGTAATTCCTTCAGGTGTTTGCCGGGAGTATATCCAGGAGTTCTTCGAGAATTCTTGTAGCAGTTCCCCGGAAATTCCTGCAGAAATTCCCTTGGAATTTTCCAATGAGTTTCCAAGAAATTCCTTCAGGAGTTTCCCAGGACCTCATCTAAAATTACCTCGGGAATTATACCAGAAGTTCACCAATAATTCCATCAGGAAGTTTCCGGAAAATTTTCCAGGAGTTCCTCTGAAATTCGAGTGCAATTCTTCCAGAATTCCTGCAGGACTTCCCCGGAGGGATTCCTGGAGGAATATCCCGGAGGAATACCCGAAGAAATTTATGGAGCAATCACCAGAGGATCTTCTGGAACAAATCTCCAGAAATTCCTTCTGAGATTTCTCCAATAATTCCTCCGGAGGTTCCTCCAAAAATTTCTTCGGAGACTCCTGCAGGAATTCCCCTGGAGATTCTTCCGAGGAATCCTCGGAGGGATTCCTGGAAGAATCATCGGAGAAATTCCTGGAAGAACTCTCGGGGGAATCTCTGGAGGAATTCCTGGAGGAATCTCTGGAGGTATTCCTGGAGGAATCTCTGGAGGAATTTCTGAAGAAATTCTGGGAGGAATTTCTGGAGGAATCTCAGAAGAAACCTCCGCAGGAATTCCTGGAAGAATCTCCGGAGGAATCCCAAATAGTTATATTTCAGAAAAAAAAAATTCCTGGAGGAATCTTAGAATGCATTACTTTAGAAATCCTAGAAGGAACTCTTGGAATGATCCCGGAAGGAATTCATGCAGGAATCTCCGAAGAAATATCTGAGTGAACCCCGGAAAAAAATACTAGAGAAATTCCGGTTGAAATTATTGGAGGATGGTTCGAAAAAAATTCCTAGTAGAAACGTAGAAAACACTTCTGGAGAACACCCTGAAGGAACTCCTAGATGATCACATGCTTTTAAATCCTGGAAAAAAAAAAATGAAAATCTCAGACACATTTTATGAGAATCCCAAAGCGAACTCCTGATGAATGTTCCGGTGGAACACCTGGAAGAATTTCAAGATGATTTTCTGCGTAATCTCAGAGAAAAACCTTCGTACGGAATGCCAGAAGATTCATAGCAAAGAATCCTTGGTGGATCTTCATAAAATTTCCCGTGAAGCTTTGTTCCAGTATTTCTTCAACAACTCCATAAAATAACCGCCAGAGTCCTGCCACCGTATTCCGAACCCCTAAATTAGTTCTCTCTGCAATGGATCACTGCACGAATTGTTGCTGGCCTACTTACTCTCACACGAAATTTGACGTTTGAGAGGTGTCGGCACCGGTCAAACGTCAAATTTTCGGTGAGAGTAAGCAGGCCAGCAAAAATTCGTGCAGTGGACCATACCATTAAATGTTCCCCCAGAATCCCAGCGCAATGTCTTTCATCAGTGTTTTCCTTGGAAAGCTTCACAACTCCGTTGGAATCTCACTATCTGGATTTTCCCCAGAATCCCACCCAAAATTGAATTATTTTCCCCACACGCGCGCAAAAAAGTACATTTCAATTTCAATAACATTTCCTGAGGAAACGAACGAAATTTCTCTTAGTCCAAATCGAAAACAAGCTGGTGCCCTTTCCTTCACATTCTTCTTACAGCATCGTTTCGTTAAAATGCTGTCAGTTAAACAAATGTCAAAATTACTTACGGAAAAAGGTGAAATTTTACTTGAGCGCTCTACTTGGCAACAGGAAACTTAGCTTAAAAATGAACTAAATTGGTTAAAGACAGCCTGGAAAATGCGGTGGGTGTAATGAAGGTTGCAGAGTTTAATAGGAGACCCGACTGTAAGTCTTCTTCGTCTTTATGGCTCAACGTCCCCACTGGGACTTGGACTGCCTCTCTTCAACTTAGTGTTTTTTGAGCATTTCCACAGATCTGAATTGAAGGGCTTTCTTTGTCTGCCATTTCATGAATTTGTTTATTGTGAGGCAAGCACAATGATGCACTATGCCCAGGGAATTAAGAACAATTTCCCGACTGGAATCAAACCCGCCGTCTCCGGATTGGCGATCCATAGCCTTAACCACTAGACTAACTGTCTGCCAAATCAGAACGTTGATCAATGCAGGAAAGAAGGATGAGATGATGATGCAATCGCTCGCCTATGGCAGACCGTATATACGCCATTGCTCTTCAATTAGTATCTTGCTGCAGTCTGCATTATATTTTTCCCTATAATAAATATAAACTAACTAAAAGAAGATAATCTCGCAGCATCTTCGAAAAACCAACGAAATCACGTTTCGGCCTAATTGTTCCCTCTCGTACCTGGCAAATCCAGCCAGGTGCAGTCGTCATCCCTCCACGCGAAGACAAACAGTCCCAAAATCATTAATTTAATTCAATAACACCACTCTACCGGGCAATGTCTCTGCCCCAGTGCGTGTCGTTTGACCACCAGGCGTTGAAAATGTCAGCCATAACTTATCATCAGCAAGTCTCGAGAGGCCCATTGAAGTAAGCAACGCTCCGGTCTTCAAGGCACAGCTCTTTTGGCTTTCGGCGTTTCCTCCCCTCCTAGGACATTAGAACGAGCTTCTTCTGTTGCGTTCCGTTGGTTCCAGTCCGAGTCCGGTGTCGGCAACGAAGTCAATCACATTATTACCGTAATCCGGGGTCAAATTGATCACTCCAAAACAACTTTTGCGGATAACATCAGTGCCAATTCAAATATTGCCAAAAGAATGTCTGCAAAACCAGTACCCTGTGGATCTCCATGGAACCATGTGACGGAATTTTGTTCAACAAATTTAAACTTTAAGTTAATTAACTCCAAATATCAAAAAATTGGAAATGCCACTTTGGGGCGAAATTGATCAGTACACAATTAAGCATCGGTTGGAAAGGAAAATTTCCTTCTCCGCTGAATTTTGCTCTTCTAAAACCGAATAACGCGTTTAAAATCTTACAACTAGTGAATTTAATACTTTAAATGCAAAATTAAATTTTGAAATTTCCCCTTAAACGCCTAAAGGTAGGCAATTGAATTTGAAATAAGTGATTTTTATCGCAATAAATGACTATTTCATCATAAAATAAACTTTTTTATAACTATTTCATGTTCTGATTAGCTTCATAACTTCCTAACCAAGGTTCCACAAAAATGTTAAAACAGAGAATTTACGGGAAGTCCTATTAGCAATCGATTGTTTAGTAGCAATGATTTCAGCTAAATAAGAAACACATTTCAAATTCCTTAAAAAATAAGGCAAAACTAACTGTTTTCTAAAAAAATAAAAGTCTACACTCATCTCTAGACAGCTACGAACCAGATGACGTAAAAAGTTTAAGATCATTACGATGTTTAAGAGTTCCTAGTATGGAATTACAATGTAGTACCCGAATGATCAATTTCACCCCGCTGATCAATTTGACCCCGGTTTACGGTACAATGTTTTTTTCTTGTAGATATTTTGCACTGGCTGCCCTGCTGCCGTTTCCCCTTCGGTTCTGTTTGGGTTCCTTCGAAAGCTGGTCTTTCTACCACTTTTAACGCAATATCACCCCCTCTGATGCCTTACTGGTGGATTTGATAAAAGATAGGGCCTACAAGAGGATTTACCCCACAACATAAATATACGCTCTTAATCTTTTTTGCTCAAGAGGAGCTTAGATGTAAAAAAATCTACTTGTGGATTAATTACAATCACGGAGACAATCCTCGAGCGAGATAATCCGAGAAGAGTCATTCATTTGAGACGAATTATTACGAGTGGCAGCGACTTTTTTCGTGATTTTTGTAGTTGTTGTGATTTTGACATACAATTGGAAAGAAATATTATTCCCTGGCCAAGTTCGCAGGGGTTGACGGTATTAAAGTGAAGGAGTTTCATTTTGATTCTTGTAATGTAGTGTTCTTTAGTGAAACATATCACCTTTTTAACACTTTAATGCGCCTCCAACGGTTCATCACGAACCGGCTGCTGCAGATGGAGTATGGCTGATCATGTGCATCAGACATGCTCGATAAACATGGAGGATCCGCCAGGGCTCAGTAGAGTCTATTCCCAAGCAATAGTTCCAAGTCGGTTGGATTTGAGAAGGTTTTGATGATCGTTACAAATCCTAATAAAAGTATTGTAGGATTTGTGACAGGTTTTGGAATTTTTTACAGCCAGCTGACTTCAAAATGTTGTTTGGGCTCTATTTCCCACGTTTCTCGGTTGATTTTGATTAGTAATTCATTAATTTCATAGTCGCTTTTTCGAATTTTTAGAATGTTAGTTGGTCATATTTTCTTTAACCTTCCGTAACTCGCGTGGTTGGCCACCACTGCCAGCACCACGCTATTGCTAAGTACAAAAAGCGAGGTTTTTTTAACGTGTTGTACAAAATACAACAGCGCGAGTTCTCGAGGGTTAAATAAAGCAATTAAAATCGACCGAAGAATTAATAGTGGGAAGGAGATTTGCAGCACTTAATTGTGCTGATAGATTCGAAGCTAACGTGCGAACACTTAAACGCATTGTTGACGTCAATGCGTTCGACGTGACATTTTGGACAAAAACTGACTGCTTGTTATTAACTGAACAACGTTACTTGTGTATGACTAGGTTGACATTTCTAGGCTACGCTTGAGAAAATGACATGGTTTATCTAGGTAGGACCGATAGGACAATTGAACGAATTTGAACATTTTTCATAGTATTTGAAGGAGGACGAATACATAATAGTTGACAAGCAATCTTTATTATTTTAAAATTTTATTGCAATCAACTGACCAACTTGACGTATTTTTGTTTATCCCTTTGATGGCATTTTGACACCAACAGAAAAATATCAGAAGTTTAGTTGCATGTTTCTGTGGGTTTTGGACCGATGACAATTTAAGGACACAAGAGATGAAGACAGAGAAGTAGAAAACGATTAGCGAAATCAAGAAAACAATTTGACACAGGATCGACTATATTTTAACATACAGGGTTTGATTGATTCGATGAAAAAAAAAAAACAAACATACGACAACTGACTTAACGAGAAGAAAAACATATTGAACCATACCACAAAATCGAACAAGACGACAAATACAAACCGTGTGACCATAACACTACATGAGTTGACAAGCGCCCTTCGTTCGCGACAGACCTTTTTTTTCAACGCTCTTGTGCATCGAAGTTTCTTCTTTCTGTTGCGAATATATTTTGCATTTACGCAAGATGGCTTCGCACAGAAGAAATACTCTAGTCGTGGACTTCGGGGTATTACCGAAGCGACCCGGCTTACAACAAGTCGAAAAATTCCTTAAGGAATTCGTTAAAGTTGACATGGCTGATGTGAGAAACATTCAGCTGCACAACATCAAAAACTGTCTGTTCATTGAAATGAATGACGCAGGCGTAGCCCCACGGCTACAGAAGCAGCACCATCTTCAGCACTATTTCACGCTCGAAGGAATCAGGTATTACGTCCCCGTATACGTGGATGGCCCTACTACCACCGTTAGGATCCACGATCTCCCACCCCAAATGGACAACGATGTCATCTCCGACCACATGCAGCAATACGGGCAAGTAATTTCCATTAAAAATGAAGTGTGGAAGAATTATTTCTCTGGGATACCGAACGGCGTTAGAATTGTTCGTATGCGGATGGACAAGCCGATACCATCGCATATTGTAGTGAACAACCACAGCACATACGTTAGCTGCGCAAACAAAAGCAACCCAACGACGACGGCCCGCGGTACAAAAAAGCAACAACAAAATACACCATCCAGCTCGGCTCATGAGCGCGATATCCAACACGACAAAGAATCACAGGCGGCTCAAATTGATGATGACCACAGCGACGAAGAGAATGACAACAACGACGATCACGAATGGAGTAACGAGAACTATACAGCGACAGAAAATACCGATGATACAGCGAAGCGGCGATTGTCAACCGAGTCAAATGGAACGGAGGAAGAAAATGCAGCAAAGCGATCATGTAATCCGGGCACCCAGAAAACCGATTCAGAGTGGCAAATGATCACAAGATCGAAGAAAAAGAGTTACATTGTATTAAAATCTAATTAAAAGTCGAAATAAATGATACGACACGAATGCACCTTTTGGTGTAAAGTGTCGCTAATTAAAGCAAAAAAAAAAAAATAATAACACTACATAGGCACATCCTGACTGACTGACCAATTAAAAGCTTTCCAACCTTCTACCGTAACTTTCGGAGTCAGTAGGCAACAGTGTCTTAATGGATATCATTTTCCGCGTACGGCTGGCAAACTGCTTCTGAAAAATTACGTACTCTTTTCTATCTTCGGGTCTAGTGTAGAGGTTTCAACTCTATTCAGAGTGCAGCTAGAAACCTAGCAAAAAAAAAAAAAAAAAATTGGAAAGAAATATTATTGCACTATATTATGCGTCTAACACATTCCACGCACTTCTTCACCGCGGTTTATGAACTTCATCAAACGATATTTCTAGGCTCCTGCTGTCAATTTTGATTCCACAATGAAGATAATTACTTATATTCTTCTGATAGTAGGGGAGACTGAGGAGACTTGGTCCCTGGGGAGACTTGTTCCCCCCATATTTTCTTGAAATCAAAAACATTTTTCTTCTAGCATAATTTTTCCAAAACTACTCCTGGACAAACGACTATGTTGTGGCTACAAGTGAGTTCAATTGTACATAGCATTATTTTCTACCGGCTGATGGTTTGTTTTCAGTCCTTCAGAAATCTTTTGGGTGATTCCGAAAAATCTCAATACCTTTGTGAAAATTGAACCAAATCGTGTCAAAATTTCACAGCACATAGTTTAAATAAAATACTTTCAAACTTATTTATCCAAATAAGGCCGTTGTTAATATATTTTAATAAATTCAGCATAGTATACACACACAATAGTGACATGGGGAGACTTGATCCCACACACTTTATAAATGTGAAAAATAAAACTCTATTCGGAAGCCTCTATTTACTTGGAATTCTAGTCTAATCAACGATAAAATGTGTCAGATAATTACAACCCCCCCGTAACTTGACAGATGAGCTCAGTTTCGCGTACCTACTTGCAAATCGTAGATGTCGCTACTGTTCGTAAACAACGGGTCCATCCTTCACTGACGCAACAATTTTTGTCCATGCGAAAACATCTTTTTGTTTCGTGGTGAGTGGAAGCCAACAAGAGGCTAGCGTTTCGTATCAAAAGGATGTATTCAACAGAAGCGCAAAAACTAATGTTCATTAAATTGAAATTATTTTGATTTTTCTTTTTGTTGTTGTAAGAAATGTAATAAAAGCACATGTTTAAACGGTCTTCCATATTAATTGGTGACTGCGCATTCTAGACCAAACCGCAGATCAAACTTGAAAAAAAAAACATCTGCAAATGATTGTTTTTAACTTCCATTTTGACTTGGCCACCAGATATGTAGCTGTAAAATGTTAGCATAAGTAACCTAATTTATTACTTACTGGTGCTTAATAACCGCACTAGAAGAAAACATGAGTTTCTTATTAATTTTATGAAAGCCGATTACTTTGCCTTTACTTGTTTTATAGATATAATTTTCGCTTCTAGTAAACAAATTCATTATGCCGCACTTAATTTGCATTTATATTCCACAAAAAAAAACGAAAACAACAAATAAAGGTTTCTGTTTAATGTTTTATTATGTTTTCAGTTTAAAACCGAATTAGCGACATTTTTTCTTTGGCTTCCGCTGCTTTTGCCTTGCGTTAAACACAATGTCGGAAGTGGGGCGCTGTATTGTACACCTGGTGCTCTATTCAGCGCCCCACTTCCGACATTGTGTTCAACGCAAGGCAAAAGCAGCGGAAGTCAAAGAAAAAATGTCGCTAATTCGGTTTTGAACTGGAAACATAATAATATTTTTTGTTCGGTTTGTTACTAGGGGCAGGACAGATCTAACGAGAGAAAATCTGTGCTCGAAATGTTGTTCAGAATTCCTCACAGTTCCTCAGATTTCCACCCATTTATACCAAAGTGTGATCTGGCACCAATGTCAAACTGCAAAGTGTTGCGTGTGCTGAATGAAAATTGCAGTTTTGGGGGTGTCTTTCAACAAATTTTGTCGATCATCGACAGAAAGAGTTACTCAGAAATTCTCAGAGTTGCTCTCGTTTGCACAGTGTCTTGCCCCTAGGTTTGTTATTGTCGGTTTTCGTCCTTTTCAAAAGTAGCGCTTGCCGCTTTGAATCTGACAGTACCACCAGGACCAAAATTTTTAGGTACGCTGACGTTGTTCGGCAGCTGTCAAGAAGCTCCCGGGTTGGATAGTTATAACTTTGGTACAAACCATGAAAAGGGGGATCAAGTCTCCCCATTTTGAAAATACGGCATATCCTTAAAAAAATTAAAGAAATCTTACAATTTCAAACACACCATATTTATCGAAAATATAAGAAAACTCGAAAAGAAAACGAATAGGAAGATCGAGTGTCACCCATTTTTGAAAAATACATCATGTCTTATGATGCCTCCATAGAAACACAGTTTTGAAAACTTTAACAATAATTTAAAGACTTTCTATTGTGTATTAAATTGCAATAGATGTTTACCTTCTGTACGGAAATCGGATCTAGTTTTGTGTTTTTCTTAAAGTTTCAAGTAAATTAAGAAAAAGGGATCAAGTCTCCCCAGTCTCCCCTACTTGAAACGTTGAAAACTATTTTTTGAAAGTAGCAAATTTTTTGGCGTTCAGTCATAGTTTGTCATTTTTTTTAGCGATGGTGTCCTGTTACGCTGTATTTCCTGATTTCTGTCGAAGTAAAAAGGTCCAATTCCCAACTAGAAAGCATACATTAAATCATCTACTCGTGGCTTGGTGGCTGAGCGGTTAGCGGCATCAGTCGTTTAGGTGTCTCGCAAGCCTCGGAGTGTGGGTGCGATTCCCGCTCAGTCGGGGAAAACTTTTAGTCAAACGGGAAATTTTCCACTGGGCCACTGGTTGTTATATATGTATGTTGTCCGTTATCGAATGTTAGTAATGTTCAGTATGTAGAGGCCGCAAGATCAAAGACGGTGTAATTGTCTTCTCAATTGTTTTTAAGTGTGATAGTTTCATATGCAGGTTAGCTCGTATTTAACAACATATCAATTTTTGGAAGCAAAAGTTTTAATCTCGCGCAAAACGTAACAAGTGGAATATGTCATCTGGCAAACAGGCATTTTATGCATGCTAATATCTACGATATTCAAAGGAAGAAAAGAATCGAGAAATACAATTTGATGTTTTCCCAGACTTCAAAAATTGTACAAGCAAAAAAACTGCCCCAGAAAGTATGGACGCACCTTGTCTTTAGTTGTCTGGATTTGTGTGTGAAATAATACTACAACGTAAGTTTATATTGTAACCATTTACTGATAAATTAATCATCTTTTAATAATTTGCAGTTTTTGAAGCTGCTTGAAGTATATGCTGCTCCCAAAATGGAATTCTAGTTCCGAATGTACAACACGCCCCAAAAGATAATGTAAAAGATGTTGCAATTCCGATGAAAATTTTTAATTGGCACGATAAAGGTTGGGTAATTTGAACAATACAGATCCTATTGAGATCATTAGCCTCTGGTCAGCAAGTGCTATCCCTCCGTCCTCGTGGTACCGGCCGGGCTGCGCGCAGCCTTAGGCAAGATCGGGTAACCAACCCCGGTGGGAACTTTGATCGTAGGCTGACAGGGAAGGGGGGGTCTGCTTCTGCAAACCTGAGCATCTGTTCTCCAGGAGGAGCGGCCCACAACAGCGTATGATCCCCATGCTAGGGGTGGCTGATCTACGCCTGAGTGCCAGCGAAGGACTTTAAGCTCTTCTGTGTACTATGGTCCTCTGCAAAGTAGTGGGTTGGTGTCCGACCTTACGAGTTAGCCGTAAAAAAAATTGTAACGGAAAATCAGCAACAGAATAAACAATACGAACCCAGTCCAACGGCAACGACCCCAGCGAACAAACTTCAACTTCATTGAGAGCACCCGCTTACTCGCCGATCTACTGAAGGACCACGGGCTCGGCATCGTAGCGCTGCAGGAGGTTGGACAAGACCCAATAATGCGGACGTTTAGAGGTTATCATACCATCTACCAGAAATGCGGCAACACACCCGTTCCTTTCTCGTGATGAGCGACATGCAGAGGCGCGCGATCGGAAGGTGGCCGATCGACGAAAGAATGTACAGGTTGAGGATCAAGGGCCGATCTTTCAATGGCAGCATAATAAACGTACATAGCCTTCACTCGGGAAGCACTGATGATGACAAAGATGCATTTTACGCGCAGCTCGAACGCGAGTACGATCGCTGCCCAAGCCACGAAGATCATCATAGGAAACCTAAACGCACAGGTAGACCGGGAAGTGGAATTTAGACCAACGATTGGAATGTTCAGCGCCCATCAACTGACGAGCGAAAACCGCCTACGGCTCATTGATTTCGCTGCCTCGAAAAATATGGTCATTTGTAACACCTTTTTCCTACACAGCCTCCCTTATCGTTACACCTGGAGATCACCACAGCAGACGGAATCTCAAATCGACCACCTTCCGATTGACACTTCTCCGACATTATCGACGTTAGGAACTATAGTGGCGATAACATCGGCTGTGACCACTACTTGGTAATGGTCAAACTGTGCCCAAAACTCTCCGTCATCAACAATGTACAGTACCGTCGACCGCCACGGTACAACCTAGAGCGAATGAAACAACCAGATGTCGCCTCATCGTTCGTGCAGAATTTCGAAGCAGCGTTGCCAGACGAGGGCGAGCTCGATGTGGCTCCTCTAGAGGACTGCTGGAGAACATAGAAGCAGCCATCAACGACGTAGTTGAGAGCACCATCGGGTACAAAAAAGGAGGCGAAGAAACGATTGGATTAACGAGGAGTGCAGAGCCATTTTGGAAAAGAAGAACGCAGCGCGGGTGCTAATGCTGCAGCAAGCAACCTGGCAGAACGTGGAACGTAACAAACAGAAGCGAAAACAGCAGAACCGTTTCTTTCGGGGAGAAAAAGTGCCGCCTGGAAGAAACGGAGTGCGAAGAAAGGGAACTGCTGTGCCGTTCTTATGAAACACGGAAGTTGAAGTTGAAGAATGACCCAAGCAACACACTTGGTTACAAAACAGTGACGACCGCGTATGTAAGGGTTGCGCAGTAAGTCACAGTGACTTCTGTGCAACCCTTACATACACTGCCGTCACTGTTTTGCAACCATGTGCGTTGCTTGGGGAACCACGAGCTCGCTGCACTCTACCGCATCCGGAAGGTTGCAAGAGCGGAAGGATACGATGGACAGAGCATGTTGTAAGAATGCCCGAAAACAACCCAGCAAAGCTGGTGTTTGCTAGAGATTCGGACGGTACAAGAAGACCTGGAGGACAGTGTGCAAGATGGGTGGACCAGGTACAGAACGATCTGGTAAATAAAGGAAGCGGCCGAGGATGAAGGGCTGCAGCCACGAACCGAATGTTGTGGCGATGAACTGTTGGTTCAGTTTTATGGTAATTACGATGTAATACTATATACATGAAATGAATGAGATCTCAAATGACTTCAATAGTGCCTATTTTATTTCTTCAGGGACGCGTTACTCAGCCTTTACCGTGATTGACATATTTCTTTGCTGAGAACTACTTCTAAATATTTCAATATTGAAAATTTGAAATTCACAAGTATGGCCAAAGCGATCCAGATGGGAACCTTTAAAAAGATTGCTCTGAATGACGAAGAGTCGTGATATGCTATCACTCAATTTGATGAAGATGACAATTTCCAAGAAAAAAAAATGCATTACCGCAATGTAATAAAAAACACCGATACAATCTAGAAATGGGACTAATATTACATACACCCTGTCTATCTTCCACCACAGCTAAGGCAATAAGAAATATTACTTATTAGTCTGCTTTTTTGTCTGCCTCGCTTCCCTCACTGCAAACACAAACACCCACCCGAGGAAGCCCTCCGCCAGGCGACAAATCGACAATTTCCCATTCCGACTGCTTTCTTCTTTTCATCTCATCCAATAAACCGCTAGTGCTCGGGCCCCTTCGACATTGTTGGTAGTTTTTCCGGCTCGAGGGGAACAAGCAATCGACCATGCAAGCGTCGGAATCCTTAAAATAATTTCTTGTAATAGTTTTATTCTTCACTTCGCTTGCCGAGGTCTGGGGGCGGGTTTTTCCTTCTTTCGACACCATCAGACATCAGGAAATCCTGGATTCACATTCAGCGCTGGTGTACCATGGTGGAAGGAGTGTCGTAGTAGGGCACAACAACTGGCGACAATAGGCGAAATCATCACCATTGTGATAGTGGAGCAGCAAAAAAACGACATCATCATCTCTTCCCCTTGCCGCTGGAACAGTTTGTGCCGGGAAATGTGGTCGTGACAATAAGCTTGTTTCTGAGCTGCATTTTCACAGGGTTGGAAACAGTTCTAGAGGCACTTATTGCTCTGCACATTCGCAGAATGGCAAGCTAGTGGTCATGGGTTTAAATCCAAGCCCAGGCACAACGTTTCGTTTGATTGTACCGAGAGCGACTGACACTAACCGTTTTCTTAACCAATGACTTGCTAGTGCGTTTGAGTTTCTATTTTCTGTTCGGTGATATTCAAGTTCCGTTTGCGTTTCGGCACATCAATAATCATATGATCATCATTCTACCGTGTATAGAATAGAGAGTGAAAGAAGCTTTGCAGTTCCTAAAGCGAAATAACGGAATAGAATAACTTTAGGCCCATTTGAAAACTCAGTAGCGCCATCAAGTGCATGAATTCAGAATCAGGTATTCCATGATCGGACTGCCCATGACATCATGCGATCATTGCGTTTCTTCTATTTCTTTTGATTCTTCATTCGTCTTTTTGGCGTAACCTCTAAATTAGACTAAAGCTTACCTAGTGCTATTTTAGAACTTTCAACCTATTGATAAAGTATTTGCTTTGCTTTTTTATTTGCATAAAATGATTTCATAATTAGTATCTAAGAGTAAAACAACTGTCAATTCCACAAAAGTTTCACCCTCACACACACATGTCAATCCAAACAATGAACGAACGGAAATCACCCCACCAAGAAAAGTGCAGAGAAACCAAATTACTTGCATGTGTCGGGAATTAGTGCTTGGACCATTTGATTATCTTCTATTAAGATAATTGCATTCATTTGTCTGGATTATTGCTTTCTGGATCCCGCGGGAATGGAATCACCAGAGTGGCAGTTCAAATCAAGAACGTTTTTCTTCTTGGGATATGCTACTAGGGAGGATGTGTAACAGAAGAATGACAGGTTTGATTAATTATTTTCCTCTGAATAAAAACGTAAAATGAAGAAGATTAATGTGTACCATGCATATTCTATTCCAAAATCACTCCCCTCCCCAATTTTAAGATTTGAGAGCATGAATTACTTTTTTCACCAGTTTAATTTGAAAACACATTTCACCCCACCTCGGCATTGACCTTCCGTTCAATCTTCATTTCGAGCAACCCAAAAGGAGCAATTTGTCACGTGAAAAAGACGTTACAACCCCCTTCTGGCTGGCTGGTGTGTGGTCAATGGCGTCGCGTGCCTGAATCAATTTACAAGAGTAATTGCAGTGCTGACGTCGTCGAAGGTGCTGCTGCCGCAGTTAGTCTTTTGACAGCCAGCCATTTCCTACCGTAGACAGCAGGCAGTCGGAAAGTCAATGAATATTCCACACTCAGACGGGGATGGCACTTAATGGTGATAACAAAAGAAAGTGTAAGATTTTCTATTTCCTCGACACTCTTCTTTTAATTATACCTAGAGCCATTACGAAGGTACCATGGTCATATCATCATGGGATGGTTTATGATTTTCGTCTTTGTCGGTAGGATGCTGCTACACGCTGAGCTGAAAAACAGGAGGCGATTCAAGTTGAACAGGAGGAAGCTGAGATTTTTCCTTGCCTTTGTGTCTTAGAGACATGTTGCAAAATGAATGGCGTTCGGATCGTTCTGTGGCCCAATAGCAATATTTACTGCAGTTTGATGTGTCTCTTAGGAGGTAGGTACCGTATTAGCTCCCATTCTGAATGGATGAGTGAGTAAGGATGCCTCCAGTTTCCCCGAACGTGTAGGGATCGCAGATCTTCTTCATCCACATGCAGCCAGTGCGTTTGTGGCCGCCCACGAAGTCGCCGACCTCTACCTGGTTCACTGCTGGATATTGTTTTCGCTATTCCTTCTTCTAACATTCGCTCTACGTATCCACCCCACTGAAGTCTGCCGTATTTTATACGTTTCATAATATTCGCATCTTCGTACCCTTGGTACAACTCGTGATTCATGCGTCTGCGCCACATTCCATTGTCTTGTTTCACACCGAGAATTGACGCAGCACTTAGCGCTCAAAAACTCCGACAGCTTTTCGGTCTACCTCTTTTAACGTCCACTCCTCGTGACCGTAGAAGGCAACCGGAAGAATCAGCGTCTTATAAAAAGCGAATTTTGTTTGCGTTTGCAAGTTACGGGACCGATGCTGGATATGCAATCCTTAAAAGGCCCTGCGCAACTGCGATACGCCTTTTCACTTCACGGGAAACGTCATTGTCACATGTCAAAGTATTCCACTCAGCAATGACTCAGCAATAACACCACTAAGCCTGCCTCTACGTCTGCCCGCTATCATGTAGACAATAACGATTTGCATAAGAAGTCAGGAACCCAAATGTTCAACGCATTTTTCATCTAGCTCATCCTAATGTTGACCGATTCTCACTAATTTTAACACGGTTTACACTGGAAAATGAAATTTTGGTTGAAAATATGTCCGATTTTTATTTTTAAGTTTCTTGATAGTTTCAGAAGCATTTGGAAGGGGTTTCCGGAGGATCGCAGGGAGTTTCAGGCATGTATCAGAAGCATGTCAAGGCTTTTCAGGGAAGTTCAGATGGGGTCCGGATAGGTTTCCATTGAATTGAAGGGACGCCCTTGGAATGCCCCTGCAACCCTAGAACCCCTAGAACTGAGACTCCCGGAACCCTTTGAAACCGCCAGAAATACCCTATGACCCTTCTGAAATATCCTGCAATTCACTGGAACGCCTCTGTAACTATCTGTAATCCCTTGGAACGCCCTTGGAACTCTTTTAAGAGCGCTTAAAATCCTTTGGAATGTCCTTGTTCCTTCTGAAACTCTCTGCGATCTCTTGAAATGCTTTGAAATCCCCGGAACAACTCCGAAACGCTCAGAAACCCTCTAAAACACACTTAAAACCTGTCGAAAATGCCTGGAACGCTCTTGAAATTCATCAGAAAACCCCCGGAACACCCATAAAACTCCCTGAAACACTCCTGGTACCCCTGAAAAGCCTCTCTTGTTCTTCCTTCTAAACTATAGGGGAATAATCTGCTCAACAGACACCCTAACAGGAAGGTTAGGGTAGTGTGGGACTGAGGACGTCTTCTACAACAAAAGTAAAATCCAGGACTACTCTCTCCTCGTACCCACTAAACCATTCCTATGGTCGCCAAACCCTACGTCTCTCCGGAACCACCAAGAAGGTATTGCTTCAGAGAGGGGCTAGTGCACATCGCACCCTCAAGGTTAGCTGCGTAACCTAGCAGCAACAAACATCGATGACTCGCTCTGGAGAGTCCATCACGGTAGCATGCTGGCGCTTAGCCAGTTTCCCGAAAGGTCCTCGCCACTCCCTTTGTCCTCGGAAGGCGGGCGGGTCAACCCCGCCCGCGCTCAACTGCTTAGCAGACATCAAGAACTGATGCCCACGTGCAACCCGATCTGACCTGCCCGCAAAGGAAGGGTATCACTACCCTTCAGACCCTATCAGATGCACCCGAAGGTTGCATACAACTGGGTCTCACCTACCCCGACCCTTGCCGGGGACCCCTTTCCAACCGCGGGCTCGGATCCAACCCAGTAGACCGACGCCACGACAGCACCGCTACCGGGACTTCCTCTCCGCGGCCACTTAATCGCTGTAAGGGTCTATCTTGACCGCAGGGCACCGGTATGACCTACGAAGCCGACTTCGAACCCCTGGACCACCTCTTGTACTGCATCTGGACTAACCATTCTTCGAGTCCACGCGCCACCTCCTCTGTAGCTTCCAGACGATATGTGTGACAGCCGTTGAAACGGCGTTCCAGCTAACCTCACCCCTACACATCCTCTGGAGCAAATTGTCCGGAGTTGTGTCCGCTCCGCATGTGACAAGCATGCGGTCACGCATTGTGCGAAAACGCGGTCACACGAACAAAACGTGTTCCGCCGTTTCCTCTAAACCATTGCACACTGGGCATTCGGGAGAATCCGCATGCCCGAAACGGTGTAGATACTGTCGGAAGCAACCATGGCCTGTGTCAGGTGGAACGTTACTTCCCCATGGCGCCTATCAATCCAACTATCTACCCTCGGTATCAACCTATGGGTCCACCTTCCTTTGGTGGAACTGTCCCACGCGCGCTGCCATTTGACCATAGAGGCCATCCTGACAGTCCTGCGCATGCCTCTTGTGCCGCGCATTTCGAAGCACTCCATGTCCTCACTGATGAGAATGCTGATAGGCACCATACCAGTAATGACGCAGAGAGCGTCGTGTGACACGGTACGGTACGCGCTCGCAACCCTCAGACACATAAGCCTGTAAGTACTTTCCAGCTTCCGTCGGTAGCATTCAGTACTTAGCGCGGTACCCTACGCCAGGCCGCCATACCTAAATATGGACGTAGCAACACTAGCCAGAAGCTTGCGCTTACTGGCGTACACCGCAGAGCTATTGGACATCATCCAGGACAGTGTCGCAATAGCTGTGGAGGCTCTTTTACAGGCATAATCGACGTGGCTACCGAAAGTAAGCTTATCGTCGATCATCACGCTCAAGTGTTTGACGGAGCGCTTTGACAGGATAGTGCACTCTCTTACACTGATCTCCGTCTGCTGCTCCGACTTCCGATTGTTAACAACCGTCACCTCTGTCTTGTGGTGAGCCAGCTCCAGTTTCCTGGACCGCATCCACGCCTCCACAACCTTGATCGAGTGGTCGGTAGTCAACTTCACCTCCTCGATCATTTCACCGTAGACGAGAGGCGAAAAGGTGCAGATGAGTGTCCTAACGGTGGAGGCGACTCTTCAGTGCTAAAACCTGGACGAGATCACCGACGCAGAGGAGCTCGCAGCCGCATTTTCGAGTGACTCGAGCAAGGACACAATTCGTGGGTGTGTAGAGGCCCCGACAGGAACAAACTCTGCTGCACCAGGGAGTGCAACTCGGCACAAAAATACCTGATTTGCAAGCCGACTCGACGGGCGGGCCTAAATGTCCAGGCACGCGAGGAGGTCGAACAAACCAACGATAATGCAGGAGACACGGCTGAAACTGAACCACTGTGAAGCCTCACAACAGTTGCTGTGGCAGTCAGTCTCGGAGTCAAGTACAAACATCGCACTATCAGATCCATACCACATCCCACCCGATAACGGAAACCGGGTAGTGTATGAGGCCAAGTTAGCGGTGATCTGCATAACCGGTCGATTGCCGGTACTAGAAATAATTTCCGAACGAGGGCTTCGCAATAGCGAAGATCAACGGGGTGTACTGCAGCAGCTGTTATGCCCTCAACCAGCCACCCCCCGACCTACTTTGTCTATGCTGGATTAGCTAACAGGCGCACTAGTGGAATTGAGTCCCGTAGAGGAGACTTCAACGGCTGAGCGATTGAATGGGGTAACCGCTCGACTAACGCGAGAATGCTGGACTCTACTCGAAGCTTTGACTAGACTGAACGTCGATGCCGCGAACGAAGGCGACAAAAAATTTACAGTAGGAGCGGTGCAGTGTCCATCATTGATGTGATCTTCTGGAGCCCGCGTCTATACCCTAACTTGGACTGGAGGGTCGACGATGAATACACGCACAGTGACCATCTGGTGATTCGATACAGGGTGGAATATCAAGGAAGACGGCCAGAGCTAAAGGTCCATCGTCATCAGGGATGGCTGACTTCGGCATTTGTGGAGCGATTGCTTATGAGGGTTAAAACTGACGATCTGTCCAGCGATAATGTAGTCGAACCCTAAGCCGTGCATGTGACGCCGCAATGTCAAGGTGAACTCTACACAGAAACGGACGCAAACCGCTATATTGGTGGAGTCCAGAAATCGCAGAGCTCCGCGCATCCTGCCTAAGAGCTAAGAGGAGGATGCAAAGAGCACGCACCGTTAAGGGTAGAATGGAACAAAGTGAGACCTACAGGTTGGCTAAACTGGCACTGAACAAAGAGAATAAGGCGCGTCAGCGGGCGGGCTTTGAAAATCTTTGCCAGGCAGCCAACCACGGACGAGGTCGCCTCGGCGACGAGCTCATCGCAATAGCGAAGTCGCTCAAGTTGAACAAGGCTCCGGGTCCAGATGGTATTCCGACAGTAGCCATCAAGACGGCCATTTAAGAATGACTATGCAGATGTACCTAGACGGAGGCGAATTTCCGGAGAGGTGGTATAGGCAAATATTGGTTCTACAGCCCAAATCTGGGAAGCCACCTGACGACCCGTCGGCATACAGACAGACATATTTGCCTTCTGGACACCGCGCGCCGGGAAACTGTTGGAACGCATCATTCTGTCGAGGCTGGTGGTCTATACCGAGAAACCCGATAACTCTGGCCTCTCGGATAACCAGTTCGGCTTCCGGGGGTGTCGATCGACGGTGGGCGCTATTAGGGCTGAAACCAAAGCGGCCGAGATAGCGCTCCTAAAGAAGCGAACGGGAAGCCGCTACTGCGCGGTTGTCACGCTGGACTTAAAGAAGGAGTCCCAGTTAGCTTATATCGGATACTAGAGAGCTTCTCGAATAGGGTGCTAATCTATGACACCGAGGAGAGTGAGAGGAGCTACAACATCACCGCGGGGTACCTCAGGGCTCCATCTTAGGCCCGCTACTGTGAAACGCGACGTACGATGGTGAATTTAGGCTTAAACTTCCTCGGCTTTGCCGATGCTACCCTTTCATCGGCTTTGCCGATGTTATTATCTTCGTGATACACGGCGAGTCATTAGAGCAGGCAGTGGTCTCCACAGGCGGGTGCACGATCAACTTTAAGCGCTAACTGAAGAAATTGGGGGTCATGATCGATAAGCTCAAATGCGGAACCCAGACAACCAGTAATCGTATAAGATGTTACATATGATAATAAAGTGGAAGCCATATGCGTGCATGCCTCCATTTAGGCGCATGTAAAGTGTTCGCATATCGACTTCACTTTGACATCTTATTCAACGTCTTGTACGATCACTGGTTGACTGGGAAGCCACGTGGAATATGCCTGCAAAAGGGGAAAGCCATTGGTCTGGAGCATTAGCGGAGCTTTTTCTTTTTTCTTTCTCACACTCCTAAACATACAAGAGAAAGAGAAAGATGAAAGAGGGGGCAGCTTGCCTCCTCTTTCATCTCACTTTTTCTCTTGCATGTTTAGGAGAGTGAGTAAGAAAAAAGAAAAAGCTGGCTCCGCCAATGGTCTGGGGTAAGCGTAAGCCACCAGGGTGCTAGGACGCCATCTTTAAGAATCCAACATGTTGTATGTAAACATTTGTGTATCCACAAAGGATTCCATTGTGGATACACGATAGATGTTGGCTTCTGTCAGATGCATTAGGTAGGATTAGGGCTGCCACATACGTGGCGTAAGCTGCTCGCGGCAGTAGCGGTTTCCATACTACGGTATGGCGGCGGCGGGAAGGAGTAAGTTGAGTTGCCCCGCCTTGCCATTCGGGAGCTTAAGTTCAACGGGTAGTCTATAGTACTAGCCAGGACTAATGCTTCCAGGGTAGAGAGGACTACTTGAGCCGGTAGCTAATAAGTCGTGAGTTGGACGTGGACGAGGTTAAAGACCCGAATATGTTGGTGGCAAATAACATATACTACTAACTGTGGTGAGTTGGGATTGTAATGTTTTTACCAAACAACCAACTCATCCGTTCCATATAGTCCATCGTAAATTGAAAAATCAAATCTACGTGAGCTTTACCTTCTAAGCTTTTGAAGACGCTGAACATGCGTAGCTACATGAGAGATATTTCCCAAAGGGTGGCATCTTTACGATTATGCGTTTTCACCTTGTCCTCACCCTCTACGGTTTGAACGCGGAGACGCTTACCTTCTCCTCCAGGATAAAACACCTGCATCCCGGGCGGTCGGTGGCCCAATTCAGACAGAATTCCGTTCTGCTTCACCTCGTACCTTGTACACAAACTTTCGGGACTGTTGGCCGAGAAAAAATATGTAACCGACAACAGTCTACCTGTCCTAGATGCTACGTCAGCGCGCTGCTGGTTCGGGGGATACCGACGTTCAGACATGTCGTAAATGTAGCCGTGGGTGGTTTTGCTAGCTGCTTCGTGGTTTTAGCGAACAGGAAAATTATTTTTTCCACAAACTCATAAACTGAACGCCCTTCGTCCCTCGGTAATGTTTGCCATTTGCGGTAGGAAGTGGGGGTGAAAACGTCGAACCGCTTCTTGATCCGAAGCATAGCCGTACCACGAGGGAGAGGGTTGATTTCTTTTCTTCCGAGCTTCAGTCAGCATGATGATGGAAGGTGGAAGGGTAACTCGAAGATAATGGTGTCTTTTATGGCACTTCGTCTCGGGAGGTGGCGGTTGATGGTGGTTCTATGCCCGGCGCGTGTGCCGTTCTTATTCAATATTTATACGCAATTTATAAGTTATCATAAATAAAAGCAAGACGTCAGAGCTGGCATGACACTGACTGGACGGACGCTGGGAGATGGTGAAGGGTAAACGGTAGTCCGGGACCAAGTTGATGAAAAAATCGGCTGCTGCAGGGGATGACACTTGAACTGGTTGCCTCGGGGAAGGATCACGGCTGACGGCTGCAACGGCAGACTATGAAGGGGTGATGAATGAATAATGAAAACATGGTATGCGCTAAGGAGATCAAACTTCAAGACTCGATATAGGGGAAACTAAGGAGCTCTCTAGAAGAGCATGTTTTGTAAATTCTCGTGAAAGCAGCCCCTTTTCTTTTACGGTTGAGCTAGACTTGTCGCATAGTGAAATGAAGACGAATGTCACCCCTCGCTTTGGAAAAGTTGAGTTGATTCGAATGCTCTGATTGATGGGGACTCTGCGACAACTGCGGGATGCAACGCACTTGTTCCAATGTTTTGTTCTCTTCTCGATTGATGCTGCGAAATAAAAAGCGCGAAATGCCACTCACTGGATTTTGTACTACCAGTCAAACGCCGCGGCTGAATATCGAGCGGCTGCCTAACGTAGAGGTGGCTCAAGACTACGCGCAGCAGTTAACAGTGGCCACATCAACGGAAGAGCAGCTTGGCGAAGCTGCACTTGAAGATGACTGGAAATGGAAGGACATCCGATCCGCCATAGGTAGTACTTCGGTTGCAGCACTAGGCTTCGACACTCAGAATCACAGAAACGACCTGTATGACGGCGAATGTGAACAGTTGAAAAACGAGAAGAATGCAGCATGGGCGAGAATGTTGCAAAACGGTACGAAGGCGAATGAGGCCCATTATAGACGGGCGCGGAACAGGCAGTACTCAGTCTTCCGGAGGAAAAAGCGACAGCAGGAAGAACGAGATTGCAAAGCGATGGAAGAGTTGTACCGCACTAAGGACAAACGGAGGTTCTACGAGCAGCTAAACTGTTAGTGCAGAGGCTTTGTGTCACAGGTCGACATGTGCCTAGACAATCACGGAAATCTTCTCAAGGGCGAGCATGAGGGTGACGAGAGATGGAGGCAGCATTACGGTGAGCACCTCAATAGCGAAGTTGCAAGCACCGAAGGTGGCGTGGTAACAGGTCTAGGAGTACGTGCGCAGGACGAAAAGTTGCCAGCCCCTAACTTCCAAGAGATAGAAGAGGAGGTTGGCCGGTTGAAAATCAACAAAGCCGCTAGAGCAGATCAACTACCAAGCGAGAATCACTGGTGAGAGCACTACACTGGGTCATTACCAAGATTTGGGGGAGGAAGTATTGCCGGAGGAATGGATGGAAGGTATTGTGTATCCCACCTACAAAAAGGCGACAAGTTGGATTGCGGGAACTATCGCGCGATCACATAACTGAGTGCTGCCTACAAGATACTCTCTCAAATTTTAAATATGCCGCTGTCAATCACCGATTGCAAGAGAGCTCGTGGGTCAATATCAGGCTCGAATTATGGGTGAACGCGCTACAACGGACCAGATGTTCGCCATCCATCAGATGTTGCAGAAATGCCGTGAATACAACGAGCCCACACAACACTTGTTCATCGATTTTAAATCGGCGTATGATACAATCGATCGAAACCAGCACAAACCGTATGTACAGGAATTAACATTTATTACTTATTAACTGCTTTGCGATAAATCAAAATAATCTGAAATCATAATCAGCATCAATATTTACTCTCAGTGAAAATCTAAATCAATATTTTCTCATCGCATCGCGTCATCTTTTTATCCCAACCCTCACTTTAAGACGTCGCTGCCTCCTTGAACGAACCCTTGCCATCTGGCTAATCGTTTGCTTCAACAAGAATATCTTTTCCTCGTATGCCGCGTCTATCAGGTCCACCAACGCCAGCGATTATAATTTCCGTCTTATTTATTTATTCATACCCAAAATCATATTCCAATAATGGAACGACCCAACATTCCGCGTCCCGCGTTTAGGAATATTTCGCGATGGTAGACGCGGTCTTATCCTTGCAGCAGAAATCCCGGGCTTTATTAGCATCGCATCCCACTCAATTTTCCTCCATAGGAATCGGAAGACGACCGGTTCTATCGCATATTGCAGAACGGATGTTTACATAATACTTTCCCTTCGATTTATCTTCCATCGTCGTTGGCATGCGGGCGTCCTAATGATGATGGCCCGGATTTAGTGGGATGCTGGAGCTCGGGATGAGGGGCCGTGTATGTCAAACATTCCCATCCAAGAAGTCGTTATATTTCTTGCTAGTTTCTCGGACTTGTTTGTTGCCAGAGTATTGTGTTTGCCTTGCCGGGTCAAAATCTGTTGCCTGTCGCTGGCAGATGCTGCTGCTTCTTTTTGCGATGCTTGGATCAATGGGAGATATCATATTGCCGACGCCGAACATGATTGATGGAGTTTTTGGCCGATAGTGTCGGCTTGACGTGACCTATTGATGATGATGGACAGCGATTGTTGCCATAGTGAGAGGCAATGTTTGATCATACCAATGAGTGTTGTGACGAAGTAGGATATTAGCTAACAATGCACTTATAAGTCATTAATATATTTTATCTCAGACCGCAGCCAGCAATGCGTTAACGATTTGTTTTCTTTTCATTTCAGGTCAGTGAACTAAACGGATGAACCTCAAAAGGTGGCTGAGTGTAATTTAAATGGTAAAATAAACTTGAAGTAATTTAATTTGAATTCATACCCCATTGATCAATGAACATACAATTACGATCGAAGTAATTCTGAAACTGATTGAAGGACTGGTTTAGCTCATTAAAAAAAAAACGCAAGACTATGCCGACTAATGACATAGGCTTTGACTTCTATTAGCATCTAAGTATCATCGTACCTGCAACACGATGTTCAAATGAAAAACAATGACTTGACTTAGATGCTCAGAAGTATTAACATTATAATACGTACATATGAAAATCAAGCTTTGTTTTACTGGAGACGCTATATCACTTTTCCCGAAGAGGTACAAAACGGACCGATGCAAAGTCTGCTGGCTTTGTTTTCCAAACAAGAAGCCTTTTCAAGTGTACAAAATATTACTAATAACATCACTTGAAAAGCTTACTCCCGAAACATAATCTGATAATTACACTTTTAATGAACTCTTCACAACTTTGCAGCCACTGACTGTACTTTTTGCTTTCTAGTTAGAACTGGTTGGAAATCAGTTGCTAAAGTAGCACGAACTCCGCACCCAACCATTCCGGCAATGTACCTATTCCCGTGCAGAAAAGTTGTAATCAGTGCTTTTTGAATCTTTCCCCTTCATTGCCCCACTACTGACTGTCGAAGCCAAACTTCGAAAAATGGAAAACAAGTTGAAATAATCATTTCAATTTAACGCAACACATCCCCTTCCACGACGGGTTTCCATTGACCAAACATGTGCCGTATGTTGGGTATAGCTTCACAAAAGTTAATTGAAATGTTAAAATCTTTTGGATGTTTGTGGTTTTCCGCCACCCCTGCCACTTCCACCATTGAGCTACTAGGGGGTTGTGGATTCAACATAACTGGAGAAGCAGAATAAGTGTCATGTAGGAAAAGTTTTCAAAACTCTGGAAAATTGTTTGAAAATGCATTCCCATCCCCACTCCGGAATTGAAAAAAAAATATATATTCGATGCACAAAGGAAATTATTTTCAGAGTGAAGACTTTTTGCCTTTCTCTTGGATTTTACTTCTTGGAAACATGGAAGGCTTGGTGGTCTACTGGCTACGGCTTTTAACTTGTATTTGGAAAATGCAGGATTCGATTCCTTGGCCTGTCGCTTTCCTTCTAAAAAGCATTAAGTGCTCATTAAATTCGGTAATTATCACAGTTTCTAAAGTAGTGATGTTAAATTATCCTTAATTTTAAGATAGAACCGCTCCATGAGTTTATTCTTATTCATATTTTTTTTTCCAAATCCAAATCCGAATCTAAAAAAAAATAGTAATGGTAAAACAGATCTTTAAGCCTTTTGAATAAGGATCCAGCGACAGGAGGAGAAAATTGGGCGTCGGTTCAACACACGCCGACTGGAAGACGCTGCGGTAATAAGGTCCTTCATCGAGGAGCTACAGAACCGTGCTGCGAATATCCCAGAAAGTGGAAGCGTAGAAGATCAATGGAGCGCCATCAAGAACGCCTTCATCGCCATCGGCGAGAATAGTTTGGGTGAGCTACGCACGCGGAGAAAGCAGTGGATCACAGATGATACCTGGAGGAAGAGAGAGAGAGGAGCGAAGGAACGTCAAACCCGCGATAGAGCGAGCGAATAAACGAGGATCCAATGCCGTAGCCCGTCAGCTCTATTCGGAAGAACGAAGAAAGAAGTGAAACGCTTATGTAGACGGGGCAAAAGAGCTGGAGCGGACTCCCTAGCCGACGCAGGCGGTAAAGCCGCAAACACCGGCGACATCCATCTCCTCTACGATGTTTCACGTCGCCTTAGTGGGACTAAGATGAATGCTACGATGCCCGTGAAAGACACGTCTGGACACTTACTGACCGTCCCGGCTGACCAGTTGAAACGCTGGTTCGAGCACTTTGGAAACCTTTTTCAAGTGTCGCATGATCCGCCAAGCGTTCGACGCATTACACTGTTCGACAAAAAAAAACTTTTGCCGTGATCAGAGACCCCATTAGTAGGGCATAAAAGCGCATGGAAAATGTAGAAAAATGCCATTTTCAAATCTGTTGGAGCACCCCTGGAAACTTTTTGAGACGAGTTTGAATTTTATTCATTTTTGAAGGTTCGAAAAGAGCTTCAGAAATCTTCATAAACACATTTGAAATACAATATCTTTGAAATGCAGTTTTGTGCACCACTGAAATTTTCACAGATCTGAGAAGCAACTTTGATAGATAACTAGTCAAAACTTCAGCCTATTACGACATTCCGTTTCATTGATACATATCCGCGAAGGCTTAACTCTGACTTATATAGTGAAAATCTTTTAAGTTTTTTTTTTATCTAATCCCATAAAGCACGCCCATATTCATATCCATTTAAAACAAACTTTCGGATACTTCGAACGCCTCGGAATATTGGATGGATTTCCGCTCCAGTAGGAGAAAACGTTTCTTTACAAGTTCTCCACTAGGTGTGACGTCCGTTTTCTAGTGGTAATGTATTTTTCAGTCTCTGACTGAAGAAGATGGAAATTGTATTTCAAACATCTGGTACTAAGTATGATTCTGGAAAGCTATACGAGAAATTTTAGGATGTGTTTACAAAGGATCCACAGGAAGAAAGATAGATTAACTCATTGAGGTCAGCATGAGTGTTTTAAGGAAAAACTTTTCCAAATAAATTTAATGTTCTAATTGCAGTTTTCAAAAACATTTTTGTCGCTTATGAAAATGAACAAAATTTATTGTTACATTTGACATCAAATGTTACTTTCATAATCATGTTTAAATACCAATAAACTGCGATTTTGAATGCGATGGATTAAGATCACAATTCATGCCAAATACACTGCATCCACTTAATTCAAGGAAGTATTTTGTTTTGATCGAATTTCGAGTCGTGTCCAAATTTAGGGTCTTGTACCATTTGGGCAGGTGTACCTATTTTGGGCAGTTGCCGCTATAACTAAGTCAATTTCAAACCGATTGATTTGAATTTTTGTACAGCGTTAGATACTGTGCCTAACTCTGGACAACATTTCAAATCAATCGGTTTGAAATTGACTTAGTTATAGCGGCAAGTGCCCAAAATAGGTACACCTGCCCAAATGGTACAAGACCCTAAATATCCATATATCGCATACGGATGAGAATGCTTTTCAATGATTTGGTGTGTACCTAAGTAATCGTTCCAGATTGCTTGACCTGGTGGATATCAAGCAGTTTCATGTTCTTAAAAATTTAAAAACGATGCGGAAAATATATTCAAATTCCAATGACCTCTGCATTGAAACAAATTTGGACTTAAGTAAATAAATTATATCAAATAGGGTCTAGGACTATTCAGACAGGAGCATCTATTTTGGGCACTTGCTGCTATAACTCAGTCAATTCCAAACCGATTGACTTGAATTGTTGCACATAGCTAGATGCTGTGCGTATCTGATCGTGTCTCAAAAATCAAGTCAATCGGTTTTAAATTGACTGAGTTATAGATACAAGTACCCAAAATAGGTGACCCGCCCCAAATGGTTCCAGACCCTATGCCGCTGGAACTTATAAAGCAATTTTACAATCGTGGAGGACATTATTGAGCTTGAAATTAAGATTGGAAATATTTTACTACATGACAAATCCAATTAAATCATAAAAGTGTCTTCAATGGTAATACCCCAACATTCACATTCTTCTTATTGTAAAACTAACAAAAATGTGATGAAAACAACAGTGCCTGTACGATTACTAATAGTAAATGGGGAATGTTCTCATTTTTGGCTTGCATTTTTTAGGGTTGAATTCATTGTTTTGAACAGTCGTGAACTTAAGCCATGTTTTCTGCGCAATGCCAGCTTCAATTCATTGTATTGAAATAGGTTTGTTTTATTAATTAAAGTTATCAATTTTACCACCTTGGTATGGCTAGGAGGTTCTTCGAAACATTAAGTAAATATAGACAACCCACGAGAACATTGGAAACGATTTTTTTTTTGTACTGATCGCAAAATAAAAACGTATTAGATTTTTTTTAAATTTTTACACAGGCTTACCAGCTTACTTAGTAATTTAAAAAATCGACCGGATTTTCTTCTCGAAAATTTGAATTGAATTATTTGGATCATATGTGTAGCATTTCGAAGTTAAATCAAAGTAAAATAGTTATTTTGTTATGATTATATAAGGATAGGGGATTGCTTTTTGTGATTAAATTAAGAGAAAACTTCAAGGATTTGTATTATATAAGTCATATTTGATTCTTCCCGGATATGTATCAATGAAATGGAATGTCGTAAAAGGCTGAAATTTTGACTAGTCATTTATCAAAGTTACATCTCAGATCTGTGAAGTTTTCAGCAGTGCACAACATTGCATTTCAAAGATATTGTATTTCAAAAGTGTTTATGATGATTTCCAAAGCTCGCGTCAAACCTTCAAAAATGAATAAAATTCAAACTCATCTCAAAAAGTTTCTAGGGGTGCTCCAACAGATTTGAAAATGGCATTTTTATACATTTTTCATGCGCTTTTATGCCCTACTAATGGGGTCTCTGATCACGGCAAAAGTTTTTTTTTTGTCGGACAGTGTTACTCGTGTCAACACCGGAGCTCTATCAGTGCGAAGATAGAAACAGCAATCCGTAGTATGAAATCGAACAGAGCTCCAGAGGTCGATCGCATATTTATCAGCTGAGATGCTCAAAGCTGACCCCGTAGTATCCACACAACTACTGCATCAATTATTCTGCAGTATATGGAAAACCGCGACATTCTTGGCCGACTGGATGCAAGGCGTCTTAGTAAAGGCACCCATAATTATAATTATATAATTATAATTATAATAATTATAATGGGTGATCTAACTGTATGCGATTATTGGCGGGGCAAAATGTTACTGTTTATCGTTCTCAAAGTCCTCTGCAAAGAGATCCTTCACCGGACACAGGAGAAGATTGACGCAACTCTCCGACGGCAGCAAGCAGGATTCCGTGCCGGACGATCCTGTGTGGACCATATTGTCACGCTCCGTATCATCCTGGAGCAAATCAATGAATTACAAGAGTCTCTCTACCTGGTGTTAATCGATTACGAAAAAGCTTTTGACCGTCTCAATCACGGAAACATGTGGGAAGCCCTTAGGCGCATGGATGTTCCTGAGAAAACCATCGGCCTCATAGAAGTACAGTATAGGGCATTTTCGTGCAGAGTACTGCACAACGGTGTCTTGCCCGATCCCATCCGGGTCGTTGCTGGAGTGAGGCAAGGAGGCAACGGCGCTCTGATATGCAGAGCAAGCTCGATGGTCTTGCCAATCGCTCCTCAGCGGCAGGTCTTATCATCAACGTCAACAAACAACCAAATCTTTGGATGTAAACACGGTTAACCCTTCCAGTTTTACGGTAGCTGGGCAATCAGTGGATAATGTGGAAAGCTTCCAATATCTTGGTAGCTAAATGGCGGCCGATGGCGGCACCATGATCGACATAGGTGCACGGATCAAGAAGGTGAGGGCTGTTTTTGCGAGTTTAAGGACAAACGTCTTGAAATCCCGCTTCAACAGTGCATCAGAACTTCAGACGCACAAATCTCAAAAAGTAAGCTGCAAACAACGATCCATTTTATTATTCGAAAGGCTAAAACATAAACGACTCATAAGAAAGTGATCATTCTTCATAAATAATCCCAAAAGTCCCAGTTAAAAAACAGGGGTGTAAGCAGTAATAAATAACAAAATTCCCATAAACAAATAAAAAATGCATAAATAAATCAAAAGTTTCCATAAATAATTGATTTTTGAGCAATTAAAAACGTCAAAAATGCAGTGAATAATTCAACTGTTGCAATAAAAAATACAATTTTCCCACCAAAAAGCTTCGAATTTTCCATAAATAAATTCGATTTTTCCATAATAAATTAGAAAATTCACAATAAAAATGTCGAAAAAGCAATAAAAAGCAATAAAAATGTCGAAAAAGTGCAATAAACAAAAAAATAAATTATCAATAAATGTCAAAAAACGAGCAATAAACGTAAATGCATTTTGAGTCAAAAAATTATGTAGACCATGCGGCGAAGCCGCATAGAGGATTGAGGAACTGAGGCGGCAGAAGGCCGCCGAAGTTTCCGATATCCGATGCACCGCAACTGCATCGATTCGGTTCTAGGCAAACCACAGATCCAAGAATTTGCCCGGTATAATGCAGACATAGATGTTATCCCTTTTTTAGGTCCGACGAGCGATAGCGAATTCGAATAGGAAGCGATTGCTCGGTAAATTGCAATCATAGTTACGCAGGCTTTTCAGTCGTTTCAGTCATATAAGTGCGATTCGATTTCACTGTCTCATACTTTCCTGCATTTGTTTTTCATGGGTAATTTCGTCATTTTTTATTGCATTTTTTGAGTTTTTGATTGCTCTTCCGATATTTTTTTATTGTGAATTTTCTAATTTATTATGGAAAAATCGGATTTATTTATGGAAAATTCGAAGTTATTTGGTGGGAAAAATGGCTTTTTTTTATTGCAACAGTTGATTTATTCATTGCTTTTTTGACATTTTTAATTGCTCAAAAATCAATTATTTATGGAAACTTTTGATTTATTTATGCATTTTTTATTTGTTTATGGAACTTTTGTTATTTATTACTGCTTACACCCCTGTTTCTTCACTGGGACTTTTCGAATTATTTATGGGAAAATTTGTATTTATTATAGAACGTTTAATTGTCTGCCATTATTCGAAATCGTGAGTAGGTGCCAAAGTCGGCCGTTGTGGCGACCATTTTGGGATTCTAACAAGTCTGTCTTTAAGAAATGTATAGAAAAACAACCAGATTAGTCGACGCACCAAAATCCAAATTTTGAACTCGAACGTCAAATCTGTGCTGGTATACGGCAGTGAAACCTGGTGTGTATCAGTGGAGAACACTCAACGGCTGCAGGTCTTCATCAATAGATGCCTGCGGTATATAGTTCGTGCAGGGTGGCCTCACAATTGGATCTCTAACGTGGAGCTCCATCGTCGATGTCATCAAAAGCCGATAGCGACAGAAATTCGGGAGCGAAAATGGAGGTGGGTCGGATACACTCTACGCAGGGGCGGAAACGAAATCTGCAAGCAAGCGTTAGATTGGAACCCAGCAGGATATCGCAGCAGAGGCAGACCCAGAGGCTCATGGCGGTGCAGCCTTAACAACGAGCAAGTCAAGCAAGTCGACAGAAATCTGACCTGGCCACAGGTGAAGGCGATGGCTGGCAATCGCCCAGGATGGAAATCTTTCAATTCGGCCCTCTGTACTACCGTGGGTGTCCAGGACTGAAAGTTAGTAAATAGGGGGAAGGTTTATAGACAAACCTTTGAGCTCAGTATGTGTAGCAAGCTGGTCTCTTTGCTATCGGACCTCTTCATGAGTGATTTTGAGAACGAAGTCCAAAAGAAGAAGCTGTTCCCCAGGATCTGGTGGCGCTGCGTTGTCGATATACTTGCTTTGGTTAAGGAATGATAGGGAAGTGGATCCATCAATTTCTTGAGGTTTGTACTAACGTAAGAACCTCGGCACTACACAAAACACGCGGCGCGAGACAGGACACAACACTTATAGTTCTTACAAAGATTTTTTTGTAAGAACTATAAGTGTTGTGTCTTGTCTCGCGCCGCGTGTTTTGTGTTGTCAAGTGGATCCATCTCGTCAGGGCTTTTATTTTGGGCACTTTTCTGCTATACTTTTCCAATTTTAAACGAAATGGCACAATGTTTAACACGCAGTGAGGTATGATTAGTTTCTAATGGTGTGCAAAATTTCAAGCCAATCGATTTGGAACTGATGGAGTAAAATAAATAAATAGCGAAAAAATGCCCATAATACCAACCACTGCCCAAGTGAATCTACCCTACCTGGATCAAACGTTGAGCATGATAGGGGCTGTCCATTAATTACATAAGGGTTTATTAAGGGGGGAGGGGGATGGTGTTTGAGAAATCTTACGCGCCATACAAAAAATTTTGAGTTCTCATACAGAAAATCTTACAAGGGGGGGAGGGGGTGTCGAAAAATCGAGAATATTCCCTTACGTAATGAATGAACAGCTCCTGAAAATCCAACACAACACAATAAAAATTACTGTGGACATGGTAGCAGACGGGTGACTCCCCTTTCTCGGTATGTTGATCAGCAGAAAAGAAGACGGCACGTTGAAATTTGGGATATACCGTAAGCCTACCTCCACCGATAGATACATCATATCGGACTTCAACCACTCCGGTGTCCAGAAACAAGTCACCTTTCACTCTACGCCACACCGGTTGTTGGCCGCGCCAACTGGAGGGGATTTCCGAAACGTTAAACCACCACAGGAGTTTTTGGTTGGTTAAAATTTCCTTTAATGAAATTATAATTAGTATTATGCGATTTGGATGATAACAATAATCTTACGTTTAGTGCCTCCTTATATCATCTACTGCCAATCTCCCCGATGGTTTCTCCTCCTAGTAGAGGCAAATTGCATGTGCATGTATATATTATTTTAACAAATTTAGGATAGTTTTTAACAAATTCACTGCATGTTAGGTTTTAATTCTTACCCTTGAGCTTAGAATAATAAATTGTAGAATAGAAAATATTTGGTAAATACTCAACCGTACACCAAATGCTAATAATAATCTGTGATGAACAAAACTTATTAGTATTAAGCCACAAATGCACTATATCTGTTCATACATTACTCCACCACTAGTTGATTACTAGGTGCAATAAATTATATCTAATAAAAAAGCAATAGTTTATACGCACTTCGGTTCACTTATATGATTCAGCATTTTAATCTATCTCGCTTTCTAGCTACCTATTGTTTATGGAGACGTCAGTGGTCAGTGGACAATGTCACGCTGGCTGTCCATTATATCGACACCGTTCGGAGCAGGGTGTTCATATGGTAGGTGCGGACTGTCCGATATGACGTCACACTCCCCCCCGGTACGCGGACCAGGTCTTCCGGTTCCGCTTACTCCTCCGCGCGCCGAACATCTAACACCGCGAGCTTCACGGTTGGTCGCTCGTAGATCCCACCAACGGTTTGCACGGTAGCCTTGCGAGTTTGCCCTCCACTGGTGGTTACTCCAATGACCCGTCCCTTGGGCCAACAGTTTCTGGGGTGCTCGTGATCCACAATTACTACCACGTCACCTACCTGCAGAGGTTTCACCTGCTCATGCCATTTCGTACGCCGTGTTATGTCGGGAAGGTAATCCCTTACCCAGCGTTTCCAGAAGAGATTTGCCAACCACTGGGAAGTCGGATGACCTCTCCGCAATGCCGCAGTATCTGCATCAACCAGGGACAACGGTTTTGAACCGTCGGATGATCCCAACAGAAAGTGATTGGGTGTTAATGCTGGTGCCGCCTCGTCATCAATTGGCACGTGAGTAAGAGGGCGCGCATTCAGAACTCCTTCTATTTCCGTCAACGCGTTTCGCAGTTCTTCATCGGAAGGTCGCCGGGCATGTAGAACTTCGATCAGGTTCCGCTTAACCGATTGTATGAGCCTCTCCCAACTGCCTCCCATATGGGGCGAGGCCGGCGGGTTGAACTGCCACGCAGTAGATGAGGTTACGAACTCTCGCATCAGCTGATTTTGGTCAACCGCTTCAAGTGCTTCCTGAAGCTCCCGGTTTGCGCCCACAAAATTCGTACCTCTGTCACTATAGTAGCTGACAGGTATACCTCTTCGCGCCGTTCCTCAAAGCCATTATGCAGGAACTTGTTGTCAAGGAGTGAGCTACCTCGATATGGACGGCTCTTACCGTCAGACAAGTCAGTAGAACCCCCCATCTTTTCTCGACCCTTCGACCTACCGTTACCTCAATCGGACCAAAATAATCCACCCCTACGTGTGCGAATGGCCTCGTGTACGCAGACAGTCTGGCCGCAGGAAGATCTGCCATTTCCGGTGGTTGAGGCAGAGCGTCTCGATTTTTGCACCACTGACAGTTTCTACGGATCGCAGCGAGGGCTTGTCTTAGGCGAAAGATGCTGTACTTCTGGCGAACTTCGTTAACTGCAATTTCGTAGTTACGGTGCAGGTACTTCTCGTGGTAATGTATCAAGACTAGTGTTGTTACTGGGTGTTTTGGTGGTAGAATAACCGGATTCTTTGCGTCACTGTGCAGATACGCACACACTGTAGTTCTGCCCTTCATCCTCATTACGCCAAAATCGTCAACGAATGGGCTTAACTTATAGAGTGGGCTCGCCTTTGAAATACGCTTGGCTGTATCTTCTTTTGCTTCCAATGCTGCGACTTCGTCCGGATACACATCTCGTTGCGCTTGCCGGTAATGGTATTCTTCCGCTCCTCGCAGTTCTTCGCTGGTCAACGGTCCAATAGTGATTGACTCCTTGCTACGTCTGCGCTGAAGATTTGAGCAAAATCGAAGAACATAGCCCGTCACCGCTAGTAATCGTCGCCAACTTGAATATCTTCCTACATCGATTGCCGGTTCAGGAACTTTGAAGTGGAGCAACACGCTGGGTCTTATTTCTTCATCCGTCGAAAGCGATTTCAGCGGAAGTGTAGGCCAGTCTTCTTCTGCTTGCATCAGGAACTCAGGACCTTTGAACCACCTGCTATCCGCTGACAAATCGGGTCGGTCTCGCCACCTGGTCCCATCATCAGCAACGTTGGATCGAGTCGGAACCCATCTCCATTCTCGGACATCTGTCGACTCTTGAATTTCGCTGATCCTCGATCCGACGAACGCGCTGTACCGCTTATGGTCGGCTCTTAACCAACATAGGACGTTTCGGGAGTCAGTCCAATACGTACACGTTGAGACGTTCATCGTCAGGTTCTCGGTAACGCTTTTCGCCAATCTACAACCAAGAACTGCAGCTTGTAGTTCCAGCCGTGGGATGGAGGTGTACTTCAACGGTGCGACGCGAGTTTTCCCAGCAATCAGCGAGCATTCCACTTGATCTCCTTCTACGAGTCTCAAGAACACAACTGCTGACATCGCACTTTCGCTTGCATCAACGAATACGTGCATTTCGATGGAAGCAGCTTCTAACGACGAGACTACTTGCCGGTAACACCTAGGAATCCGTAGTTTCTCTAGCTCCGGCAGCAACCGCAACCAGTCACGCCACTTCTCGAATAGGTTATCAGGAATTTGTTCGTCCCAATCTACATTAGCACGCCACACCTCCTGAAGCAATATCTTTAGCAGGACCAGGAAGTGGTCGATGAGACCTAGAGGGTCGTAAATGGTCATCAGCGTTCGAAGAATCTCCCGTTTAGTAGGGCAACGACTTCCATCAAGCAGCGCCGTATCAAATCTCGTCCAGCAGATTTTGTATTTGAACACATCGTCCTTCGTATCCCACCACATACCGAGGATTTTCTGACTCGACAACTCGGCTGATATGTTCAAGTCCTTTTCTGACGACTCGCCTCCATTCATTGAAGAAAGAACTAACGGAGAGTTGGAAATCCAATTGCGGATTTCAAATCCGCCTTGCATGTGGATAAAACGCACAGACTCAGCGAGCGTGACTGCTTCCGACTCTGTTTCAACGCTAAACACCATGTCATCCACGTAATGCCGTTTTTTGATGATCATCACCGCTGCTGGATGTTCTTCTTCAAACCTTTCGGCGTTTCTGTTTTTCACAAATTGAGCTGCGGCAGGAGAACAGCTCGCGCCGAAAGTCATTACCTGCATAACGTACGTGTCCGGTTCACCTTGTTTGTCGCGGTCACGCCACAGGAAACGTTGGCAATGCTGGTCTTCAGGAACGATTCCGACCTGGTGGAACATCTCGCGGATGTCGGCACATACGCCTATTCGATGTTCACGGAACTGGTACATGATGCCCACAAGTGACGCCAACTGATCTGGACCGGTAAGAAGCGCCGAATTCAAAGAAATGCCGAATGCTTGGGCAGCGGCGTCCCATACAATCCGGACCTTTCCTGGCTTGTTCGGGTTGTAAACCGGAAATATGGGCAAATACCATTCCCGCTCATGCTTGGTTGACAGCTCCTCCGATGTAAGCTTGCGAATGTAGTTTTTCGATCGGTACTCCGCAATCTTTTCGTGCAGGATGCTCGCCAACTCTGTGTCCTTCTCCATGCGCTTCTCCAAGCACCGCCAACGACGGATTGCAACTACCTTGTTGTCCGGAAGTCGAATTTTATCAGAGCGCCACAACAAGCCCGTTTCGTAGCGTTCTCCGTTGAAATGTGTGCGGGATTCCAAAAGAGCCATAGCGCGTTCATCTTCTTTGGAAAGCCTTCCAAAGGCTTTTGGCTGTACTACTAAACTGTCGATGGAAATGTAATTTTTGACCATTTGATTTAGATGCGTCAGGCTTTGTTCGTTGCACGAGCAGATGTGGTACGTATGACTGGCCGTACTCGAAGAGTTCTGAGATGTCCAGCCTCCATATACAGTCCATCCCAAATTGGTTTTGACAGCGATTGGCTCGCCCATCTTGCCCTCACGACTCTTCCGCACCAGCATGAGGTTTGCATGTTTCAGCCCAATCAGTATCCGTGGACGGATGTTACAGTACGAGTCCACGGGTAAACCACGTAGATATCCAGGTTTCTCCGCTAGTAGGCCCATGTCCAGGGACTGGAAGGGTAATTGTAGCTCCTCTACCGTTCTTACACCCTGAAGCAGCGTTCGCCTTCCATCCTTTCCGCTAATTTCAACGTCGATGCTCTGAGAGTCGGACTCGTAGCGATGCGTTCCTCCCGTCCATTTCAGACAGAGGGGAAGAACCGTTCCAAAGAGCTTCAGGTCCTCCGCAAGCTGCTGATCGATGAGAGTTAACTCCGATCCGTCGTCTAAGAAGGCGTGACAGCTGACTTGTACTCCGTCGCCAAACAGAGTCACCGGCAAATAGCGAAACGAACCTGGACCCGTATCCGATCGATGCGTGTTGACATTGCGTTCTTCATTCTGCTTTGGAGATCCGCCTACGTTGGACGTGTCTTTGCTGGTTGTAGCGGGTGCAGCGAAATCCTTGTGAAGCAATACGTGATGCTTGAAGGTGCAACCGTTCTTCCCACATTCTCCAGAATTACAGCCACCTTTGTGCTGCCGAAGACACTTGCGGCAGAAATTGAAACCACGAACGGTCGCCCATTTCGACTCATAAGACAACTCCAGGAACCTCTTGCATTTCGCCAGGCATTTGCAATCGCCTTTGCAGGCCGGACAGGGTTTGTTATCTCCGCTTCCTACGATTGCTGACTGCTGCGTTGTCCGAGCTGGCTGACTTCTTTCCTTGACTGGAACTTCTGCGTGAGTGTTAACGTATTTCTCCTTACGAACTGCTCTGAACTCCTGCGTTTTGCTTCCACGGTACTGCGGCTCGAAAACCACGTTCACGTCCTCTGCTAGGTTGTATATCCATCGGCTAAACTTCGAAAGCTTCACTTTGCGCAACTGCCTTTTGTATCGCGCCCAATCTAGTCTGATTTGCGGCGGCAACTTCTTCTCGAACTCCTTCAGCAGAGTTGTATCACACATGTACTGCTTCTCTCCGCAAGTTTCGATTGTGGCGCAAAGGTTTTGCACCTCCAATGCAAAGTCGACCAGCTTGTCCATCGCGTCCGGTCGGATGATCGGCATCGCCATGATTTTCTCCTTCAAAAACTCGATGATTGTCTCTGGTCTACCGAACCGCAACTTTAACGCACTTACAGCCCTTTCCACAGTTTCAGGCCGCATCAAAAAACTTCGTACAGCATTGAACGCGTCTCCCTTCAAGCAATTCCTCAGACGAATCATATTTTCCGCTTCCGTGTATCCACACATGGCCGTAGTATCCTCGTAAGTGGACAAGAACATTGGCCATTCTTCCGGATTTCCACTAAATTTCGGCAGCTCGCGTGGAACGACTTGACGGGCTGCTAACTCATCCCTGGACAGTCTTCTATCACTCCGCAACGATTGTGGCCGCCCTGTTTCGGATCGTTTGTTGCTTTTACCCTCCAGGGTTTTCCGGCACACGGTCTTCTTCGGACGATGATGTATTCGCCGTTCAGACTCTTCGCCGCATTGCACTTCCTTTTCACTGGCTTCATGTTCAACCTCTTCGTCAGACGACACTTCTTCCTCGCTGTCCGATCCGCTATCAGACGTTGAATGTTCGGTTGAAGATTCTGCTTCCCCATCGTCTTCGCAATCATCCACCTTGTGCAACGACTGCTTGTCCTTTTCACGGAGTTCGTTATGATGCTTCAGCCAGTGTTCCACCTTATTGACCGCATTCGGCTGATCGACGACAGATCCGACACTACCTTCCAAGTCTGCCATCTCCTTCAGAACTTCAAACTTCTTCTTCGCCAATTCTCGCTTGCGTTGCATTTCTTCTCGCATCAACTCCTCCTCAGCTTTGATCTGCTGCAGTTCCACGTCCAAACGAGCTTTTGCTGACTTTCGTGATGCTGCTGAAACTACGGAACCGGCCCGGCTCGCTTTCAAGCTTGGAGCTGGCCCTCCGACTGCACCGGCTAGCTCATCGGCCTCTTTCGTCTGCTCGTTCTCTCCATCTATCTGCCCCTCCTTCCGATTCGCCTTCTTTGTACCTTTTGCAGCTGCAGCTCGCGTCATCATCTTCCGTGGAATCGCACCTTTGGCTGCCTTCGCGGTATCGCATTTCAAGCAGGTCCAATTGTAGCCCTTGATATCCTCGGAAACACCCACGCACGAGAAATGATGCCACACGTCACATGTATTGCATTGCACCATACGCTCATTGACCGGGTTTTCGCATAACGCACAACTTTTTTCAGCCGAAATGGTGGCTTGAGGGTCTGATTTAAGGGGATTTAGAGGTTTAGAGGTCGAACTGGCGACGATGTCGCTTTTTGAGGCTTTGTTCTGGGTCTGTTTAGACGGGTCTTTGGGGGGTTCTTTATTTACTGACCTTATACTAGGAGGAGACTTCTGCTGCTTACCTTTGGTCTTCTTCGCAGCATCCATACCTGGATCCGACATCGTTCCGGGGTAAACGAAATTTTAATATGTTGGCCGCGCCAACTGGAGGGGATTTCCGAAACGTTAAACCACCACAGGAGTTTTTGGTTGGTTAAAATTTCCTTTAATGAAATTATAATTAGTATTATGCGATTTGGATGATAACAATAATCTTACGTTTAGTGCCTCCTTATATCATCTACTGCCAATCTCCCCGATGGTTTCTCCTCCTAGTAGAGGCAAATTGCATGTGCATGTATATATTATTTTAACAAATTTAGGATAGTTTTTAACAAATTCACTGCATGTTAGGTTTTAATTCTTACCCTTGAGCTTAGAATAATAAATTGTAGAATAGAAAATATTTGGTAAATACTCAACCGTACACCAAATGCTAATAATAATCTGTGATGAACAAAACTTATTAGTATTAAGCCACAAATGCACTATATCTGTTCATACATTACTCCACCACTAGTTGATTACTAGGTGCAATAAATTATATCTAATAAAAAAGCAATAGTTTATACGCACTTCGGTTCACTTATATGATTCAGCATTTTAATCTATCTCGCTTTCTAGCTACCTATTGTTTATGGAGACGTCAGTGGTCAGTGGACAATGTCACGCTGGCTGTCCATTATATCGACACCGTTCGGAGCAGGGTGTTCATATGGTAGGTGCGGACTGTCCGATATGACGTCACACCGGTTGTTCAACGTACCCATGGCGAAGGAAGAGTTCGAAGAAGAGAAAGACCGGATTTATTCAGCAGATGAAATGAATCGGTACGACAGGCCTTTTGTGGATAAAATCATTTGGAAACACAAGCGCAAAACACATCGCGACGGTATAACTACCCTACAGTTGGACACCAGAGAAGTCAATAGAGTCAGCCTGCCATTCTATCTTAAAATAACGAAACCGATAAAAGTCACGCTCCACCGACCTGGTTCACAAAAGTGAGAATATTCTGCGTGACCTGCTTTGCAACCTCAAAAACAAGGTTCCACCTGACCTGACTGTGGAAGTGCTTAAAGAACACTAAGTTGAAGATAAGGCAGGCCAGGTTCCAATGGGAACGTAGAGCCACAAAGAAGACGAAGAAAAGGAAGAGCCTTGTCCTTGTCAAACCGCCGTTATGTTTCCCGTTCACAAGAAAGGTGATCGAAGAAACGTCTGTAACTAGCTATCAGCTAAGGTTACAATTGTCAAAAGAGGCACAAAACAAGCAACAAAGAAGACGCGGCGATTACTCTTTATCCCAACTGGTAACAGATAATGACAAGATCTCGAAAATTTTTGTTGCAGACAAAACGGAGCCTGAATTTATTGCGTACTTTTAATCTCGTGAATAATCAATTATTACCAACCTAAAATCGAAACTTTTTGATGATACCTCTTCAGCAGCGTTGCAATCTTTACCGACTCGAAGCTACCACTCGAAAATCACAATGCAAGCCATAACAATCTCTAAACTCGTGGTGCACGATTTTTGTCCTATTCTGTTCAAGTTGGGACAAACATATGTCGCATTGGGTAGAATGTCGCAACAAATTCAAGTTGCGACATTGTCGTTATAGTTGCGCGATGGTTGGATTTTGATTCACTGGAATCTGCGCTTTTTGCGTTTCAAAGAAGAAGCAATTATGTTCTGTTGTCCTTAATACGAACAGTGAATACATTGCACTGATGTTGTTGGTACTGGCTTTGAAACAAGTCATGTTGATTGGGATCGAACCGGTTCAGCGCCGCTTCAAAACGTTCTACTCTCCGTCGACTTCCATGGCAGGATTCGTTCAAACTATCGAGCTATTAGAGTAGATGTCGTTTGATCCAGTTGGATACTCTCCAGAGGCGTCGAAATATCTTTAGGGCTATGTTTTTGGCTGACACAATTCGAGGAAGAATTCGGACTTAATTGTCTGTTCATGTAAAGAGAAATAAATAAATGAATAAATATTTATCCATAATACACGGTTCATGACTGTCAATAAATCTCCAACCTCGGTCACGACCAACGCTCATCAGATCTCTTTTCACCTGATCCGCCCACCTTGCACGCTGCCATCCAGGTCTTCTTGTACCACCCGGATCTCTTGCAAACATTATTGCGGGGTTGCAAACGTATTGCCGGGTTGTTAATCAGAATTCACACAATATGCACTTTTCATCGTATCCTTCCAGCTTTTGCCACCTTCCGGATGCTAGATTTACCGTAGAGTGCAGCGAGCTCGTGGTTTATCCTTCGTTGCCACACCGTCAAAGATAGTACCCGACGCATGACCACTTCGAGTGTTTGCATGTTCTCTTCGAGCATAGTCCAGGCCTCGTGTCCGAAGAGAACCTCCGATCTTCTTAGCGTTTAGTACAACGTGCATTTGGTGCGCAAGTGAATCGTTTTCGACCGCAGGTTCTTATGGAGCCTATAATAGACCCGACTAACATGATGCGCCTTTGTATTTCACGACTAACGTTGTTGTCTGCCGACGCGAGGACGAGCTATAAAATTTAATGAAGTCCTCCATCACCTCGAAGGTATTCCCATCTACCCAAGCAAAGTTTCATAACAGCCAGATAACATACTGTGTATCTGATATCAAGAATAATTAAGGACAAGGAATTTGGAGTACATTGCTCAAAATTTCTAGAGCACCGTTTTTTTTTAGAACCGTTAAACGGATTTGGATTAAAATGCTTCACGCTGTTGACGACCACTGAACAATTAGCGTGATGCATTTTCATCCAAATCCGTTCAACGGTTCTAAAAGACGGTGCTCTAGAAATTTTGAGCTATGCACTCCAAATACCTTGTCCTTAAATAAATTTGTTCTCATTTTGGTTGAATAAACAGGCAACATAACAAACATTATAACAACCAAGTATTCGGTTGTTCGGGAATCACAACATACCGTTTCTTTTTAGCGTGATGCTTTTAGCTGAAATATATTTCTCTGTTACTTTAAACATAATTTTGAGTAAAGTAATTCATGTTAGAAACTCGGTTTGATCGTGAATACACAGGATTGCACGAACAAATGTGTTTCACCGCTACGTACTCCGTCTAACAAAATTTTGGAGAGATCGATTACATTCTTGGGCTGCTATGGGGACATACTATTCTAGATAGATCTCCCGAAACCCTTACGGTGTTTTCTCACCGTCCATCGTCGCTTTCATCAGTGAGCACTCCGGAGAAGCCATTCTCGGATCCAAGATCCAAGACCTCTTTTCGCTGCCACCGTCTCTCTCCATTTACAGGCCATCCGGTGAGGAATTCTGCAGGGTGTTGGTGGCTGCTATTGTTAGCTGCATCCTTTTCGGGTGACCTGTCTACGACGGAGAATCTCGTAAAAGTAGAAACATATAGAAACAAACTTCTCGAATCACCAGAAACATAAAACACTTTCCTGAATAGAATTCAAACAAATAGACGAAAGCTACACTAGATCGTGTCAAAATCTGCTGACGAGGTACTACCAATCGTTACAACCAAACAACATTCTATATCTGGGTAGGAAGACAGATTCTGACGGTGGAACCAATGCTAGGGGTGCTTTTGCGGGAGCCAAACACATGATTAATATTAGAATTATGAATTCCAATGTAAAACCAGTGCCAGCGAGACATGATGCATATCAGTAGAGAAGGTGTAACTGGCTCTGAGATTCATTGAATCTCGTATTCTGAGCCATTGATGCCTTTAGAACCCAATATCAACAAAAAAATCCAGAACGTAAATTAATATTAATTTACGATAAGTCAAACACTACCAAAGGGCTGGATTGGAATCTGAAAGGATATCACAGCAGAGGCGGACCCAAGTACGGCGACGCTGCATCAACTAGGAGATTAGGGAGCTCGGTAGAAATTGGACCTGGGCAGAGGTCAGCAGCCTGCTTATGATGTGCTCACGGTGGCCCTGTGAGACAAAATATAAAAATTTAGACCCGCATTAGCGAATGCACAACCAAATCACCAAGTTTTACGACATTCTGACATCCAATATAATCGGTTTTCTATTGCAAACCCGTTTTTGAAGCTGATGCTACCTGATACTGATACCCCGTAACGTGGGTAGATCACCTTAGAATGGTGCGTTGCGGTGTAAGATCTACCAAATCAAATTTTGATCTTGATATTTAACGTATTTTTTTAATATTCCAAGATCAAAGATTGATGCTCTTTTCCTTGTGTTTTGTAGTATTTGTGTTTCAATGTACTGTTAATTAACATTTTATTTCAGCAGGATTCAGGCAAATGTATCGTACGATATAAATAATATTTTAAAAATATGTAACTGTGGCGTACGTATCACTAATATGTAGCTTATTTCACGTACGATGTTAATATTATTTTATATTTCAGATTATCAACCGAAGAATCTAGTAATTCAACCAAATACCAACAAGATTACGAGGAATCCAGGATGGATTGGGCAGACAACTGATTCGAAGCAGTCTAACAATGGTGTGCCTGAACGTTAACCAAGCGTATCCTTTGGAGTTTACCCTTCCACTAACAATTTCCGAATTCCCGTGACACCTAGGCCTGAGAGATCGTAGAGTTGTCTACATTTTTCATAGATGTCCAAAACTAACCATCCTTTCCCATTCCTCAGCAGTCGCAAGGACGTGGCCAGGACAGTGCTCGACCATTGGAGGATTGCGTCAGTCTTGTCTAAGAGTCAGAGATTAGTCCCAATTCTTTGTGCTTTGGTTCGGACGAGAAGGAGGCAACCCTCATAACAGCGGTCTAGGACTGTACCACCTACGAATTTGTGCGACTCGCTTAATGCTAATGATGCTACCTGATACTGATAAGAGTAAACAGTACGCGGACCAAATAGTTCTCTGTAGTTAACGATTTTCAAATAATACAGTTTTGTCGACGAATATCTAGCAAACTAGACAGTAGTCCAGCGATCATAAATATTCTCACAGTTTGTCAGATGTGTGATTATGGGAAAGAGTTGGCAGAATTAGTCAACGGTTTAGATTGGCCAAGCTCTATACGGTACGGCTGATAGGCTCTTGCTCTCGGAAACCTTCCCATTCATCAGAGCGTTTTACGGCTTTGAATTATGGCATAACTGTGGTTGGCTTGAGGACAGTCAAACGTAAAATTGAAATTGTACTCCAGTGGCGCTGTCACCGAAACGCGATCCACCGTACATTTTGATGTTCATAAAAATTTAACGACCACACAGTGTTTCCGCCCAACTCCGAAAAAAGGAGATAGAAGTGCAGAAAAAATGGAACATAAATCTAAGCGACTGCCAGACTGCATTATAAGTGCATTTACATACACACGTTGATTTTTTTGCGGGTTGTTTGTTTTCAAACAGGAACCCAACCGTTAGAATGCGGATAAACAAGGGAAAACGTTTCATAATTAAATTAATTCATCGAAGCGTCATAAACAATCGTTGCCCCCTTCGGGCGCATCCGCCGGATGGGCAACTCTAACGGCCAGCGTCATAATCCGGAATGGAGGGCCGGCACAGCATGGTCAGTTATTAAACTCATTTTGCAAAGCCAAACAATTAATAGAGGAAATTGAATGTCCCACCACATGGGCTCATGGAAATACGGTGTGATGGAAAAAGCGGTCCATTTATCGCGTTTATTACGTGTTCCACGCGGCAGCCTCACCGTGGCTTACGTTCGGTTCAGGAGCTTTATGACCTTTTCGATGCGGGAAAATGGAACGGAAACTGGTTCGAAGGTGGTCCAAAAGCTGGTATTTATACTATCGAGGACGGATTTGTGTTAATTTTCTCGATAATTAGAATATTTCCCAGCACCCTTGTCAATAATGGTGTTTGACGGACGGGCGTCGACCGTAATCCACCCAATCCAATCTGCAGGAGCCGATTGATGGGTGGAGATCAAGAACGGGATTTGAGCCTTTTGGGTAAAAATACCCATCCGTCACTAAATTTCATGATTAAGGACGCCAAATAGTTCTTTGCTGAAATACTGTCAAAAATTTCAACAGCGCTCTTGCATCAGCAGATGACATTGTAGAGTTTTAGTTTAAGAAGCGCTTTCCACCCCACTTTTCGCTTTTGAATACCGCGTGCATCTGATCCTGATGACGGTCTTTTGTCGCCTTAGCGAAAGATGCCAATTTTGATCAGCTTCGTTATGCAGTTGGTACCTACCTAGATAGAGAGGTAAATTTGCTGACGATTGGCTTTCGATTGATTGACGTTGTGTGTAGGAAGAATGAATGAGCTGATGACGGTGGTGCATTCATGGTGAAGCACCATTATCGCTGCATCATTTTCCGCCACCGTCAAGCAAAGTTTAGATGACGTTGATTGCGTTTATGCGTCAATGCTTCATAGCTTTTGCAGTCTGATATCGAGCGTCTCATTGAGAAGGTTGTTGCCCCTTGCAGTGAGAATAGTGTACAGATATTAGCTTTCTCTGTCTGGACGTTTCGGCCGGCTTTTTTTGAACTTTATCACGGGAAAAATCAGTCAACCATCAACCTTGATGAAGGCCAAAAAAGCCAGCCGAAACGTGGGGTTATCCAAAACTAGCCGTTTAGATTGACCCTAGACCGAGAAAATCAACATGCACTAGTAGTATTCCGGTAGAAAATCACCTGAAACATGTGAATAGATCGACATTCTAAACCAGGGGTTCCCAACCTTTTTCAGGTGGCGACCCCCTTTAAGAAATGTCAAAACATCTGGGACCCAATGAAATTTTATAGAAAAAAAATTGAATTAGATGAACGAAACCAATTTATTTTATGGGGACAGTGATGTAGCCAGAAATTTACTGTGGAAAGGATTTTTCGACCATCAATGATAGGTTTTTTTATTCGACACTCACATATTTCGTGAAAAATGATGTCATGAACATAAAATTTGAGTTGTAGCTGAAAAATAGCGGCGCAGCCAAAAATTTTTCTACTGCAGGCGTTTTATACTGAAAATTTGTTTCTTAAATTGTGGCTTTTGGGGTAATTTGGTATAATTTTTAAAAAAGGAAGAGCATTTCATACTCAGCCGCTGGATGCCAGAACAGACGCTGTTTGAGCCGCACCTCCTTGGTGAACAGGCGCTCGAGACGTACCTCCTCAATCTAGCTGAAGTCAGAAGGACAACAGTGTCCATATTAAAAATGTTTTACTAGAAACTTTAATAAACAATCTAGGATCCATGTCGTTACATTACGCTTTAAATCAATCTGTTCTCCAATTTCAAGAGAAATAACGACTCTTAAACATATGCACAAGTAAAATTAGATGGATGATCCAGCTGAGCTACCAATATCCTGCAGCGATCGAAACACATCAGAACGAGCGAAGTGGATGTGTCTTTCCTTGCTACATTTCCGCTCGTAACGAAGCAGAACCTGCTGCGAGCGATTTGCGTATACATCCAGGGAACGTTCTAAAAATCAAAGTTTCTTTCCCCATTCGCTCCGTTGGCTATCCCCACAGATTCAGAGCCAGAGACAGTTTTTGATCTCCGCCGGATTGCAAAACATCCTCGTCAATGTTGTAGCTCATGGCAGGGCATGACAGAAGAAAAACTTCCAACCGGAAGCTGCATATTGTCTCAACTCTCTCATAAATCATAGCTGCATGTCGTTTACTATGCCCGACCATACCTCCGGAGCAACCGGGTGAAGGGGTGAAATCGAATTTTCAAGATTCAGATACCTGCCTGTCAAACATACCCTATACCCAATACCCATGTCGTCTGGTGTGTATTTACTTTAGTCTGCTTTAACAAGTGGATCCCTATTTGTCCACACGAGAAAATTTCCAAGTTGGCGAATCTGCAAGACCAGTGTTTTAGCGGAGCTTGCCATCCCAGTGGAAGGAGAAGCCCATTCCGCAGTGATTACCATCTCACTACCGCTCCACCATCATCGGCATCAACGTTATCCGACCGTATTTCAATTACGCACTTTTCCTAAAAAAAAGTCTGTCGATAGCACTGAGCTGGGGTGAAGCACGGAAGCGACGAAGCGGTGAATGGATTCTCATTTGAAAATCCTAAAAGTGCTGGAAGCGGTTTTCCGGAATGGTTGTTCCATATCGCATTCGATCCAAAGCACCATCGACATCATCATCATCGTCCTCATCGTCATCTGTGCGTGTGTATTGGCAATCTCGGAAAAACGGGCAGATGCTTGCAAAATGTTAGAGATGATGTGTTGGAGGCTGTGCCAAGTGCTGGTTTTGGTGCCTACTATCAAAATAATAAAATTTGCGTTGATTGAGTTACCATGCCCGCAGCGAAGGGGGAGAGAGAGTCTCGTGACGCGTGTTGAACGTAATGAGTGGGGCCGGCGATGATGGTAGATCTGCGCCTTAATGATGGAGCATTGCTGGATCGAAGAGTATGTCTTCAGGGGAAACGATGCTTTGCATGTTTCCACGCGATTTTTTTCCCAGTTTCAGCTTGGGGCATCTAACTCTGCAATCGTGAATCTCTTCAAAAAAATATGTTTCATGTTTTTCTATGCACTACATATTACACCTACTGCTACTGCACAAGATGAATCACCAATTTTTTTCGTGGAATCGAAGAAGATCCTAGATTTACTGTGTTCTTCATACACCATTATAATGAGTTTCTTTCAAAATAGAAAATATAGAAGTTATTTCACATCAAACTGTTGCAATCCAAATAGCTGCGGAATCCAACAGTGTGGTTTTGACTTTAAAAATGGCATTTTAATTTAAACCACAACCAGAACTGCTGTTGCACATTTTGTTCTTCGTTCTTCGTAGCAACCAGGGCAAATCCTGCATTCTTAGAGCCTCCACTCGTCTGGTGGCTGCATTCTTTCCGTGGTGGGTTCATACCCTGCCGGTGGTAAATTTCAAAAGAATTTTCATCTCCTCAATCCTTCTTGCTTTGGCGGTCCATGCATGGTAGAATGGCTCGTTGGCTACAAGGGTCGGATGGTTAGCTGTTGTTTGCTTCTCCAGCGGCTGCCCAGGCGTCAAAAAAGCAAATGTTACACCGGCTGCACCTCTTTATATGAGCAAATATCGTTTCATGTTATGTTACGAGTTATTTTCAGTGGAAAAAGGTTTTTGTGACGATTAGAAGATTATCTACATACATTTATTTGTTCAACATCACATTTAAGACAAGACATACTAACCAACAATAGTACGCCACAATACTCGATTTGTGGCTGCCGCTCTCCATCCTCGGTCGCGCCCAATGCTCGCCAAGTCACGCTCCAACGGTCTGCCCATCGTGCTCACTGCGCTCCACGCCTTCTTGTGACAACCGGATCAGTTGCAAACACCAGCTTTGCAGGGTTGTTGTCCGGCATTCTTGCAACATGCCCTCCCACCGTATCCTTCCGACTTTGGCCACCTTCTGGATGCTGGGTTCGCCCTAAAGTGGAGCGAGCTCGTGATTCATCCTTCTCCGCAACACACCGTTCTCCTGCACACCGCCGAAGATCGTCTTTAGCACGCGTTGCTCGAAAATTCCGAGTGCTTGCAGGTCCTCTTCGTGCATGGTTCATGCCTCGTGTCCGTAGAGAACCACTGGTCTTGTTAGCGTTTTGTATATGGCGCATTTGGTGCGTGGGTGAATCTTTTTAGACCACAGCTTCTTCTGGAGCCGGTAGTAGGTACGACTTCCAGTGATGATGCGCCTTCGTATTTCACGACTGACATTGTTGTCAGCTGTCAGTAAGGATCCGAGATTGACGAGTTCTTCCACCACCTCGAATTTGGGGATTCTATCGTCACATTACTACCTAGAACTAGAGGGCGTCAATTCCACTTCTTCGAACGATTCACCGTAGATCGCCAGCATAATGTCGTCAGCTAACCCGACTATCTCAAGCCCCACCGGGAACTCTAACCTCAACATCTCGTAGTACATGACATTCCATAACACCAGACCCAGGATGAAAGATTGCGGGACTTCCGAGGTTATGGGATAGCACTTCCGACCCACCTCCGTGTCATAAACTATTACTCGATTCTGGGGTACCTCCAGATGCAGGAGCGCATCGGCAATAGCCGCCCATATGGCGCTATTGAACGCATTCCTTACTGCCAGAACCACTACTGCACAGTAGCGAATCCTCCTCCTCTTACGCTCGGATGTTTTTGTTACCGACAGAATAACGTCTACAGACTCTTCTGAAAGCCGATCTGGTTGCTCGAGAGACCATTTACACTCTTGGTAAGGATGATCTTTTCGAGCACCTTCCCCGCCGTGTCGATCACGCATGTTGGTCTATATGGCGACGGATCTCCGGGTGATTTCCCCGCCAGGTTCTGCCGTTTTCAAACCTCTCTCTGGGAAAACTCCCTCGTCCAGGCAAAGCAGACCCGAACATCCCGGAAGCCTCTGCAATAGCTACTCTTAAGGCTAGGTTCGGAACTCTGTCTGGACCTGGAGCCTTACTTACGCTAGGGGACTTTGCCATTAGCGTAGTAAGTTCCACATCGGTGACCCTCTCCTCATCGCCAGCCCCAGTCCCCGGCTGTCCTACGAAAGGAGCCAAGGACTAGGATAATGGTAAGGAAAAGCCCTTCGATGATCCCCTCCAACATCTTTGGAGATTGCTATGTAGGAGCCATTACACTTCTCGTCTTGGCCATCACGATCCTGTAGGCATCACACACGGATTCGTTATGACACTCTGACAGAGACCCTCGAAGCAGGCCTTTTTGCTTGCCCTTATCTCGGTCTTCAGTGCGGCTTTAGCAGCGGCGAACACCACTCGTCGTCCGTTTCGCTCTTCCTCAGATCGTGCTCACTGCAGCCTAGCCTAGCCCGTAGGCAGGCACGACGCAGGTCCACAATCGCTTGAATCCAACAGTAAACCGGTGGTCTCCCATTTCTCGGACAGATTCGTCTAGGCATGGTCGCATCGCACGCACGCGAAAGCACCAGCTCGTCATATTCTAAACCAAGAAGGTTTCGTTCACGGCGAAGCACCTCCCTAAATACCCTTTCGTCGAAGTATGATGTCTTCCACCTTCGAGGACTTGGCATTGTCCTAGCCACCTCTTCTTCTACCCGCTGCTTGTTGTTGTTGTTGTGGTCGATACTGTAGCGACCCACCAGGTGATCGCTGTGAGTGTGGCCATCGTCTACTCTCCAGTTCGAACTACTTGTTAGGCCAGGACTACAAAAAGTAACGCCAATAATCGACTCCGCACCGTTCTGAATAAAGCTACTCTTGAAACCGACATTATCCAGGTCGACATCTTGTATGGCTAGTGGCTTTGGCAGGATCTTACCCTGCTGGTTCGTGAAACGGCTTCCCCATTCCACGGCCCAGGCATTGAAGTCACCCGCTATTACCACCGGCCTTCGCCCTGTTAGCACGGTCGTTAAGCGGTCCAGCATTTGCGTGAACTGCTCGATCGGCCACCGCGGAGGCGCATAACAGCTACAGAAGAAGACCCGTTTACTTTGGCAACCACGAAGTCCATAGGTAGTAGACACAATTCCTAGACGGGGTATTTACCCGTCATCCATATCGCCGCCATTTTACTGGATACATTCGCGACCCAATTGCCGTTGCTGGTGGATACTCTGTATGGGTCTGTGTTTTGTTTACTACGGATTTCTTCAAACCCGGGCACCTTGGTCCACCCGTTGAGTGCCTGTGTTCACGGATTTCCCGGAACAAATCAAACACGTGGGTGGACTCGTGCAGCTTTGTGCCTCATGGCTTTCGGCGCCGCATTGCCTGCACAGCTTGTGCCTTTACAGTCCCATGACTTGTGTCCTGGTTACAGACACCTGAAGGAAACCTCCGTTGGCTCATACAAGGCCAGTTGGCATATTGACCAGCCAACCATCAGCCTCCCTACTTTAACGCACTTGTTTGCGTCCGCCACAGGTTGCGGTACCAAGGCTACCTGTTTAAGAACTGTGTTCCGTTGCCGAACGACGGGGATCATTTTACCCGTACCAGTACGTCAAATACTGCGCTAGTCGGCTTACAGATCCACGAGCTTGGCGTCGCATCGCATGGCCTTCAACAAGTCTCAGAGTACTTGGACTCTCCTGTCTTGATGACGAGCGCGTCGCCTTTCTCGCGCTTCCTACGGCTCCTAAGTTTGGTGTTCCTGCGCTCCTGCCTATCTTATAATCGGCTTGCCAGATCGAATAGAAACACGACATGTTCAGCGTCGAAGTTGTTCTGGCCGTCAGGGTGCCTGCGAGCGTATAGGTATCTGGCCATCACGAAGTTTGACAGCCTCTGCAGATCTTCCTTGAACAGTTACAACGGTGAAGATAATGATGCCTTGCGAAAAGTGCTGATTCTGACACCAATTGTTTCGATTGCGGGGATAATGTGGTACGTGGAACCGATTGGCGGTCCACTGAATTAAGCTGGATTGAGGAGGTACGTCCCGAGCGTCTGTTCACCAAGGAGGTGAACCGGCTCAAACAGCATCTTTTTCGGCATCCAGCGGCTAAGTATGAAATGCTCCTCCACCGAAAGCTATACCTAAGGCGACAGCCCCATCACGGTGGACAGGGGAGCCTAGCCCAACAACCTACTGTTCCCGAAATCCAAAAACACGTATCGCCGACATTGTGTCCGATCTTCATTTCAAAATCGACGAGATCCGGCTGCCCATTGCACGGAGCCATCGACAGGAGGAGAAAATCTGGTGACGGTTCAACACACACCAACAACTAGACGCTGCGGTGAAAAGGTCCTTCATCGATAAGCTGGAGAACCGTGCTGTGAATATTCCGGAAGTTGGAAGCGTAAAAAAATTATGGAGGGCCATCAAGAACGCCTTCATTGCCACCGGCGAGAATAACTTGGGTGAGCAACGTACCCGGAGAAAGCGGTGGATCACAGATGATACCTGGCGGAAGCTAGAGGAGCGAAGGAACGCCAAAGACGTGATAGAGCGAGCGAAAACACGAAGAGCCAAAGCCGTAGCCCGTTAGTGCTATTCGGCTCTCGAGTTGGAAGTGAAACGCTCATGAAGACGGGACAAAAGAGCGTAGGCGGACTCCCTAGCTGACGAAGACGAGAAAACCGCAAACACCGGCGATATCCGTCTCCACTACGATGTCTCACGTTGCCTTAGTGGGACTTAGATGAATGGACAGCTATTGACCGACCCCCCAAGCAGCACACAAGTCACAAAGGAGTGTCGACAGCGCAGGTTTTTGGTTAGAAACGAGTCATTTTCAAGTTATTCTGCCTTTGAGTTAGAATTACATGAATGTGCCTCCTCTATAACCAAAAACCTGCGCTGTCGACACTGCTTTGTGACTTGTGTGCTGCTTGGGCCGGCTGACCAGCTGAAACGCCGAGCACTTTGGAAACCATTTTAAAGTGTCGGCCACACGCCACCAACACTTCATCATGATCCGTCGGAGCTGGAGAAGATTGACTCAACTCTTTGACGACATCAAGCAGGATTCCGTGCCGAACGATCCTGGACAGTACAGTGCATTTTCGTGTAGAGTACTGCACTACAGTGTCTTGTCCGATCCCATCCGGGTCATTACTGGAGTGAGGCAAGGGTGTATTCTATTACCGCTACTATTCCTCATTGTAATCGACGAGTTCCTTGTAGGTGCGATCGTTCGTGAAGCAAATCGTGGGTTGCTGTGGCAGCCCATTTAACATGGAGCACCTAAATGACTTTAACTTGACTGATGACGTTGCTCTGCTAGGTCAATAGCGCTTCGATATGCTCGATGGTTTTTCCAATCGCTCCTCGGCGGCCGATCTTACCATCAACGTCAACAAGATCAAATCGTTGGATGTTAACACGGTCAACCCTTTCAGCTTAACGATAGCTGGGCAAGCAGTGAAGAATGTTGAATGCTTCCAATATCTTGGTAGCCTAATGGCAGCACTAAGATCGACATACGTGCACGGATCAAGAAGGCGAGGGCTGCTAATGCGGGTTTAAGAAATGTATGAAAACATAATCCGATTAATCGACGCACCAAAATTTGGTATATAATTCGTGCATGGTGGCCTCACAATTGGATCTCCAACGCGGAGCTCCATCGTCGATGTTTTAAAACTGATTGCAACAGAAATTCGGGAACGAAAGAGGGGGTGGGTCGGCCACACTCTACGCAGGAGCGTTAACGAAATCTGCAAGCAAGCGTTAGATTGGAATCCAGCAGGATATATCCATCAGTGATATATCACAGCAGAGGAAGACCCAGAGTCTCATGGTGGCGAAGCCTCAACAACGAATAAAGCAAGTCGACAGAAATTTGACATGGCCACAGGTGAAGGCGACGCCTGGTAATCGCCCAGGATGGTGATCTTTCAGTTCGGCTCTCTGCATCACCGTGGGTGCTCAGGACTGAAAGTAAATATTTCATGTATTCTATAGGAGCATCATTTTACCAATCCTTTCTCCTCTACTCCCACGCACTCCACACATCAAACCAGCAACACCAATGCAGGGCAACGAAGGGACTCAAGATGAAGGTAAAAAATGAAGTGGCACTCTTGAAGAATTGCAAGAGCCTATGCCGACGAAGCTGGGCGGTTGTTGGGCGGTCGGCTCAGATGGTTGCAGGAGTGAAAACCACTTCAATCTGGCCTTCTGAAAAGCCGATCCGGTGTGGAATGTGGCGTGGAAAAGGATGGACTTAAATTTGCTCATACACTCTCTAACCCCAACCTAACCTGACAAACAAACTCGATGGTACTTGGTGATGAAAGCCTGTGACGTGAGAATGGTATTTCTTAAACGCTTTTGCTGGATGTTATAAATGCAACTTGTGACAGGATGATATCGCGAGTCATGAAATAATTTTCATAAACTGAAAGGGGATCATTTTGATAGATGCAGGTGAATATTTTAAATTGTTATATGATTCTTATAAGATACTGCAAAGTGTCACTAGAAACGATTTTACATCTCCCCATTGATTTTTTTTCTCATGTAGCCCGAAAAAAGAAAATCCCTTTTATTGAGCGATTTTCCACCGCAATAACTCTAAAATTGTTATGGTTGAAACTTTTCCGTACAGAGACCTATCTTCTCACACTACCCCAAGTACCCCATAAAAAGCACGCTTATGCAAATCTATCTCGGTAAACATCAAAGTTTATCATTCGTCGTGCCATGTCCCTCCCATCCCATCCGTTTTATTCGGACCGCAACGAAATATACGCTCCCAATTATTGGAACATTTTACGGGGTTTGACGACCGCGCGAATGACCCCACAGCCTGAAGAATTGGATTGACCACCGAATTCCAGTTTGTGTTGCCGAAAAAAATCGAAACGAGGGAAAACTTTTGCTTTTTATGACGCATTGAGCATCAAGGCTGTAATCAAGTCATAAAAAGGGACACCCTTCGGGTGACATGACGTGGGGGATGTTAGCTGTTATGATGAGCTGTTTGGATGGTCACAAAGAGGCGCTTCTGGATGTTTTCTATGGAAAAACCTTGACCGTGTTGGCAACGTTCAGGGGTTACGTACAAAAGGCTGAATCACATAAGGCTGAATGATCAAAAGGCTGAAACACATAAGGCTGAATGATCAAAAGGCTGAAAGCATCAAAAGGCTGAAATATATCAAAAGGCTGAAAGATATCAACATGTTGAAAAGTTTTGAAAGTTGTAGAGAATCGAATGAAATGACATTTTGGACATTTATGGCTAATCTATTGGTCTTTGATAAACATTTGACTCGACTTGAAAATGATCATAGGAAACAAAAGAATCTTTGCTCGAAAATACATTTGGTCAAACGGTCATTTGGTCAAAACCCATTTTACGGAAGAGGAAGTATATGACATTCAATCGATTTGACTATTCATCGAATGGACATCTGGTTACGTGAGCTAACTCTAACTGATGAAAAGAACATAATGTTATGGGTTTCGGTATCATAATGTCTATGTTATTTTACTTTCTTCAGTATCATATCGTCCAATACCCCGCTAATACTTAACTATTTTAGCTCAAATTGACAAAGGATTTCGCCAACAATTTAATTCCACTCGTTTGAAGTATTATGTGTGTCAACTCGGAAACTAGGTTGAATGAGTCTTAGATGTAAACAATTGTTCGGGTAATTCGGGTAATAAGCGGTAGTTGAGGCAAACTGTTGCTCAAAAATGTTTGAACTTTGTTCAGTTCTAAATTTATAACGCGTGCGAGCTCTAAATTGAACACTAGCGAAATCCGCGAAACTGAAATGGCCATACCTCCCTACCTGTTTCCACAGATTTCAAACATTTTGAGCTCATTAGATTTAGAAATTCTTCTGCTATTGGAACCATATCTGAGCGTACCAGTCCGGTCAACATGGGTTTTGGAAAATCTGGATTTCCAATCATATGATTTAAAACAATACAGTAACGGAGTTATTGGCATGAATGATCGATAATCATAAAATTGCCTAAACCAATAGAGTCTGATCGTCGGTCCATCAGTTGGCCATTCCTGATTAAGTTTCTCAAGGAACTCCGGGTGACAAACAGGTTTATTAGCATCACATATCGACAGAAACTATTTCCCCCAATGTTGTGCGCATAAGAATTCAGAACCGAATGGCAGCACTGCAGTGTGAACGCGTTCAATTTGCATTGAAGTTCATACTCGGCACACTGCGATCAAATATATTTGAACATGCAAATTGAACGCGGCATGAACTGGAAAGGACTGAACCCGTAGCATGCTGACTAACATGTTACCCTGGTATCTGTGATACTAAAATGGTCATATTTGCGCCATTTCACCCTTCAATTTTGGCAATCTTTTGGGCTAATTCAATCTCCTTTTATTGAAGAGTGAACCATTTCCCTGTGACATAACATAATAACGTCCAAACATGTAGATGCGGCACAAGGTTCTAGTCCTAGGAAAGAAGACACATAGGATTTAATGATGAAGATAAGCGCATGTGAACTCAGAGTCGAATGGGAACCGAGCGGGCGCTCTTAAGCAGCAAAAGCTCTGACAGGCAAGTTCAATGCTTTGTCGACCAAAAAATTTAAAGTGTACAGTTCGTTTTTGGCTCACGTTCTGTTCGAATACAATACTGCTTGAAGGAATAGCCTATTTTATAAGGAGGAGAAACATCTGGTAAAAAGTAAGCAGCTTCAACACCTGGACTTAAATTATGGTTCTTCCAACATTTTAAAAGAAGGAAAACCTTTGATAAAAAAAGATGCAGCTATAACATTCAAACACAGTAAGCCTATGTTCAAAAGAAGGGGAAATCTCCGATGAATCGTTTTTAAGGAATATGCGCACGCAGAAGCTCGCTGCATTTTACACATTGGTAAGAATGCCAACACTGAATATATGCAAATACCTCAAAAGAACAGCCTATTTTTAAAAGAAGGAAACATCACTCACGGGTGAGTTATTAGTATGCAGATATTATCATCAAACCTTTCCGCTTGGTCGTTATACTGTACTATTTTTCCCGCTTTTTTAGAAAGGCTGTTCTTTCGAGGTAAATGCATAGATCATAATTTAACCATTCTACTAGGCTGCCTAGTAAACCTCCTTTGCATTAAAATCATTATAACCCATTCGCCTTAGTGGCATTTGAGGCCTGATATCCTTCGGCATAATGACACAGCACCAACGGGAACGACATTTCGGCAAATGCCACTCCGGGGAATAGCATTCCGGAAAATATAATACCTTGTGTAATACCATCTTTTAAATCATTAAACCCTCAGCTCAGATTCTATAGAGTTCATTATTATGCATATTTCAAGTTTTGGAATTTGTCATGTTTTCAGCCTTTTGTTATTTCAGCCTTTTGTAATTTCAGCCTTTTGTTACATATCCATAGTTTCAGCCTTTTGTATTCAGCCTTATGTGCATTCAGCCTTTTGAAATTCAGCCTTATGTTACCATCCCAACGTTCAGGTAGGGTTCTATTTTTAACCTTTTCAAAAGAGATGCTTCTGTTGAGATGGCTTTCTTTCAATTCTGGTATACATTATGTAGCGTTCATCAAGATATGGTGTGTTGGCAGAAGAATCAAGGTGATTTTCTAATAGCTCCGAGTAATTTTCCTGGATGAAGTTTAGACTATAGATTTGAATAAAATAACGATTTCTTTATACGAATAACCTGCACGACCGATAGACTTGAAGAAGTATTAATGGTTTCTTTTGATATAAGAAACCACTTTTTGCAATTTGGCACTATAAAACTCATTTTATACTTGCCGTTTCAATATCCTAACGGCCTACTTTTCCGTACTATCCAAACAAATGCATTATGGTTCATAATGCATCTCATTTGGGTAACATTATGAATCATAATGCATTTGTTTGATTGACAACCTGTGTTACCACAGTAAAAACTTGAAAAACTGTGATGGTTATAGCACGGCTTGCTTGATTCAGATTTCGTGTGGGAGCACGTGGTCGTTCCCATTCAACCACCGAGAAGCACAATGATATTGATGGAAATGATCATATTCTAGTGAATAGTTTTGATCATTGCAAAAAATGTTGTATGCAACTCGTTGCAAAACTCGATTTTTACAGCACTCTTCGTATTTATCCAACTCGGCAAGCCTCGTTGGATAAATGTACGACTCGTGCTGTAAAAATCATCATTTTGCAACTCGTTGCATAAATAACTATTATGCAACTCTGCAAATTCCAGATATTTGCTTAACATTGCATTTATTTGCTCTATATCACATCACAGGATAACACGCAATCAATAATACAACCGTGAATACAACCAATTATTCTGAGCCTCTCTTGATGAGTTTAGCTATGAAAATCATCCTTATACAAGGGATAGACAAAATGATCGGGATAGGCAAAATTTTCACTTTTCAAAAAATGTTCAACTAGCTGTAACTTTTCGAAAAGTGCATCGAATATTCTCAATTTTTTCTGTAAGTTCATCCACTCGTTATGTATCAGTGGTACGATCTTTGGAAAAGATCGAGCCATTCTCCACGAAGTTATAAAGATTCTTGAAATATGTAAAATTATCCAATTCGGAGATATAACAGCTCAAATTTGGCTATCGGATAATTATACCAAGAATCTTTATAACTTCGTGGAGAGTAGCCCGATCTTTTCCAAATTTGGACCACTGATAAACAACTAGTTGATGAACTCACAGTAAAACTAAGAATATTCTATGCATTTTTCGGTAAAGTTACAGCTAGTTGAATATTTTTTGAAAAGTGAAAATTTTGCCTATCCCGATCATTTTGTCTATCCCTTGTATGCTTCATTGTTGGTTTTATGCAGCCGAATGGCATCTTTGGCTATCCTAAGCTTAGAAGTTGGATCATTTCCGTCCTCTGCTGCACTGAATAGTCGATTCCTCCGTTGATCTCTCGTGATTACGTTCTCCCCTCAAATCAGGTGCTCATCGGAGTGCTGCTTCCAGCTTCCGATCACCTTGTCCGTTCCTCAAGTCAAGATGCATTCGTCCTTATTCCAACATATTTTTTGTATCGCGACATGACGACATTATTGTATGATGCGTTGAGGTTCTGGTAGTACTTCCGTGTTTCTTGAGAACGGCAGTGTCAGCAATCGTTGTTGATGCTTGAAATGCTTTTAATAAAATATTTTTTCTTCCCGTCAAACAAGCAACACGGTTGATATGATGAGTGAATTCAAAATCCACGTAATAGTGCTGCTGCACTGTACACATGAACGCTTTTGTTTTTTCATATCGCGCAGCACTGCTGCTTTCTGTACTTTCTAATTCATTATTATTAGGGGTACTCACTAAACAGATTAAATTGCTGCGTAAGCCATGATTTTCTGCTTATTTGAAATGTTTCATGATTTTGCAAATGAAATAATCAAAGATTGCCTTGGTGATCACGACGTTTAATCAGTTTAATCAGTTTACGCTGTTAAGTGAATCCCCCTATTGTTTTTCGTACAACCGGACCAAATAAACGTGTTTCAGAGAGAAGTTCTTAAATCGCTTTTAAACAGTCCATTCCGAAACCGAAATGGGTCTTCAGTGACCCCAACATTGGTCCATCGAACCGAAAAGTCCGCGAAAAGTTCCGAGTTTTACCGTAAAAGTTCGTTTTGTCGAGCATCGCAGCGCGAGTGCGGTACGCAAGATGTCGTCGTCGGTGTGTCGCCATCTTGCCGAGTGAATTCTGGTGTGCTGCAAACTCCGGAAAATAACAGTCCCGCTGTTATTCCACTGTCGGATAGCAATCCCGTTGCGAGTCCGGATAATCCATGTGGCGGGCATTGCTGAGCCACCCGGAGACGGAACAGCAAGCCACAGAATCCCTCCCAGAAGCCGACTCCGAATCGGTGCCGTTGACTCCCAAAACACTCCCGTCGAATAGGAAAAAGAAGAAGGCGAAAATGGAGCTCATAAAATCATATAAAATCGCTATTGAGCAAACTGACTCGAATATGGAATTCCCTTCAAGTGCCGCATGAGGATGAACCGGTTCAAGTGTCCCTGCCGCAGTTGAAAGTTCACCAGCGAAGCATCGAGAAGTACTACGGAGAGTTCATGGAAGTTCATGACAAGGTCATGGAAGTCATTCCTGAAAATCAGAGGGAGGAACATGAAAACAAACTGCTCGAATTCGAAGATCTCTATAATTCCACACTTGTTTTGATTGAGACTCTATTGACTGATCGGGCAGCAGTCGGGCACTCCCAGTTGCTCGTCCCAGCGGGACCAGGAGGCCAGCCACAGCCGCAAGTTATTGTACACCAGCAATCCCTACGTGCTCCGCTGCCGGTCTTTGATGGGAAATATGAGAATTGGCCCAAGTTTAAGTCCATGTGGACCGACTTGATGAAAACTTCGCCAGACTCGAACGCAGTTAAATTGTTCCACCTTGAGATTCGCTTGTAGGACAAGCTGCCGGGATCATTGACACCAAAACCATTCAGGATAACAACTATGACCATGCATGGGCTGTGCTCGAGGAGCGCTTCGAGAACGAACGGCGCCTGATTGACATCCATATCGAAGGTCTTCTGAAGCTGAAGAAAATGGAGAAAAAATCGTCACATGGATTGCGAGAACTGATTACCGAGTGCTCCCAGCATGTTGAAAACTTACGATTCCACAATCAGAATCTTCTTGGCATTTCAGAGCTGTTTGTGGTCCACCTTCTTGCATCTGCCTTGGACATAGAAACGCAGGAACTCTGGGAAGCGTCAATCGACCATGGCGACCTTCCAAAATGTGACGAGACGATTGAGTTCCTCAAAAAGCGGTGTCAAGTACTCGAAAGAGGCGAGGCGACTGTGCCGGTCGCGCATCTGGCCAAACCGATGGCCAAGCTGTCTTCTGCAAAGGGATCGTCGAAAGTTTCTTCTGCCGCCACGACCACCAGCGAAACAGTGTGCGAGCTCTGTGGGGGTTCGCATCCAAACTTCAAATGTAGTGCTTTCCGTGAGATGAGTGTTGCGCAAAGGTTAAGCAAAATTAGTGAAGGTGTGTGTTTGTCCGAAAGAAGCTGCTCAAAGTGCAACGAAAAGCACCACACGTTATTGCACCAAGAAGAAGAAAGCCAAGTGTCAGTGCCGGCTTTGGAACCTGGTCAGCCGCAAGTGGAACCAGTTAAGTCGAATGTCAACATTAACGGTACACCAGATGCAAGAAGCCCAACAGAGGAACGTGACAGTTCTTCCAGTGAACCGACGCATTTGCCTCAGCAAGTGCTGCTCCAAACGGCGATCATAGATGTGGCAGACAAATATGGTCGGATGCACTCGTGCCGTGCCCTCTTGGATTCGGGACCGCAGGCGCACATCTTATCGGAATCCATGGCGAACCTTTTGGAGCTCCCAACGGCGAAGTGCAATGTGACAGTGGTAGGTGCAAACGCACTAAAGACGCAGGCACGCAAGAAAATGTGTGTATCGTTCTCGTTGAAGTACGGTACTTTCACCGACGCCATTTCATGCCTGATTTCCGAACGACCCACCGGTAAGGTGCCCTGGACAACCATCGACATCAGCGGCATCCAGCTGGCCGATCCGCAATTCTTTGAACCGTATGAGATAGACTTGGTTTTGGCGCCGAATTATGTGTGGGATCTTCTGCGAACCGACAATTTGAAGCTGGCAAACGGGACAGTTTCACTGCGAGAAACGGACCTCGGATGGATTGTGACAGGAGCCTACGATCCATTTGTTCAAGCTGACGCAGCTGTAATTTGTTCAAACGTGGTATTGGAGGATCCATTGACGAAGAATCCATTGACTAGCGATTTTGGAGCATGGAGGAAGTCACAGATTCATCACCACTGTCCACTGAAGAGCAGGAGGCGGAACTGCATTATGCGAATACCTTTCGCCGTGATGAAAATGGCCGCTTCATAGTGCAATTGCCGTTTCGAAACACTGTGATGGAGTTGGAGGACAATCGCACCATAGCCTTGCGACGATTCCATCAGCTTGAACGTAGATTGTTGCGAAACCCAGAGCTAAAGCGGCAATATTCAGACTTCCTTGATGAATACGAAGCCCTCGAACACTGCAAAGAAGTTTGTGAGATTGATGATGATCCAAGTCTGAAGAAGTTTTACCTACTACATCACGCGGTGCTGAAACCGTCCAGTTCGTCCACCAAACTGAGAGTGGTTTTTGACGCGAGTGCCAAAACGTCCAATTACTCTCTGAATGATGTTTTGAAGGTTGGTCCAACGGTTCAAGCAGACTTGTTCTCGATCGTGGTTCGTTTCCGCCGACATCTGGTCGCATTTTCCGGCGACATAACCAAAATGTATCGTCAAGTGCGATTGGACGACAGCCAAACAGCGTTCCAGCGGATATTTTGGCAGAAGGAATCCTCCGATCTCCTTCGAGTACTGGAGTTATCGACGGTAACATACGGAACGGTAACTGCACCGTTCCTAGCAACGAGATGTCTTGTGCAGCTTGCGTCGGAAGAAAAGGAGCGGTTTCCAGTAGCAGCAGATATAGTGATAAAGGACGTGTATGTCGACGATCTGCTATCCGGAGCTGACACAGAAGAGGAAGCAGTACAGCGCTTGCAGGAAGTGAAGCAGCTGTTAGCAGCTGAATGTTTTCCAATAAGAAAATGGTCTTCCAACTCTGAAGTGGTGATGAACAGCATACCTGAAGAAGACCGGGAAAAACTTATCAGTGTAAATGAAAATGAGCCGAACTATAGCAGTGAAGTGATTAAGGCATTAGGAGTGTTGTGGAGCGACAAAAAGACACTCTGTTGTTTGTCGGTTATCCCATGGAAACGGAAGGATCTTCAGTCACGAAGAGAAGTGTTCTTTCATGTGTTTCGAAACTGTTCGACCCCCTTAGCCTTGTGTCACCAGTGATTGTACTAGCGAAGATACTGATTCAAAAACTGTGGGCAAAGGGAGTCGATTGGGACGAAGAGCTCAAGGGGGACGTATTAAGTGAGTGGAGCAAATTCAGAGCAGCGCTACCTGGTCTAGGAGAGATCAGTGTGCCTCGATGCGTCGTAGTTCAAGGAGCCTGTCGACTTCAGAGAGTGATCGGTTGCGTGTTGCGTTTCATAAAGAACTGTAAGTGTCGTGTTGCCAAGCAACCTACGTTACGCGGACCGATGCTCACAGTGTGAAATGAGAAATGCAATGAAGAGTATTGTGAAGATGGTTCAACGGTCGGAGTTACCTGAGGAATTCGATCGCCTACGAAGAAATCGTCCCTCACGTCGACTAGCATCCTTGCACCCGTTCATCGACGATGAGGGCTTGCTGAGGGTGGGTGGTCGACTGGAGAATGCCAAGCTTCCATACGATGCCCGACACCAGCTGATCCTGCCAAATCACTGTGACACTGACGCCCTCATTCGTTCACTACATGTTGAGAATCTGCACATCGGCCCATCCGGACTTCTCGCCATCGTTCGGCAGAACTTCTGGACGTTAAACGGCAGGTCCAGTATTCGAAAAATTACGCGTCGATGCTTGAAATGTTTTCGATGCAAACCGTCTGGGATCTAACAGTTGATGGGTGTACTTCCCGAAGAGCGAGTGAATGTAGCAGCACCGTTCGAGTACACCGGCGTCGACTTTGCTGGGCCGATTATAGTTAAACAGGGGAAATACCGACCGAAGACTATGAATGCCTACATTGCCGTGTTCATTTGCCTGACGACGAAGAACATTCATCTTGAACTCGTCTCCTATATCAGTGCCGACGCTATTGTGGCTTGTGTGTTTTGTCAACCGTCGAGGACTGGTTCGGAAGATGTTCTCGGATAATGTAACGAATTTTGTCGGTGCGGCCGACCAGTTGCGGGATCTCTACACGCTCTTCAAGGATGAACAGACAAACCAGCGGATCCAAAGTTTTCTCTTACCTAGGGAAATAGAATGGGTCTTCATTCCTCCCAGAGCTCCCAATTTTTGGGGCTTATGGGAGGCAGGCGTGAAGAGTGTGAAGACACACATGAAACGAACGCTTCAAAATGCTATCCTTACCTTCGAAGAATTTGCTACCATGCTGTCACACATCGAGGCCATCTTGAACTCCCGGCCGTTATACAGCTTGTCGGATAATCCTGAAGACACTCTTCCGATTACTCCGGCGCATTTGCAGATTGGAAGGCCACTGCAATGTATTCCAAAACCGTCTTGTACATGCACACCAGGCAACCGCCTTTCCCGTTGGAGATATTTGGACAAGCTTCGTGAGCACTTTTGGACCCGTTGGTCACGCGAGTACCTCTCTACGCTGCAGACTCGAGGGAAATGGACCAAGAGAACCCCAAACGTTAGGCCTGGTACAGTGGTTCTTCTCATTGAGGACAACCTTCCTCCTTTGACCTAGAAAACAGAAGTTGTGACGAAAACCTACCCAGGTTCGGATTCTCTTGTTCATGTAGTTGACGTGAAAACTAGCTCCGGTGTCTTCAAGCGCAGTATTTCAAAGTTGGCCCCACTGCCAATCGACGATAACGATGGGAATTCAACCAGTTACCCAAGTTCTTCAGCTTCGCAGCCGCGGGGCAGGATGTCAGCAATCGTTCTTGATGCAAGAAATGCTTTTTCTTCCCGTCAAACAAGCAACTCGGTTGCTATGATGAGTGAATTCAAAATCCACGTAATAGTGCTGCTGCACTGTACACATGAACGCTTTTGTTTTTTTCATATCGCGCAGCACTGCTGCTTTCTGTACTTTCTAATTCATTATTATTGTTTTTCGTACAACCGGACCAAATAAACGTGTTTCAGAGAGAAGTTCTTAAATCGCTTTTAAACAGTCCATTCCGAAACCGAAATGGGTCTTCAGTGACCCCAACAAGCAGAGTAGTTCCATTTCAACATACTCTGCAATTTTTTTTGGTAGCGTTTTTTCTGAAAGAGACGGGTGGTCTACTGTTTTCGCTGCAAACTGTGTCATTCCACGTTTTTTTTTTTTTTTTTTTATTAATAGCTCTGCGCTATTAATGCTGCGTATGCTCACCATGTAGTGGTGAGAGTCAATGTTAGCGCCATGATAGGTTTAGACGTTGATAATGTCCAAGAAAGAGCCCAGTTGTATAAGAGAAGATATGTTGGAAAGAAGTGCTACTTATGACCGATAATGTAACAATGTTCATCTCCATAATAAAATACTTCTATTCATTCAAATCTCTAACATGTTTCGTTTCTCTTGTCTTTACAGGTACGCCAAATTATTGAACAAAAACAGTTATCGAATTCATCAGAATCGTGTGTTGAGCAATGGAGTTGTGAGTAATAAATCCGCTGTGTAAGCATCAAACAACTTTTTGTTATACATTTCAATATTTGTTTGGCTTATTTTATTCATTTAATTATAACAGTGTTCAACAGTACCTTTACTGAAGTGATGAATTCATTGTTTTCAACTTGTTTATGTATATAAAAATCAATTCGATGTACCAACACTAACCAATATGAAACTTTTAATCCATTTCTCTGCCACCCCTCGCAAGCTTTAAACTTTTAAGCCACTCGATGTCGCACATGTTCACTTCCCGTAGTCATCCATTAGGCACGGCGGTGGTAACGACGAACGGCGAAGAGAACGTTTTAAACCTATTATCTCCGACATCACTGCACCCCACACCACCGGCGCAACGCACACAGGTGCGACATATTCCGTGCCAACCATGTGTTTCATCGTTTATGACGCGTTCAGTTTTAATTTATAAGGGCGTTGCACATAAATAAGATCCATGACGGTCGGTGTGGTGTGGTGGTACAACTTCATATCCTGTCAAAACGCATTCTTTTGCGAGGGTGGTGTTCTTCATAGCTACCAGGTAGCGTGATAGGCTACATGACGATGATGTTAGGAAACGACCATACGACGGCCGACAAGGCAGCTAGGATCAGTTTGTAATACCTAGGCCGTCGAAAAAGACAATTTCTTCGCACACAATGCGATGAAATGCGTTAATTCGCAACACCACATTGTCAAATTTGCAACGGTATGAAAATATGATATGTATGGTACGTTACAATTCCGGGGAGGATTATTGTGTTCTCAACGAAGAGAATACATTTTTCTGCTAATGGTTTGATGGAAACTTATTTTCTGAAAGCTTCTGTGTGGTCTTTGCTGACTCGCGCCACGTTTCGCTGGCGTAAAACAGAACTGATTTAACGTTGGAATCGAAAATTCGAATTTTGGTGCATTGATTAATCTGATTGGGTCTCCATATATTTCGTAGACTCGTAAAAGCAGCTCTAGCCGTCTTAATCCGTGCTCCTATGTCAATCTAGGTTCCACCATCTGACGCTATCTGGCTGCCAAGATATTGAAAGTTTTCGACCTTCTTCACTGCTTGCCCAAAGCAAGGATGGGAACACTCACTTGCAAAGAGTTACACTCATTTGCTATTTTCTCAGCTCAGAAGCGTGCAATCAAGAAACGATGCATGAACGACTTTTGCCTTATGATTTTGTCTAAAAGTTTGCCGAATAGAGTAGGGGTCGCACATGTACACCGAAGTCGTGAGGGAGCTGCGAAGGCAACTCTCCACGAGGTGAATGTAAATTACACTCACCTCGTGGAGAGTCGCTTTCACAGCTCTGTCACGACTTTGATATGCGTGTGTGACCCCTACTCTATTCGGCAAACTTTTAGGTAAAACCACAAGGCAAAAGTCGTTCATACATCGTTTCTTGATTGCACGCTTCTGAGCTGAGAAAATAGCAAGTGAGTGTAACTCTTTGCAAGTGAGTGTTCCCATCCCTCTCCCACAGTTGGAAGATTTGTCCATGTTGACATCCAATGATTTGGTTTTTCTGACGTTGATAGTTAGATCCGCCATAGAGGACCGTTCGACCTGATCGTTAAGCTGTAACCGTTCTAAAACTCGCACGAGGGTTTGGTAAACCTGGTGGCTTAAGGCGAAACTGGAAGCATTTCCTCATTTTTTTGGTTTTTTATTTTTTATTAAATAACGAAGCAATATTTTCAGAATCGGTTTTCGTGCACACGTAGAGTATGGATCAGGATATCTCCTGATTTTTTTACGCGGTAGAAAATGTTTTTCGTTTTTTCAGAAACCATTTTTTAGTGGAATTTGGTTCAAAAATGGTTTCTTCAAAAACGAAAAACATTTTCTACCGCGTAAAAAAATCAGAAGATACCCTGATCCATAATCTACATGTGCACGAATACCGATTTTGAAAATATTGCTTCGTTATTTAATGAAAAATCAAAAACCAAAAAATGAGGAAATGCTTCCAGTTTCGCCTTAAGCGCCACTCTCGTCTGAGAGACCACCAGTCTGTTGTTTGCCCGACTTTGCTGAGACAAGTTCCTCAGGGCTTTCGAACGGTCGTTTGACTCCAAAATTACTCAAAATCCTTTCGAATCTAGATCAACTCCGAACTCTATCCCAACCTTTTCCTTAATGATTCCTTAATGACCCCAACAACCTCAGCTCGTTCAATCCTAGACGCAATATCGATTTTGAAGAGTGGAAGTCCGATTCTCAGTTAGCCTGAACTGAACGAAAACGAAAAACCTTAAGAAAAGCGAAACTCTTTCTGAAGTGCTAAAAACGGAACGTAACAAAGTTTCGGTACTTCAACTCTAATAATTTCTTTATTGATCAACTACCATTCGGGTTGGACGAAAAATGTGGATAACGGGAAACTCTAACGGAAGCTAGTCATGGCCATGAACAAATAAAACTTCCACATACCTGCGCAGGATTTTGGACGTTGACTCGATGCGATTCTCGTAGGCAGCACGAACCTCGACGATGGCGGTGAAAACCTTCGGGGTAATGGCCTTTGCTGCAGGATGGCGGGCAGCGTAGCGAGTCCGTGCGGGTATGGCCGAAACTAAAGATGCGGGGTGAGTGGCGGCTGGACGGAAGACTTCCGATTTTGCGGCCCTTGAACGTCCGGATTGAACCTTCCCTTCCAAACAGAAACCCGCTTGCCCAACGACCAGGCTTCGCGTACTTACATTCCTACTAGGCCGAGCGGGCGAAGTTCCGGTTCGCTTCGTTCTTTCGGGCGGTCCACATGGGTTGTGGCTTTGTGGACTGTTCCGGGCGGTTGATTGGCGACCACCGGTTTTTCGCTTCGCTTGGCTAAGCGACCTCACTCACTCTCCGTTTTGCTAACCCTTGGGGCGGGCCTTAGCGGTTGCACGGACTCCAAGAAAATGTCCTTTGACGGGGTTACGTACAAAAGGCTGAAACACGAAAGGCTGAAATAACAAAAGGCTGAATTACGAAAGGCTGAATCACAAAAGGCTGAAAATGTCAAAAGGCTGAAATAACATAAGGCTGAAATAATAATTCGACTAGTTTTCAAACGGCGAGCCTAAAGGCAGTCATCCGAGCCTAAAGGCAACACTAACATCACATACAAACAGACATAACACTCTAATGACCTTTATGAAAATTTGCTAATTGGCCGACCACTCAGCCCTGAAACTTGCATTGATTTTGCTTGAGTTTGACATTTGACGCACACTACCGCTCATTGGTTGATGGTTCATTGGACGAACATGCATCCGTTACTATGTTCGAAATCGGAAAGCGTTAGGACTGTTTTTCCGCGCTAAAGTATGCATTATTGATCGCCTACATAACTATGACAGTATTTCTCCAAAGAATAGCATATATTTAAAAGAAGGAGAAATCTCTGATCACATTGTTGGCAGCTGTAATGGCAATCTCCATAACAGCATGACTCGAAAGAATAGCTCATGCTCAAAGAAGGAAAAATCTCTGATTGAAATACCATCAGTCATTTTTTGTGTTGGTATGTATCATTAGCCTCCTCACTAAGCACATTCAATGACTAGGAGTCATATATGTAGCCGACCTGGTTAGCGAACGGGTAGTCATGCTGCGGGTGACGGGTTCGATTCTCCCTCGGGCCGGAAACTTTTTGTGATGGAAAATTCCTTGACAACTGCAGTCATAAAGTATCTTCCTGCCTGTCACACGATATACAAATGCAAAATGGTTATAGGCAGAGAAGGCTCTCAATTAATATCTGTTGAAATACGTATAGAAGCTGAAAACAGGCTTTGTCTCAGTTGGGACGTTACGCCCGAAAAAAAAGAAGTACTATAACTCATTTCCTGCATTTTTTCAATTTCAGCCTTTTGTGCATTCAGCCTTTTGAAATTCAGCCTTATGTTACTTTCAGCCTTTCGTGTTCAGCCTTTCGTGCATTCAGCCTTTTGAAATTCAGCCTTATGTTAGCATCCCCCTTTGACGGAAATGGTGGCGGAAACGCCACGGTGCTTTGGGCCGTCGACTCCGGTCGACGCTCAACGTTACTCCAGCCCGTACCAAAAAGCGCCAGAGCGCTGGAATGTCCAACGCGAATGACATTAGTTTCACTTTCAAATACTTCAAACAATTACTATTAATAATTACCTTTTTGTACCGATAATTCACTAAAATTTTCAGTAGTAATCTTGTAGACGGAGACTACGTCACTAAACTATAAATAAAATTATCATTAGCCGTTTCGAGCACTTCACTTCAAACTTTCCACTTTTCTTAAATTACCTTCTGAACGATAGTCAACTAACACAATTCAAATATTCAACTAGATCAAAAAACTTTACCTCGATAGCGCGAAGACTACTGCTTTCCAGCCGATATGCGAGCGAAATGAACGAGCTCAAGTCATTTTCCCAACATGAAACCTATCTAAACAATAATAATTATTAACATATTATCTCTAGAAATTGCGCCAACGACAAATTCGAATGGCGAATAAAGGATTTGGCGCCGGTCTAGATTCGTCAAGATGATGTAACTGAGATACATATATTCAGGAGCCATTGCTGCGCTCACTACACGCTAAGAAAATGTTACTCTAAAATGAGTAAGATTCACACAAAACTGAGCTAAACTGGAACAGCTCAAAAAATGAGTAAATTGCATTTCCAGCGATAGCGCTGGCCCAAGTGCAAAAATCCAACTGGTTTAAGCCGTATAATATTCTTCGCATCATCAAGAATATTATACGGCTTAAACTTATGAGATTTTCGCACTTGGGCCAGCGCTATCGCTGGAAAAAAAATTTACTCAATTTTGAGTTGTCCCACTTTAGCTCGAAAATGAGTGAATTTCCTGACCGTGTACGTCTTTTTATGGCATTGCTATAGCCGAGACACAAACCATATACCGACAAATTATTTACATTTACAAAACGTACAGTCATAAGCAAAGTCAGGTTATGTTACGAATGCAAATGCAATCATATATTTTCGTCAGTTTCTACAAATGCAATTAATTAATAAAACTTGATTAAACAAATTATTTACATAATTTTACTTAAAAAGAGAAAAACGTCACAACCGTTTCTCTCGAACTGTTTCGTCATCTCAAATTCAATCTGAAATTCAATTATCAAATTTACTTACTTACCTTACCGGTCAGGTTAAGGCCGGGGTGGCCTCTGCTGTACATAGTAGCCGCCTCCATTCCACTCGGTCCATAGCTGTTTGTCTCCAGTTCCGCACTCTGCGTAGGGTCCGCAGATCGTCCTCCACTTGGTCGACCCACCTAGCTCGCTGCGCTCCACGTCTTCTTGTACCGGTCGGATGACTCTCGAGAACCATTTTAGTCGGGTTGCTATCTGACATCCTGATGACGTGACCCGCCCACCGTAGCCTCCCGATTTTCGCGGTATGGACGATGGTTGGTTCTCCCAGCAGCTGATGCAGCTCGTGGTTCATTCGCCTTCTCCAAGTCCCGTCTTCCATCTGCACTCCGCCGTAGATGGTACGCAACACCTTCCGTTCGAAAACTCCAAGGGCGCGTTGGTCCTCTGCACGTAGGGTCCATGTTTCGTGCCCATAGAGGACGACCGGTCTAATCAACGTTTTGTAGATGGTTAACTTCGTGTTACGGCGAACTTTATTCGATCGTAGAGTTCTGCGGAGTCCAAAGTAGGCACGATTTCCTGCCACAATGCGCCTCTGAATTTCTCTGCTGGTGTCGTTGTCATCGGTCACCAGTGAGCCCAAGTACACGAATTCTTCAACCGCCTCGATTTCATCACCGTCGATATGAATTCGGGGTGGCGGGCGCGGTGATTCCTCCCTGGAGCCCTTTGCCATCATGTACTTTGTCTTCGACACATTAATGACTAATCCGATTCGCCTGGCTTCACTCTTTAGTCGGATGTACGTTTCCGCCATCGCCTCAAATTTACGAGCAATAATATCAATATCATCGGCGAAACCAAGCAGCTGAACGGACTTCGTGAAAATCGTCCCACTCGTGTTTATCCCCGCTCTTCTTATTACACCCTCCAAAGCAATGTTGAACAGCAAGCACGAAAGACCATCACCTTGCCGTAACCTTCTGCGAGATTCGAAGGGACTCGAGAGTGTCCCTGATACTCGAACTATGCACATCACTCGATCCATCGTCGCCTTGATCAACCGTATCAGTTTATCCGGGAATCCGTATTCGTGCATAATCTGCCATAGCTGTTCTCGATCGATTGTATCATACGCCGCTTTGAAATCGATGAACAAGTGATGTGTGGGTACGTTGTATTCGCGGCATTTCTGCAACACCTGGCGGATGGCGAACATCTGGTCCGTTGTAGCGCGTTCACCCATAAATCCAGCCTGATATTGCCCCACGAACTCTCTTGCAATCGGTGATAGACGGCGGCATAAAATTTGAGAGAGTATCTTGTAGGCAGCGCTCAGTAGTGTGATCGCGCGGTAGTTCCCGCAATCCAACTTGTCGCCCTTTTTGTAGATGGGACACACGATACCTTCCATCCATTCCTCCGGTAATACTTCCTCCTCCCAAATCTTGGTAATGACCCAGTGTAGTGCTCTCACCAGTGCTTCTCCACCGTATTTTAGAAGCTCGCTTGGTAGTTGATCTGCTCCAGCGGCTTTGTTGTTTTTCAACCGGCCAACCTCCTCCTCAATCTCTTGAAGGTCAGGGGCCGGAAGTCTTTCGTCCTGTGCACACACTCCTAGATCTGTTACCACGCCACCTTCGGTACTTGCAACGTCGCCATTGAGGTGCTCATCGTAATGCTGCCGCCACCTCTCGACCACCTCACGCTCGCTCGTGAGAATATTCCCGTGATTATCTCGGCACATGTCGGCTTGTGGCACAAAGCCTCTGCGCGAGCGGATCAGCTTCTCGTAGAACTTTCGTGTGTCCTTAGCGCGGTACAGCTCTTCCATCGCTTCGCGATCTCGTTCTTCCTGCTGGCGCTTCTTCATCCGGAAGACTGAGTTCTGCCTGTTCCGCGCCTGTTTGTAACGTGCCTCATTCGCTCTCGTGCGGTGTTGCAGCATTCTCGCCCATGCTGCATTCTTCTCGTTTTTCAACTGTTCACATTCGCCGTCGTACCAGTCGTCTCTGTGATTCGGAGTCGCGAAGCCTAGTGCTGTAGCCGAGGTACTACCTATGGCGGATCGGATGTCCCTCCAGCCATCTTCAAGTGTAGCTGCGCCAAGCTGCTCTTCCGTTGGTAGGGCCACTGCCAACTGCTGCGCGTAGTCTTGAGCCACTTCTACGTTACGCAGCTGCTCGATGTTGAGTCGCGGCGTTCGACTTCGACGCGTGGTGATAACTGTCGAAAGTTTTGAGCGCATGCATACAGCGACTAAGTAGTGATCCGAATCTATATTCGCACTGCGGTATGTGCGGACATTGGTTATATCCGAGAAGAATTTACCGTCGATTAGAACGTGGTCGATTTGGTTTTCTGTTTGTTGGTCGGGTGATCTCCAGGTGGCTTTGTGGTAATCTTTGCGGGGGAAGAAGGTGCTTCGGACTACCATACCACGGGAGGCTGCAAAGTTTACGCATCGCTGGCCGTTATCATTCGATACGGCGTGCAGGCTGTTTCGCCCGATTACCGGTCTGTACATTTCCTCCCTTCCTACCTGCGCGTTCATGTCGCCGACAACGATTTTCACGTCACGCGGCGAGCAACCATCGTATGTTTGCTCTAACTGCGCGTAGAACGCTTCTTTCTCGTCATCGGGTCTCCCTTCGTGTGGGCAGTGGACGTTAATGATGCTGTAGTTGAAGAAACAGCCCTTAACTCTCAACATGCACATCCTTGCGTTGATCGGCTGCCACCCGATCACACGTTGTCGCATCTTGCCCAACACTATAAATCCTGTTCCCAGTTCATTGGTGGTGCCACAGCTTTGGTAGAAGGTAGCCGCTCGATGCCCGCTTTTCCACACTTTCTGTCCAGTCAAACAAAGTTCCTGCAACGCCACGATGTCGAAGTTGCGGGGATGTAGTTCGTCGTAGATTATCCTGTCACATCCTGCGAAACCTAGTGACTTGCAATTCCATGTTCCAAGTTTCCAATCGTAGTCCTTATTTCGTCGCGTGGGTCTTTGCCGATTGTATCGAGTCGTATTTTCTCCTATGTTATTCGCAATGGGGATTTTTACGGGTGGCTTATTGGGCCTACGCCAACACTCCTGTCTCGCCGGAGGGCCATCGTGCCAGTTCTGTTTAACGTCCTAACCAACACTAGGACGACCACGCTGATGGGGCTACCACCTTGGATCTAGCTGGGCGTGGTGCAGCGTTTCTTACTCAGCCGCTGGATGCCAGAACAGACGCTGTTTGAGCCGCACCTCCTTGGTGAACAGACACTCGGATCGTACCTCCTCAATCTAGCTGAAGTCAGAAGGACAACAGTGCCCAGGCTGCACTACCAGCTAAGCACACAACTCTTAGCTGGCGGTCTTTGTCATCGCTTGACCCGTGGAAGCATGAGGTAGGAACTTGTGAGGACCAGAGCTATATTGGACGCTCTCCTTATCGACTCACCGTTTTGCAGCCCAATTATCAAATTTAATGACTGCTATTTCTTTCAAACCGATTAAAATAAACTAAGTTTACAAATTCAAAGCAAAACTTATTTTGCTTAAAAAGAAAAAAAACGTCAAAACGTTACAAAGCTTACCCTACATATCAGAGGGCCGTTGGGTTAGTAGAGCAACATCATCGCCCTCACCAAGATCTCATTGTAGTAACGGTGATTTAATTACTAACACATACAAAGTTGGATTGGGGAGGGGCTTGGACGATCATACGATCGATGTGTCTTAGAACTGCGGTCAGTCCAGACCGTGGGACCGCACCGCACATGCAATGCTGACACGACGAAACTCGATCAGTTCATAAACATTCAACTCCATCGAATGCTTATCGCAGCAGCATGGCATGGCAAGTGTTGTCAGGAATACTGGATATACCACAGTATACATCCTTACCTTTCAGCAATGACTTCCCATATTTTGTCGGACAAAGCTCCGTTAGGCAGAAATCTGCATTTAAAAACCTCATGCATCTCACGAATTTCGCATACAGATTTTTGGTTCAGATCGATTTCGTAGTCCCAATAGAGTGACTCTTGGATTTTAATTCGTTCACCTACTCCAGGATGATACTGAGCGTGACAATATGATCCATACATGATCTTCCGGCACGGAATCCTGCCTGCTGTTACTGGAGAGTCGACATTTGGCCTAAATTTTTTTTGGCACTAGCTGTCCCGGAAAACTTTGTCTTGCCAAGCTGTGGTGGTTTAGGTCATCGCAGCAACGCACTCTATTTAATTTTGATCACGCTGAATTTGTTTCCGGCTCATGTATCTTCACAATTTGCATACCTTTTTAAATGATTTTCGTAACTTTTGACGTTGAATAACGTCCTTCGGCAACATATAGGGGTGTAACTTCAGAAAAACCAAAAATCGGCCGCGTCACGAAAAGTGGTCAGCTTTTGAACGCTAATAACTCAGTCATTTATGAACGAATTTTAAAAATTTTAGCACCGATCAGACGCAAATATTTCCAGCAATTATGTCAATTAATAACAACTATTGATTTTCAGCAGCGAACTATTGAAAATTTAGGAAAAGTGAACCCATGTTTTATTCAGCCAATCACGTTCGAGCACAGCTTTGGAGTTTTCCGTCGGGCGCCTGGCAGTATAAAAGCTATTTCTTCTTCCCCTCTTCCTTCATTCTTCATCAACACCTCGAGGGGAACGCATCGGCAGAGAGCTGTGCAGTTTGCTCCGTTTGCGTTTTCCTTTAGTGTTCTTTGGCAAGCCGAGTGCGGTGGTCGGTGCCTCTTCGCGTGCGGCAGCTCGTTCGTCAGATACGGAGGAGCACAGCTCGGCACGCTCAGCATTCTCTTCTCACAGCACATTCTCACGCTGTCGACCGCGGTAGACGAACGGACGCGTGACGGGACGCACCGAAGACAACCGAGCAGCAGCGGCGGTGGTGGAATAATTTATCATTTCCTCAGTTCGGAAGCGGATGGGCGCCGACGACACGGCAGTAACGCGGTTTGGTTTTGTGAAATCAAAATTCTCAGATCAAAATTAAACAGCCATTATTAGGGCTACAATTTTAAATTCCACGTAAGAGTTGATTCGAATTCCTGCAAACATTTTGAAACCTACTTCGAGAGCACCGCCAGCAACCTAGAAGCAGCCGCGGCGGTGGCTCATTCGCATTTTCCCAGTGCGGTAGCGGATGGCCATGGCAACAACTGGGAATATTTTAACCGCTTGATGTAGAATCTATTCTAAATTCAAGATACGGTAACAAAAGCCTAAACTTATGCGCGCATCATAAATCTGTTTGAAATTTCTACAATTTTGAAAAATGGCAGGTTTGCTGGAAATGAAAACTGTTAACCAGCGCTGCCAAATTTCAATAAGAATTTTAGAACTTCAAATATCTGTAATCTTTAGAAATTTTGGTCGAAAATACATGACTTTTGTACTATATACTGCCATTCCTTACTAAACATTATAATATTGGTTAATGCTAAGCCTACCTACTGATTTGGCAATGGCTAATAATAATCATTTTAGTATATTTTAATACTCCGCTATAATAAATTAATGCAGATAAATTTGTATGGCATTGCTAAATTTTACTCCCCTCACATCTAACCAATCACGTTCGAGAGGGGAAGCCAGGCGATTGTGCCGTATAAAAGCAAACTGCTTCTTCTCATCTTCTTTATTCTTTCGTGACCCCTCGAGGGGATCGCATCGAAGGAGAGCTAGCCAGTTTCTCCGTTTGCGTTTTCCATCAGTATGCTTTGGCAAGCCGAGCGCGGTGGTTGTCTGCTGTTACGCTCTCCTACGCATCGTTGTACACGGCGCCAGTGGAGCAATCAGCCAGTTCAAACTGGTGCGCGGCAACAACGAGGGCTTTCTTTTGCCCCGAGTTTGCGCAGCATCGCCATCGCAAAACCCCCATCGGAATCAACGCCACCGATGCCGTTCTGGGTTTGGTTGGCATAGCTACCGATTTTCACCTCATGCAACAATTGAACAATTATTGTACGACAAATGAAATTAAACAGCCTTTCTAAGGGCTTCAAAAATGTTCCTCACAAGAGTGAATCGAATAATTTTCTTAGACGACGCGTCGGGTCACAAATATCGTCGGTTTCCTGCAATAGGGGCACAACTCAAAATTTGTCATTTTTGAGGTTTTGATGGCAAATGATGAAAAACCATGCAAACTTTCATCTGACAAAGACCCGTTCCGAAATTCGATGAGAAACACGAGATTTTTGCATTTTCACCAATTTTCCGCAGTAAAGGTACAACTCAAAATCAGTCAACTTTTTCAATAGTCGATGAAAAATAGTCATCTAAAATTTATGAAAGAGATAGTCCTTCAGTCCCTTTCCATGATACAACAATCAAAATTCGTATACTTTTGTCTAATAATGAGAGAAATAAGTGAACTTGTAGGATGTGCTTCAAGATTGCCAATTTTCAAACGCTCATTCTGAAAATTCACATTTTTTGAGTTGTGCCCCTATTGCAGGAAACCGACGATATGTCAAAACCGACTAAGTCTTAAAACCGTAGCATAAACTTTGCAAGCGGAATAGTGGAAATATATTAGATTGTTGTAGCATTCTTTATATTTCCCAGCCAAATTTTAATGTGTGTTGTGTCCGCAAAAATTAAACATTTCTATGCCCATTTTTGCCACACAATCTAGAAGAAAACTGTATGATATCTAGAAATTCTTAGTTATATAATTACATATTGGTAATTCCAGTCCACCAATTAGCAAAAGCTTAATGATTTGCATTTTTGAATGATCTGTTGGATTGCATCTGTTTAAACTCTTATAAAATGAACGGTTACCAAGACAATTCTGTTATAGGTAAAGATTTTTAAATGGTTTTGAAAAATTCGTTTATGGAAACATTTTAAAACCAACTACTACGCTGAACAAGTCTTGTCGCGTCCATTCTAAATTTCTATATATAAACCTGCAAAAGCAGAGAAATTGTGTGAGAGGATTTGAAATCTGCATCAATTTTCTTCGCAAAATAATTACCTGTTAGCATCCAAAGAAATTCAAAGGTCTAGCAAACTACAGTTGGCCCTCTGAAATTATTTTGCAAATTGACTCACTGTATTTCGAGAGCAACAACATAGTTTAATGAAAGAGAAACTAGTTACGACTACCAGTACCTGGGCTGCTCATAAATGGTGAACCAAGAAAACCTAGTGCTGGGCTAGTACACAGGTTTAAAGAGTTCTGAGTTCGATTTGAATAGGTCGTATCTGTATAGGAATCCCAGCAAATTTACGACCTATTCAAATTGAACGGCAAAGTTCATAAGGAATGAATCGGATCGAAAATAATGATAAATTAAACTCCCCTATCAATTGCCGTCTACAATCAAACTAAACCAAACTAAAGTTTCACATCACAGGCTTTATTAATGTTAAAACAGCATTCAATAATCGAAACTAATGCATAAACGGACGTTATTCAACGTCAGACTTGCGGTCGTGTCTAGTATATAACCCCTCCAACTTTTTCTGCATATTAACATAGTCGAATCGAATATGGTATGCCAGTCTGGGAGAACTGCGCCAAAACACACGACTTGAAACTCCAACGAGCTCAAATTAAGTTCTCCCCCGAGAATGAGAGCATCCGGGGTCCACCGAGTCACCAAAGTTGACGTGACATTTCCCCAAATTCCATGACTCCAAATGACATTACTCCTGGAGTTTCTTCAGCATTTCCTCCAGGGATTCCTTGAGAAACTGCTATGGGGATGCCTATAGGAGCTCCTTCGCGGACTCTTCTTAGGATTCCTTCAGAATTTCTCCAAGATTTTCTTCTGTGATTACTTCAGTTCCTCTGGGATTTCCTCATGATTTCTTTCTGGGATTCCTCCAGAAATTTCCCCAGGTATACCTCCAAGAAAAACTCTATGAATTCCTGTGCAAATGTAAGAATTATTCCGGGAATTTCTCTGGGGAATTCTTGGAGGGATTTCTGTTAAAATTCCTCCAGGAATTCCAATGGAAATTCATCCATAAGTTCTTCTAGATTTTTTTCAGAAATATCTTCAGGGGTTCCTCAAAGAATTTATGCAGGGATTCCAAGAATTTCTCTACATATTCCTCCAGGAATTCCTACAGACATGTCTCCAGGAATTCCTCCAGGTATTGCTCCAGGCATTCTTAGGATGTGCCTCTAGGTATTCCTCTAGAAGTTCCTCGAAGAATTCCTCCAGTGATTGAGATTGGGATTTCTATATGGATTCCTTCAGGGAAGTCCACCAGGAAATCCTCCAGTGACTCCCCCAAGAATTTCTCCGGGAATTCAACGAGGAATTACCCCTGGAATTCTTCCAGGGATTCCTTCAGAAATCCCTCCAGGAATTGATCAAAGAATTATTCCAGAAATTCCTCCAGAAATTCCTATAGCAATTTCTCCAGGAATTTCTCTAGTGCATTTTCCACGGAATTCTCCAGGGATTCCTTCAGAAATTTCCCCAGGAATTTATCCAGAAACCCCTCCCAACAATTCTCCAAGATCTTCTCCAGAGATTCCTCCAGGAATTCTGTCAGGGAATCCAGATATTTCTCCAGATATTCCTACTGGCATTCTTCCAGAAGTTCATCCAAGAGCTTCTCTAGGAGTTTCCCCAGGTATTCCACATTGAATTTCTCTAGGCATTCCTTCAGGATTCCATCCTGGAATTTTTCCAGGGACTCCTCCAGGAGTTCCTCCCAAATTTCCCCCAGGAATTACCCCGCGAATTTCTTCAGGGATTCCTCCGGGGATATCTTCAGGAATTTGTTAAGGAATTCCTCCAGGAATTCGCTCAGAAATTCGTACAGCAATTCCTCCAGAAGTTTGTTCAAGAAATCCTCTAGCTTTTTTTATTCAGTGATTACTCCAGGAATTCCCTTAGGAATTCTTTCCGGAAATTATTCGGGAATTCCTTCACGGATTCCTCCAAGAATTCTTCCAGAGATTCCTTCAATAATTGCTTCAGGAATTCTTCCTGGAATTTAACCAGAAATTACAGAAATTACAGAAGTTCCTCCAAGAATTCCTCTAGGTCCGTGATCAACAACGTACGGCCCGCGGGCTGCACATGATCTCCAGTTCTCTATGATATCGTAGAATTCCTTGCAATGTTTGTTATGGAAGCTGTTCTACTCCCGAAATAATCAAGAATAACGTGTTGAATGATACACAAATTGATCCAGGTGTTGTAATACGAGCAGTTGGAAAAAGAGGCCTGAGGATCACTGCTCTAGGTATTTCTTCATGAATTCCTTCAGGAACTCCTCTTCAATTTCCTCAAAGGATTCCGCCAGGAGTTCGTTCAGAAGTTCCTCCAGTATTCCTCCAGGACTCCCTTCAGAGATTCCTCCAAGAATTACTTCAGGAAGTCCTCCAGGTGTTTTTTAAAAAAATCATCCAGAGATTTCTCCAGAAATTTCTCTTGGAATTCATCGTAAGATTTATTCAGAAATTTCTCCAGGAAATTATGGATTACCAAGAACTCCTCCAGGTAAACTACTACTAGAAAGTCCTCAGGGATTCCTTCAGAAATCCCCCCGGGAATTCCTCCTGAGATTCCAAGGATTCTTCCAGAGATTCCTCCAAAAATTGATTCAGGGGTCCATCCAGATATATCTCCGAGGATACCTCCCGAAATTTCTCCAGAAATTTCACTACGGATTCCTCCCAGAATTCCTTTAGAGATTTCTTCAAGAATTCTTTCAGTGATACAGTGGTTTCTCCAGAGATTCCTCCAAGAAATACTACAGGAAACCCTTTAAAAAACCTCCAAGGGTTCCTCCAAGAATTCTTGTAAGGATTTCTTCAGGAATTCCACCAAGGATTCCTTTAATTCCTGCAGATATTCTTCCAGTATTTCATCCAGTAATTCCATCAGAAATTCCTCCAGTTATTCATCCTGGAATTTCTCCTAGGATTCATGCAGGAATTCCTGTTGGGATTCCTGCAAAAATTTTCCCTGGGATTGTTCCAGGAACTCTTCCACGGATTGCTCCAGGAATTCCTTTGTTGTTTTTTTAATTCCTTTCGGGATCTCTTTAAAAAATATTCAGGGGTTCCTTCAGAAATTTCAGATTTTTTTCCATCATCTTTCCCAGGGATGCACCCAATAATTTCTCCACGATTACCTGAAGATTTCGAGGAACTCTTCTAGCCATTAGTATAAGAATTCTTTAAGATGGTTTTAGAGGTATGTATACAGGAACCAAGAATTATCTCCAAAAAAGGAGTATATCTACAGATTTGTTTAGGAATTCATCCATGAATTTATTCAATAATACTTTTTGTCAAGGGAGCAAAACTGGAAGCATTTCGGATTTTTTTTTGGTTTTTGATTTTTTATAAATATTGCTTCGTTATTTAATAAATAATCAAAAACCAAAAAGTGAGGAAATGCTTCTAGTTTCGCCTCAAGAAATTCTTCCGGGAATGCCTCAAGGGTTTCCTCCAACAATTGGACGTTGTGGTATTTATACTAGGAGTGTATGTGTAGGTACGTGTGTGGGTAAAAGTGTAGGTATAAAAATGTAGGTACAAAATTGTAGGTACAGATTTGTAAAAAAGGGGGTGTATCTACCTGTTAGAAAACAGGGTGTCAATAAGATACCTAAAGCTAGGAAAATTCCTACCGATTTGGTAGGTAGTCAATTGGTGTTTGTTGTGTTATTTTTTCCTACCGATTTGGTAGGTAGTCAATTTGTGTTTTGTGTATTGTGTAATGTTTTGTGTGTGTTAGGTAAAAATTTAAACAGCCACGTGTACCCATTGCCCTGATCCTTGTTAAGTAGTTTTTTATTGTTTTGTTTGTAAATTTCTAAACTTTCTGCAACATCAAGATTCCATGGGTTTGTAATGTGTCGTAAGAGTTTAATATTTGAAGTATTCAAAAAATGTCCTTCATTGAAAATATGTTCAGCAACTTTAGATTTAAAATGATGAATGAGTTCCTTGTCTGTGTCTTTGTGTGCTTTTGATACTTCCGTTATGTGTTCTTTGAATCGTGTGTTGAGTGTGCGTTTTGTTTGTCCTATGTATATTTTGTCACAGTGATTACATGTTACTTTGTAAACACCAGATTTTGTTAAGTTGTCCAACGGGTCTTTCGTGGATCCTAAGAGAGTTTGAAGTTGGTTAGCTTTGCTTGTGAAAACTAATTCAAAACCAAACTTTCTGAGAATTGGTCGGAGTTTTTTGGTGTCATTGTTGTAGTTCACAGTTATCCGTTTAAGTGTAGGTTCTGTCCGTGTTAGTGTAGTCAAAGAACGTCTGTATTGTTGTTGTGTCTTTTTGTAGATGATCTGTTGTATTGTTTGTTTTGTGTAACCGTTCAACTGTGCTGTTTCGAAAATGAAATTAAGTTCTTTCGTTTTTCCTGTTTCACTAAGTGGAAGTGTCTGCATTCGGTGTATCATGTGATTGAAGGATGCAATTTTGTGTTGATGTGAGTGATTTGATGAATTTGGAATAGTGCGTTGAGTGTGTGTCGGTTTTCTGTAAATTTCGAAGGAAAGTGTTGATTCTTGTTTTACGATGAGTATGTCCAAAAATGGTAGTTGGTTGTTCTGTTCAATTTCACAAGTGAATTCGATGTTTTTGTGTGCATTATTGATATTGTTCAAGATTTCAGGTAAAAGATGTTTCTTAACAATGCTAAACACGTCGTCAACGTATCTCCACCAGACTTCAGGAAGCTGTTTGTTGTTTTCTAAGCGTTTTTCCAAATTTGCCATAAAAATTTCACTTAAAAATGGAGAAAGTGGATTGCCCATGGGGGCACCATTAAGTTGTTTGTAGGTTTCATTTCTGAACGAAAAATAATTTTCTTCCATACAAAGTTTGGTTAATTTGATGTATGTACGAACTTTCTTAATCCAATCTGAATCTTCATATTGGTTCAGAAGCCAATCTTCTAGTAGGTTAATGGCCTCTTTAACTGGAATGCTTGGAAATAGTGATTTAACGTCGAATGAAACTAAAATTTCATTGTCGTTAACGGATAAATTCTGTACTAGTTCTGTGAATTGTTCGGAATTCTTGACAGATCTACTGTGAAATTTTTTAGGCATGTTTTGGAATTCTTGTACTAAATATTTGACAATTTTGTGTGTAGGTGAACCAATGGCTGAAACAATCTCACGCATTTCATTTCCAGGTTTATGAACTTTGGGAAGTCCTTTTATTCTTGGCAATAAAGGGTTAGATTCTTTCAGGCTTTTAATGACGCTTCCTAAAACTGGTGTAGACTCTTTGAGAGTTTTGTCAACATTGTGAATCAGAAAGAAAAAGGAAATTACTAGATAAAAAACTTAAAGCATTAAAGATGCAAAATCTGAAGTTTACATGTTCTTCTACACAACCACGAAACACAACACAAGAACTAACTGGGTTAGTGGTCAATCGCTCTTCCGAACAGTTTACGGAAGAACAGTTGACCCTTCTCAACAAAGGTCTTAACTACGCAGTACACTCTAAACCAGATTCAACACAAACCATAATCGAAATTGAAACAGCTATCAACACGAACAATTTACAGACACCACAGATTCAAGAAATCAGAACACAAACAGCTAACACTATTCAAAACACACAACAAAACAAATTGAACAAAGAACACCTGAAAGAACAACGAATAATCAAAGAACTTAACCAGAAACCAGTTTTCTATCTGAAAGCTGACAAAGGAAACAAAACAGTAATCATGAACAAAGAGGACTATGATGAAATAATGAATAACAAGATTCAGAATGGACCTTACCGAAAATAACGTACTGATCCTCTTCCAGGATTAGTAAGACGTGTTGACAAAACTCTCAAAGAGTCTACACCAGTTTTAGGAAGCGTCATTAAAAGCCTGAAAGAATCTAACCCTTCATTGCCAAGAATAAAAGGACTTCTCAAAGTTCATAAACCTGGAAATGAAATGCGTGAGATTGTTTCAGCCATTGGTTCACCTACACACAAAATTGTCAAATATTTAGTACAAGAATTCCAAAACATGCCTAAAAAATTTCACAGTAGATCTGTCAAGAATTCCGAACAATTCACAGAACTAGTACAGAATTTATCCGTTAACGACGATGAAATTTTAGTTTCATTCGACGTTAAATCACTATTTCCAAGCATTCCAGTTAAAGAGGCCATTAACCTACTAGAAGATTGGCTTCTGAACCAATATGAAGATTCAGATTCAGATTGGATTGAGAAAGTTCGTACATACATCAAATTAACCAAACTTTGTATGGAAGAAAATTATTTTTCGTTCAGAAATGAAACCTACAAACAACTTAATGGTGCCCCCATGGGCAATCCACTTTCTCCATTTTTAAGTAAAATTTTTATGGCAAATTTGGAAAAACGCTTAGAAAACAACAAACAGCTTCCTGAAGTCTGGTGGAGATACGTTGACGACGTGTTTAGCATTGTTAAGAAACATCTTTTACCTGAAATCTTGAACAATATCAATAATGCACACAAAAACATCGAATTCACTTGTGAAATTGAACAGAACAACCAACTACCATTTTTGGACATACTCATCGTAAAACAAGAATCAACACTTTCCTTCGAAATTTACAGAAAACCGACACACACTCAACGCACTATTCCAAATTCATCAAATCACTCACATCAACACAAAATTGCATCCTTCAATCACATGATACACCGAATGCAGACACTTCCACTTAGTGAAACAGGAAAAACGAAAGAACTTAATTTCATTTTCGAAACAGCACAGTTGAACGGTTACACAAAACAAACAATACAACAGATCATCTACAAAAAGACACAACAACAATACAGACGTTCTTTGACTACACTAACACGGACAGAACCTACACTTAAACGGATAACTGTGAACTACAACAATGACACCAAAAAACTCCGACCAATTCTCAGAAAGTTTGGTTTTGAATTAGTTTTCACAAGCAAAGCTAACCAACTTCAAACTCTCTTAGGATCCACGAAAGACCCGTTGGACAACTTAACAAAATCTGGTGTTTACAAAGTAACATGTAATCACTGTGACAAAATATACATAGGACAAACAAAACGCACACTCAACACACGATTCAAAGAACACATAACGGAAGTATCAAAAGCACACAAAGACACAGACAAGGAACTCATTCATCATTTTAAATCTAAAGTTGCTGAACATATTTTCAATGAAGGACATTTTTTGAATACTTCAAATATTAAACTCTTACGACACATTACAAACCCATGGAAACTTGATGTTGCAGAAAGTTTAGAAATTTACAAACAAAACAATAAAAAACTACTTAACAAGGATCAGGGCAATGAGTACACGTGGCTGTTTAAATTTTTACCTAACACACACAAAACATTACACAATACACAAAACACAAATTGACTACCTACCAAATCGGTAGGAAAAAATAACACAACAAACACCAATTGACTACCTACCAAATCGGTAGGAATTTTCCTAGCTTTAGGTATCTTATTGACACCCTGTTTTCTAACAGGTAGATACACCCCCTTTTTTTACAAATCTGTACCTACAATTTTGTACCTACAATTTTGTACCTACATTTTTATACCTACACTTTTACCCACACACGTACCTACACATACACTCCTAGTATAAATACCACAACGAATGCGAGGTTTTCTTCAGTCGAGCACTTGACACTGAAGAAGTCTGTAAGTCACAGACGAAATAGGCCTATCTGTCCGAAGATAAGCACAGTAGTAGAATTAAAAGGAATTTGCTTGTCCTTTCTAGTTTTTCTTTAAAAGAGTTATTCATTTTTTATTTTCTTTTGCAAAAGTGAAGTATTAGTGAAGTTTTTTTTAAATTAAACTAGAGTCTGAAGCAGATCTAACATGCTAGAAGCGCTTCCACACATTTCTCCAGGGAATCCTTCTCTTTCGGAATTCTCCCAGGGTTTCCTCCCGGAATTTCTGTAGGAAATGCACCATGAATTTCTCTTTTACGAGAATACCTTCAAGAATTTGTCCAAGGGTACTTCCGGAAATACATCAATTTAAATTTCTACATGATTATACTCTAAGATGAGTTAAGGCAGTATATGAGTATAAAAACTGTCTTTACGGAAATTCCAACAAGGACGTACTCGGAACAATATAATTGAAGGTTTATTTTTAGAAGAATAGAGATCCAAGACATTCGAAGATTGCTAATAATCATAGACAAACAATATGATTAATTGCTGAAAGAACTCCAGTTAGTCAAGGAAGACATTATGTACACATTAAAAAGAAAAAATCTTCGAACGGCTTCCCATTATGTTCTATTGAAAAAACTGTTAAAAGAAATCATCAAGACAATTTTGGATTAGTTCAAAAAAGAGTTCGTATTTTCCAAAAGAATTTAGCAATAATTTCCTGCGAAAGTTTTGTAGATTTTACAAAAAAAAGAGCTCAGGAAAAGTTATGCACGAGTAAAAATTAATCCCTTCTATTCCAGCAATTGGTCACCCCTACCAGCACGACACTGATTTATGTTGAACAAGCGAACTTTTTTTCAACGTATTGTACAAAACAGCATGACTGTTAAAGGATTACATAATTCTTTAAGAATATAGAGTTTTTATATTTATCTTTTGAACAGCTTCTCCAAAGACTGTGTGCTGATATAGTGTAATTCTCAAAAATACTGTCATATAAAAAGGGTGTTGGGCTGATGTGGGTTATGAAGTATATTTCGGAAAGCGGAATTTTGTGCATTTCTAAGCTGGTCTGTTAGTTAAGATTTCTTCAAAATGGCGTTGATTTGTAATTGCTTATTATTAATCAAATCTTAGGAAGACCCAATACCAAATAGAAAAAAAACGCACTAATTTATTGTGCTGAAAAAAACCGATCGATACACAATCAATGCAAACTGAAAATAACTCAACAAGCCCCACACAAAAATATTATCATTTCCCTCTGCCCTGCGGCCTCACCCCTGTTGATAGCAATCGACTAATTAAAACATATTTGCTTTGATGTTGACTTATTGCCTTTCTTCCCTGCATGTTGTTGTCACAACGGGGCAGAGTCAGAGTCAGTCGATCGAATCCTGGAACGACACGCAAACCTAACCGTGCAACAGCGTCGTCGTTTTCGTCGTCCCCGTTGTAGTCGTCAACAGAAAGGGAAACCGCATGAAAGCTCGTCATCGTGCAACACCTTTTGACGTAATCCATCATGATTGGTTGGAAGTGTCGAGGAAATAAAATTCCCTGCTAGAAGAAACCTGGAACGTTGATGGGATCAGGGTGGGGCGAGGTTATATGATTTGAGTCAAGGAACTCAATCGTTGGGTAGCAACGTCAAACACGTTTTTCATACGAAAAGTTTTCTTGATTTGGATTGGATCAAACATTGCTCCAACGTTTTCGTAGTATATCTAATATCTATGAAATGACTGTATTTTTATACATAGATGTTTGTCAGTTGATTCTGAGCATAACCTGTTATTCAAATGTTGCAAACAGAGATCTTCAATAACATAATAAGATATAACTGATGATGAAGAACCTTTCCCATTCTAGAAAATACATCAAAGATATTCTTGGTTTCGGACAGCTGTCTGGTTCTCATCACAAAACAGAGCATTTCCATTAAGATTAAATCCTTTCGTTGACGATTGCCTCCAGCAGCACACAATAGAGTTGATTAAAATGATGAGTCTGATACGATTAGGTGATTAAAGAACAGGCTTTCCAGATCCACAGAAACGGACGACATCGAAACCGTGTGTTGAATGAACGAAACAACGATTCCAGGAATCTCGTTTGCTAATTTGGAAAGGGCTGACGACGTTGACAACCCCCGATCAGAAGGACATTCACTTCTTTAATCGGACACAGCATTGAAATTCCATTCAAAATCCCCTTTTAGGAAAATCTTTTATCCCTGGACCGTAGCATTATCGGGCGGGAGACAACTTGACTATACTCTTGAGAACTTTCCGTTGCCCCAAAATATGAATGGGATGATGTTTGAATTGCCCTTCTATCCTTTCGTCGGCTCGTATGGATGTATGAACATTGAACGTCCCGTCCAACCAGTTGAAAAGTTAATTCCAACAAGAGAAGAATTTCGAATGTAGTGTAGGCACCGGTAGATAGAGAGTTTGCCCAGCAATAAATCATACTTAGAGTAGAAGACTCAAGGGCCCATATAGCCGAGGCGGTAAACGCACGGGTATTCAGCAAGACCATGCTGAGGGTGACGGGTTCGATTCCCGGTCGGTCCAGGATCTTTTCGTAAAGGAAATTTCCTTGACTTCCTTGGGCATAGAGTATCTTCGTGCCTGCCACACGATATACACATGCAAAATGGTCATTGGCAGAAGAAGCTCTCAGTTAATAACTGTGGAAGTACTCATAGAACACTAAGCTGAGAAGCAGGCTTTGTCCCAGTGAGGACGTTACGCCAAGAAGAAGAAGTAGAAGACTCACCGTTCTCTACAGATGGTTAAAGCAATTTCCTTCGATTTATTTAAAGCACAATGTTACCTACTATTCATTACACTTCCGCCACTCGAAGAATCTCAACTCAGCCATACTTGAATCTGTAGATGATGCACAGTTGCAAGCTATGAATAATGCATGGCATTCCTTCTTGCAAGGATACACGAAACATCCTTCAATTCTATCAACGACAACGACGACGACAGTGGCCGAAATGAAGAAGCTATGCATGCATTCCTTCGCAACGTGGTGGTAGCCAGACCGATCTCTCTCCCGGTTCCAGATAATGCCCCGCAGCATACAAATAATTGTGTTTGTTTACTTTGCCACCCACTTCACAGCTTGGCCTCCTTCTTCCATAAATATCACATCTACCGACGACTGGCTGTAGGAGTATGGGGAGAGCGGGGTGAAATGCATGCCGCAGGAAAGCGCTATGCCACCAGAATGAGCAAATTCGGAACACTAACCTCAACACCTCGTCGTACATGATATTACATAACACCGGAACCAGGATGAAACCTTGCGGGACTTCAGAGCACTTCCGACTCACCTCCGTGGCATAAACTAGTACTCGAGAATCTTGTACAGGTGCGCGGATATCCCCAGACGCAGGAGCATATCGGCAATAGCCGGCCAACTGGCGCTATTGAACGTGTTCCTTACATCCAGACAGAGTCACTACTGCACAGTAGCGAATCACTTTCCTCTTACGCTGGAGCGCTACCTTGGCGGTCTTTGTAACCGGCAGGATAGCGTCCACGGTCGACCTCCTCTTCCGGAAGCCGTATTGGCTATTCAAGAGATTATTTACACCCTCGGTTGTACCTCAACATTCTATTGAGGATAATCTTTTCGAGCACCTTCCTCGCCGAGTAGATCAAGCATATTGGTCTATGTGCTGACGGGTCTCCGGCTGGTTTCCCCACCTTTGGCAAGAGAACCAGGCTCTGCCGCTACCAAACCTCTGGGAAAACTCCATCGTCTAAACATTTCTGCATAACAGACCTGAACATCTCGGGAGTCTCTAGAATAGCTACTTTTAAGGCCAGGTTCGGAACTCCGTCATGACCTGGGGCCTTACCTACGCTAAGGGACTTTGCTATCCCCGCAAGTTCCAAATCAGTGAGCCTCTCCCAATCGCCAGCCCCAGTTCCCGGCTGTCCTACGAAAGAAAGCCAAGGACTAGGATCATAGCGCGGAAAAAGACCCGATCGTGATCCCCTCCAACATCTCCAGAGATTGCTATGTAGGAGTCATTACACCTCACGTATTGGTCATCACGATCTTGTAGGCATCACCCCACGAATTCGCATTGCCACTCTGATAGAGCCCCTCGAAGCAGGCCTTTTTGCTTGCCCTTATCTCGGTCTTCAGTTCGGCTTTTGCAGCAGCGTACACCACCCGCCGTTTGTTTCGCAGATCGTGCTCGCTGCATCCACCGCCTAGCTCGTAGGCAGGCGCGGCCCAGGTCCGCAATCGCTTGAGTCCTTGGGTGGACTCGCCTAGGCATGGTCGCATCGCATGCACGTGGGAGCACCGCTATCAGCTCGTCTCCGTCTAAACCAAGCGCATCCTTAAATACCCTTTCATAGAAGCATGATGTCTTCCACCTGCGAGGGCTTGGCCTTGGCCTAGCTGCCTCTTCCCATACCCACTGCCTGTTGTAGTCGATATTATAACGAACCGCCAGGTGATCGCTGTGAGTGTAGCTATGGTCAACTTTCCGAACAACTTGTTAGGACAGGACCACAAAAAGTAACGTCAATAACCGACCCCGCACCGTTCCGACTAAAGGTACCCCTTGATACTGACATTAGCCAGGTCGACACCTAGTACGGCCAGCGTATCTAGCAGGATCTGACCTCGCTGGTTCGTGAAACGGCTTCCCCTTTCCACGACCCAGGCATTGATGCCACCCGCTATTACCACCGCCCTTTGCCTTGTTAGCACGGTCGTCATACAGTCCAGCTTCTGGGAGAACTACTTGATCTTCCACTGCGGAGGCGCATAACAGCTACAGAAGAAGACCCCTTTTACTATGGCGAGCACGAAGACCTCATAGGTAGTCTAGTCTAGTCTACACATACACAGCCATTCATTGAAAGAATCCTGGAAAATGGTGGAATCGACTAATTCCATCATTTTTCTTGTCATTATTAATCCTTGCAGCACATCTGAGATGTATTACAAACATTAAAGCGGCCAGGCCTACTGTGCAGCGTTGTTATTGTTATTGAAATCAAAGAACGGGGACATCTCGTACCAACCGTTCCGTATACGAAGCATGAATATGAAATATTAACGGTGGGAGTGAGGTTGCTAAGAAGGTTAATGTCACTCCTTGGTCCTTGGAATCCTGGGATGGGACACAGGTATTTACCCCTGATGCCCGGGCCCTTATGCCACACGAAGACCTCATAGGTAGTAGACACAAACTCCTTGAGGGGCTATTTACTCGTCGTCCATATCGATGTCATTTTTTTGGACCCATCCGCAACCTAGTTGCTGGCGGGTACTCGGTATGGATCTGCTATGATGGCGGTATCCGTCTCCCACTCTGAAACCGCCCGACAAAGCAGTTGCTGATCCTCATCACAGTGGTTCAGGTTCAGCTGCGTTACCAGCACTATGATTTGTTCACTGCGGCTTTCTTGAAGGCCGCGCACCTTGGACCACCCGTTGGATGCCTGTTGTTTACGGATTTCCCGATACAAATCAGACAAATGGGTACCCAAGTAACACGCTTGTCACCGAAGCGTCACGGCGGCGCAGGTTTTTCAGTGACTTCTGCACAACAAAAACCTACGCCGACGTGACTTTTCTGTGACAAGTTTGTTATTTGGGTAGACTCGTGCAGCCTTGTAATAAATGGACAACTCTAATGTCCTTACGATCCATGTATTTTCTAAGCCCAATAATTATTTCATGGGTACGTGTAAGTTTTATACTACGTATGCCGGCTCCCAGATCTGAGAGCTTGCTCCACTCGTCATTGCCTCCAGGGTCTTTGAGTGCTTCGACTCGTCGGTCTTCATGCTGAGAGCGTCAACCTTGTTTCACTTGGCAACCTTCTACCTAAACGCTTTTTCGGCCTTACTACTTCTGTTTTTTTTACCATCCAATGAGCCATCTTACAATTCTCGCGGCCTTACCAGTGCTACCAGGGAGCTCCTCTCGTGACAATTGCCTCACACGCTTTAGCCACTGCTTGGAGACAATTTTCATCAGGCTATCAGTGAATTCGAAAGCCTCGATCTGGGTAGAATATGACATCTTCATCTTCTGCCGCTACCACTGCTGCCAGGAGCCTATTTTTATCTTGTTTTGCCGTGGTGTCTAGCCACCAAGAAGTGACAGCCAGTAGTGCGATCCAGATAGATAGATAGATCCAGATATCCAGAAGCACATCGAATGGCGATACTTACAACCAAAAAGGCCATATTGTGGTGGATGGTAGGGATAACATCCCCCGTCACGTAAGATACTTCTGGATTCACTGCTGCTTCTGTGATATTCTCGCCTTGTACCTAAAGTACGACCAGCTATACACAGGAACGGAAGACTCCCTCTGCACTGTGTACAATCGCCTGATGAATTCGTGCATCTGTGCCTTGTATGACGAACAAAACCCGGCTTCTAGTTCACCCACGTAGCTGGCTTTTGTTCACAACTAACACTAACTCGTTTACTGTTACTGTCACTTTTCTGTGTTCTTCAAACCACTTGATTCGCCTGAAAATAGTCGGCAAGTACTCCCTGATCCAGTGCTCCAAAACAGATCAATAAATCGATCATTACAAGTGATCATTGTTTAAAGCTAAGGTTACATATGCAACTGACCCTATACGGATGTCTATGCGCATAACTCCCTGGCCATTCATGAATGGAGATAATTGTAGACCGGGGTTGTCTACTCGAGAGTTTCTTGGATTTTCCGTTGCCTTGTAACTAGATTGCCACATCATTGAGAGTAAGCTACAATCAACACCAGAGACTATTTTCCGCCTTTTGCAACCCCTTTCTTTTTTAGATACTCAATAGTTTTTCCATTCCAATGATCCGACGCCGACAGTTGGTTTAAAGCGACGTGAATAGGATAGCATTCAAAAGGCGATACCGTTTGAAGAAATTTTTCCAACGACTTACTTCCTCTATGGAGCCACCATCACCTTCTAAAACGACCAAACAAGGTCTGAGCTTTTGTTTGTAACGAAGGGTGTTAACGACGATATCTTAGTCCATCCCGCTTCCTGCAGTTATAGGAAACTACCAGCTACTGCCCAGCCCACTGTAACCTGCCGTGTTTTATTCACTGCACTATATCCATCTTATCATTTGCATACAATTCGTTCATGCGACGCCGCTAGTACTGTATTACATGATGTCGATATCATAGAACACGTTGAATAAATCATAAAAAAATCGCAACAGAACGATTGTGAAAATTTACATTATCATGATTACTTCAATGACGCATTTTATACCGATTGCACCCTACATCCCGCGGAAGCAGTGACTATCTTTCAACCCTATACCATGGTTTCTATCAGTTAGCATCCGCCCTACTCAGGAAGCCGCCCAAATAGAACAAGCTACCTCGCTTGCCACAATTAATATTCGGATGCGAGATTTATGATGATCTGAGAAGACCCGGGCGAGGTTTCATTGCCGCTTCATTTCCACCAGTTGAATAAAGTTAAATCGTTTAGGTGCGTTTAAAGCCGGAATGATTTCGGCACTGCTGTTAGACGAAATCCTTCGTCCTCTGATTTCGGTTCGCCTGTTTCGATTTCACACAGTTTATGCAAATTGTAATGGTTTTATGGCATCATGTTTCGGTCGGCACCGCTACCGCATCGTCTGTTGCTGGCGGCTGATGTGACGTGGCAGTGGCAATCCTGTTGAATTCCGGCTCAGTTGGAGTGGTACTACTTGAAGAATTAATTGGGCTTAAGACTTACCGAGTTTACCAGAAGGATTCTGGGCACAGTTATCGACTTGTTTGTGCATTCGCATGACAATGTTCTTGAAACTTTAAATTAATTCATCGTTTTTGAATGTACATATCATGACATGTTCGCTCAAAAGTTGAATAAAAAAAAAATTCAGAGATAAGGGAATCGAAATAATAACGACAATAGTGAACATGTTCACCTCAAAAATTTAAGCAAAGGAAACGGAAGCGTATTTATATTGGTGTACAAATTTTGTAAAGTGAAGGAGTTTGGTCGTCATCAGCCGAAGCTAAGCTGCTACATACGTTGTCAATAGAACCAGTCCAATTGTCCAACAATCATCCAAGGCTCAACAAATCTCCAAAACTCCCAACAAATTATCCCTTCAAAAGCACAGAAATGCACTCAACCTGCTACCGATAAACCTGTCCAATCAACTAGAAACGAGTCCTAAGCTGACACTAAGCCACAGCCGAGAATTTAAAAATTCATACGTCTAACAAACACTCCACCAGATTCTGCACGTCTCCGCCGAATTGCACACATCAAACCTGATACCCGCCAACCCACGAACACGGTTACGGTAAGCGAGACGACAAAGAGGGCGGATTTTACTGCGTGTGCCACACGTCGCCCGATTAAAGTTGTATCCCACGTTCCACCTTCAATCGGTATGCAGACAAAGCAGCCAGCGCCAGCGAGCAGCGGTTCGATCCAACATCCAACCAGACCAGACCATCAGACCCCGGTAGAGGTATGTTGATGTTGATAGGAGCATGTTAGCCACCACCGCCACCCAAACATCATCTCTCGCACAGGTTCATATGGTTTGTGGCCGAATGTGGGTGGTGAATAGGTATGTTTTTCAGAACAACATGGAATCCGCAGTAAAAAAACTACGAGGGAAGCATTCCACTTTAACACTTAAACTACTGAGGGGGTAAAAACTCCCGCGAACTACCAAGGGTCCAAAAAAAGTCGGAAGTCCAACTTTGACACGGCATTTCTCGGCCGTTTTCCAACCGATTTCAAAACTTTTTTTTGCGATGGAACCGGACAGGTTTCAAGATCATCGTCCATTTGAAAAAAATATAAAATAGATGCGTCTACCCAAAGTTATTAAGCAAAAGGCACTTCCTAGTTTTTTTGAGAGCGCATTTTTTTCGCACATTGATCAATAAAACAAAATTTAAAGCGATGACATATGGTTTTTTCGACTCTAAATCATGCGAACAGCTGGAGTGAACATGTTTATGCAAAATTAGTGATTTTTCAGTACACTGATATTCTACCTTACTCAAAAAACTGCTAAAATACCCTATTTTTCACATAAAATAAGCAATAAATCAAAATTCAAAGCGATGACATATAGTTTTTTGGTCTTAAATTGTTCGTAGGATTGTACTTGACATTTTTGATGAATAATGAAAATGTTCTAATTACACTCTTATTTTGTTTTACCCGGAAAACTACGAAAATTCCATACTTTTTACACAAAGTAGTCAACAAAACTAAATTTAAAACGATAACATGTAGTTTTTTAGCCTTGTAATGTTCGTTTGGGGGACATACTTGAAGAATAATAGTGATTACACTCAAATTTTGATTTACTCAAAAATCAACGAAAGTACCACATTTTTCACGCATAGTGGTTAACAAAAATAATGGCTTACAATGCAAAGTAGTTTTTTGCCTTTAAATTATTAGTGAAAGCGTACTGGACGTTCTTGATGAGTTATAGTGACGTTTTCACGACACACTTAATTTATTTTACTCGAAAAGCTACAAAAATACCATAATTTTTATACAAAACAGTCAATAAAACAAAATTAAAAGCCATAACATGTAGTTGTATGGCCTGAAATTTTCCGTTACAATGTACTGGACCTGTTTTTAATAAAATGTTGATGTTTACAATACACTTATATTTTGTTTTATAAAAAAAATGTACGAAAATACCACAAAAAAGCGAATAAGTCAAAATTTAAAGTAATGATATGTAGTTATTCAACTTTGAATTAATCGTAGTAGTTTAGTGGATTTATTTGAACAACCCAAGTGATGTTTTACTACACTTATATTTTATTCCACTCGGAATACTAGGAAAATAGCACATTTTTCAACAAATAAAAATATAGACAATGCATTCTGGTTTTTTGCCTTGAATTTTTTCGTGAAATGATAAACATTGAACAATAATACCGCCTTCATGACACTATTAATTTATTTTACCAAACAAGTTTTTAAAATACCATAATTTTCTTACAAAATAGTCAATAAAACAAAATTTAAAGCAATGACATGTAGTTGTTAGACTTTAAATTTTCCGTTAGAATGTACTAGACATATATTTGATAAAATTTTGCTGTTTACATCACATCCACATTTTGTTTTACTATAAAATCACGAATGTGCTATACAATGGAAGTGTTCATGTATTTTTTACTTCAACTTCTGATTGGATAGCTGTTCCTTCCCAAATAGCATTCCATAAGCAATTAGAATAGAGGTATTAAAGTTTTAACATGACTACTTTCAGTATGTTACCACGCAACGCAACGCAACGCAAAAATCACGAATGTGCCATATTTTTCACACCAAATAGCCAATTACACAAAATTCAAAACAAACACATGCAGATTTCATTGCTGATTTTTTGTACCAGTTTCATGTTATCTTCTACCTGAAAAAAATACAAGGTAAACCGAAAATCCACCAGGGATTTTTTTTAATTTTTATTTATTTGAATCCATTTGCGTCTCCTGAACATGCAGTAGCAATCACCAAAAAATAAACGGAAATCCCGTGAAAATGAAAAAAAAGTTACGAACTTAACTGGTTTCCAAAGTTAAGGTTAGGTTATGTGTCTTTATTAGAGAGATTTTCAGCCTTCTTTCATTCCTGTTTCTTGGGGTTCCTTTTCGAATTCCTCTAGGAGATTCTTTCGTATTTCTATCAACGTTTTTACCCTAGATTCAAACAGTTGATTTCGGAAAAAATCGTGGAGAATATTGCAGGATTTCTGAAATCCAAATATTGTATCCTGAAGGTTTTCATGGGAATCCTATAGATTTTCTTCCAGAGGTTTTCCAATGTTTGCTCTCAGAGTCTCTCGTTGGATTTTTCCTCCTGCGTTTTGCCCAAACAAATTTTCGTGGAATTTATTCTCTTTTCTCCTGGAATATACCTCAGATGTTGTCGAAGAATTTCTCTTAGAGTTTCTCTTGGAATTTCTCTTCAAGGTTTTCCGCGATTTCTTTCGGTATTCCTCTTGGTACTCCTCCATGAGATTTTCCCGGGATTTCTAAGGTATTTACAGAAATTATTGCTGGGATTTCAACTAAGGCTCCTCCCGGTTTTAAGAGGAGTTTTTCACGAGTTTTCTGAAGGAATTGCTTTTGGGATTTCTCCCGAAGTTTTAAGAAATTTCAATGATTTTTTTTCTGGAGCTTCTCCCCGGATTTCTACAGAAATTTCATCCGGGATATTTTATTAAGGTTCTCGCGAGAGTTTTTTGAAATTTCACCTGAGATTACTCTCGGAGTTTGTGCTATAGAAGCTGAAATACAGAACTCCAAACTTAGGCATTTTGTATGAAAATCGGTCAATGCGTCCAGTACTGCACTTTTCTAGGAGTGTTTCTCGGAAAACCTCCTGCTTGAGATAACCTTCAAAATTCATTGTTGTAAATTCTCGGAGACATGTCGGAATGAATCCACGTGATTTTTGCGAGAAATTCTGCAATGAGGAACGCAAGAGAAACTTCGGAAGAAATCCTAAAAACTGGGAATCTCGAAAAAAAGCTCTGGTAGGAAATATTTAGAAAATTCATGAAAGAACTTTGAAAATCTGTAAGAGAAATCCCGGGAGAAACTCCGGATGAAAACCAGCGAAGAAATTTCAGTTCTTCCTTTCAGTGCACCTTTTGGGAAATTGCTGAAAAACAAATGTATATAGAAGAGTTTCTGAAGTAATACCGTAAAAAGGGGTAACTTTGATAGTTTTTCAGCAAATTTCCCTAATATTATTCCTCTGTTATAATTGCAATGTAAAGATTGGCCAGTTTTTATTGTTTTGTGTCATCAATATTTTTTTTCATATGAGCGAGAATCATATTTTCATTTTGGGGAAACTTTGATAGTGCTCTGAAAAACATATTAAATCACAAAAAATATAACAGATTGCAACGCAAAGAGTATCAGCATGATGGGAAAAGCCGTATGAAATATGATAGGTTAATTTATTGTATCAAAACATGAAGAATTTTTTAAAATTATAAATAAGTAAGTGAGTCACTACTCAACCTGAGTGAAAATCTAAAAGCACTGAGATACAGAGCCTCAGATATCAAAAATCATTATCTGTGTAAAATATATTTTTTACGGTACATCAACATGTAACTATATGCTGCGCATAGTAAGTTCCTAAGGGCCCATATAGCCGAGGCGGTAAACGCACGGGTATTCAGCATGACCATGCTGAGGGTGACGGGTTCGATTCCCGGTCGGTCCAGGATCTTTTCGTAAAGGAAATTTCCTTGACTTCCTTGGACATAGAGTATCTTCGTGCCTGCCACACGATATACACATGCAAAATGGTCATTGGCAGAGGAAGCTCTCAGTTAATAACTGTGGAAGTGCTCATAGAACACTAAGCTGAGAAGCAGGCTTTGTCCCAGTGAGGACGTTACGCCAAGAAGAGGAGAGGAGGAGTAAGTTCTCTTATTTGAGTAGTTTGAAATTTTTTGTAAACAAATTTAGAAAACAACGAGTGTAATTGAAAGATCACTATTGTTTATCAAACAAGTCTAGTACTTTTTTTACAAATAATTTCATGGCAAAAAAGCTATAATGCATTGTCTCCAATTTTTATTTGATGACTACTTTGTGTGCAAAATGTGGTATGTTCCTAGTATTGTGAGTGATATAATATAGGAGTGTAATAAAAACATCACTTGGGTTGTTCAAATATATCCACTAAACTACTACGATAAATTTAAAGTTGAAAAACTACATATTATTACTTTAAATTTTGGCTTATTCGCTTTTTTGTGGTATTTTCGTATATTTTTTATATAACAAAATATTAGTGTATTGTAAACCTCAACATTTTATTAAAAACAGGTCCAGTACATTGTAACGGAAAATTTCAGGCCATACAACTACATGTTATGACTTTTAATTTTGTTTTATTGACTGTTTTGTTTAAAAATTATGGTATTTTTGTAGCTTTTCGAGTAAAATAAATTAAGTGTGTCGTAAAAACGTCACTATAACTTATCAAGAACGTCCAGTACGCTTTCACTAATAATTTAAAGGCAAAAAACTACTTTGCATTGTAAGCCATTATTTTTGTTAACCACTTTGCGTGAAAAATGTGGTACTTTCGTTGATTTTTGAGTAAATCAAAATTTGAATGATTACATTATTCTTCAAGTATGTCCCCCAAACTGCTACGAACATTTCAAGGCTAAAAAACTACATGTTATCGTTTTAAATTTAGTTTTGTTGACTACTTTGTGTAAAAAGTATGGAATTTTCGTAGTTTTCCGGGTAAAACAAAATAAGAGTGTAATTAGAACATTTTCATTATTCATCAAAAATGTCAAGTACAATCCTACGAACAATTTAAGACCAAAAAAACTATATGTCATCGCTTTGAATTTTGATTTATTGCTTATTTTATGTGAAAAACAGGGTATTTTAGCAGTTTTTTGAGTAAGGTAGAATATCAGTGTACTGAAAAATCACTAATTTTGCATAAACATGTTCACTCCAGCTGTACGCATGAATTAGAGTCGAAAAAACCATATGTCATCGCTTTAAATTGTGTTTTATTGATCAATGTGCGAAAAAAATGCGCTCTCAAAAAAACTAGGAAGTGCCTTTTGCTTAATAACTTTGGGTAGACGCATCTATTTTATATTTTTTCAAATGGACGATGATCTTGAAACCTGTCCGGTTCCATCGCAAAAAAAAGTTTTGAAATCGATTGAAAAACGGCCGAGAAATGCCTTGTCAAAGTTGGACTTCCGACTTTTTTTGGACCCTTGGTAGTTTAGGAGTTAATGAATTTCCCTCTTCCGTGCAAGAGTTTTGACTCTGGGGCCGAAAGCAACAACAACAACAGCAAGGTCCAGTGTACAGGACGATTCGGAAAAAAGAGCATGTACTCTAGGGTGGGCCACTTATGTAACTAGGAGCGAGAAACCCTAAAACTAGAAAAATACTAAATCTTGCTAATGATGAAAAGGGCACTGTAAAACCGCATAAAGTTCTTCATCTGACACATACCAATTGGTCAGCTTGTGACTAATTTCTCTAGTAGAATTGTCTAACACTTCATCTCTGGCAGATATTTACCATGAAGGTTGGGCAGTTGCCTATGTTAAGGAATCCAAGATCGGTACTACTTAAGTATTCCATTTAAATGGAGCCTCTCAAGTTAATGTCTGAGCTGCCCAGATGATATGGTGAGCATTAGCACCACTGCCAACAGTTAGCGGAAGGCCTTATCGTCGGTTTCCTGCAATAGGGGCACAACTCAAAATTTGTCATTTTTGAGATTTTGATGGCAAATGATGAAAAACTATGCAAACTTTCATCTCACAAAGACTCGTTCCGAAATTCGTTGAGAAACTCGAGATTTTTGCATTTTCACCAATTTTCCGAAATAAAGGCACAACTCAAAATCAGTCAACTTTTTCAATAGTCGTTGAAAAATAGTAATCCAAAATTCATGAAACCGATAGTCCTTCAGTCCCCCTCCATGATACAACAGTCGAAATTCGTTTACTTTTGTAGAATAATGAGATAAATAAGTGAACTTGTAGGAGGTGCTTCAAGGTTGCCAATTTTAAAACGCTCATTCTGAAAATTCACATTTTTTGAGTTGTGCCCCTATTGCAGGAAACCGACGTTATGCGATGACTTGTTTGAAAGCATCCATAGAGGACGGTTCATCATGCGGTAAATACACCGAACTATAGACGTATTTTCTGCTGAATTTTCCAACTGATACACGCGAGTTTTCCATTGCATTTGTACTCAAAGTAGCAAACGCCAGATTCACAAGGTTTGCCAGATAGAAATTTTCCTTGCGAAAGTAAGATTCTTGGACTACGGTCCCTTGGGCTGTATCATTTTGCATGAGTCCGCAAAGATTGATCGTTACTGTTCTTTTATGCTGTAGATTGATCTGAGCTATCGTAACAGTAGAGACTATCCAAACTAGGCAAGATTAAACTCTGTGCTATAACAGCAGTACAGACAACAGCAGCAATAAAACCACATCGGTATCGATTGAAAAACGACAAAGTCGAGAATACACAGAATACACTGTGCAAATCGCATAATCCCACCATTATTTAGCCTCAAGTTTGAGACTACAGAAGGGCATCTGATAGTCTCGGAGAAACACAAGGTCCACTGTACCATTGCTCCGGTTAGCGCGCAGTAAGGGCAAAATACCACAGTTAGGTTTTTTTTATCTGTATTAACGAGATTTTTAGCCTTAGGCTAGTTCATCTCGAGACCCACGCTTTACTTCCCTTCCGAAGGAAGAACTCACATGTTGTGAGTTTGTCGGGAATGAAATTCGATCCCAGGTCCTCGGCGTGATTGTCAAGTGCTCTAACCATCCCACCAGGTCCGCTTCCGGTTAGGGTTTCATTAGACCCCCCTACCCTAGTCATTCATTCCTTGGCACGGTAAGCATATAGCTACATCACACCATGAATTAAGGGTCGCAACAGGCGGTCCGTAGTGTTATGCTTAGCCAATTAAGACAACCGTTACCGGCACTACACAGCTATCTAGGCTGATCAAGAAAGGATGTTAATATTGATGGTTAACCAGCTCGAACAGCCAAGTAGAAGAAATATATTTAAAAAAGTTGGAGGGGTTATATACTAGACACGACCGCAAGTCTGACGTTGAATAACGTCCGTTTATGCATTAGTTTCGATTATTGAATGCTGTTTTAACATTAATAAAGCCTGTGATGTGAAACTTTAGTTTGGTTTAGTTTGATTGTAGACGGCAATTGATAGGGGAGTTTAATTTATCATTATTTTCGATCCGATTCATTCCTTATGAACTTTGCCGTTCAATTTGAATAGGTCGTAAATTTGCTGGGATTCCTATACAGATACGACCTATTCAAATCGAACTCAGAACTCTTTAAACCTGTGTACTAGCCCAGCACTAGGTTTTCTTGGTTCACCATTTATGAGCAGCCCAGGTACTGGTAGTCGTAACTAGTTTCTCTTTCATTAAACTATGTTGTTGCTCTCGAAATACAGTGAGTCAATTTGCAAAATAATTTCAGAGGGCCAACTGTAGTTTGCTAGACCTTTGAATTTCTTTGGATGCTAACAGGTAATTATTTTGCGAAGAAAATTGATGCAGATTTCAAATCCTCTCACTCAATTTCTCTGCTTTTGCAGGTTTATATATAGAAATTTAGAATGGACGCGACAAGACTTGTTCAGCGTAGTAGTTGGTTTTAAAATGTTTCCATAAACGAATTTTTCAAAACCATTTAAAAATCTTTACCTATAACAGAATTGTCTTGGTAACCGTTCATTTTATAAGAGTTTAAACAGATGCAATCCAACAGATCATTCAAAAATGCAAATCATTAAGCTTTTGCTAATTGGTGGACTGGAATTACCAATATGTAATTATATAACTAAGAATTTCTAGATATCATACAGTTTTCTTCTAGATTGTGTGGCAAAAATGGGCATAGAAATGTTTAATTTTTGCGGACACAACACACATTAAAATTTGGCTGGGAAATATAAAGAATGCTACAACAATCTAATATATTTCCACTATTCCGCTTGCAAAGTTTATGCTACGGTTTTAAGACTTAGTCGGTTTTGACATATCGTCGGTTTCCTGCAATAGGGGCACAACTCAAAAAATGTGAATTTTCAGAATGAGCGTTTGAAAATTGGCAATCTTGAAGCACATCCTACAAGTTCACTTATTTCTCTCATTATTAGACAAAAGTATACGAATTTTGATTGTTGTATCATGGAAAGGGACTGAAGGACTATCTCTTTCATAAATTTTAGATGACTATTTTTCATCGACTATTGAAAAAGTTGACTGATTTTGAGTTGTACCTTTACTGCGGAAAATTGGTGAAAATGCAAAAATCTCGTGTTTCTCATCGAATTTCGGAACGGGTCTTTGTCAGATGAAAGTTTGCATGGTTTTTCATCATTTGCCATCAAAACCTCAAAAATGACAAATTTTGAGTTGTGCCCCTATTGCAGGAAACCGACGATATTTGTGACCCGACGCGTCGTCTAAGAAAATTATTCGATTCACTCTTGTGAGGAACATTTTTGAAGCCCTTAGAAAGGCTGTTTAATTTCATTTGTCGTACAATAATTGTTCAATTGTTGCATGAGGTGAAAATCGGTAGCTATGCCAACCAAACCCAGAACGGCATCGGTGGCGTTGATTCCGATGGGGGTTTTGCGATGGCGATGCTGCGCAAACTCGGGGCAAAAGAAAGCCCTCGTTGTTGCCGCGCACCAGTTTGAACTGGCTGATTGCTCCACTGGCGCCGTGTACAACGATGCGTAGGAGAGCGTAACAGCAGACAACCACCGCGCTCGGCTTGCCAAAGCATACTGATGGAAAACGCAAACGGAGAAACTGGCTAGCTCTCCTTCGATGCGATCCCCTCGAGGGGTCACGAAAGAATAAAGAAGATGAGAAGAAGCAGTTTGCTTTTATACGGCACAATCGCCTGGCTTCCCCTCTCGAACGTGATTGGTTAGATGTGAGGGGAGTAAAATTTAGCAATGCCATACAAATTTATCTGCATTAATTTATTATAGCGGAGTATTAAAATATACTAAAATGATTATTATTAGCCATTGCCAAATCAGTAGGTAGGCTTAGCATTAACCAATATTATAATGTTTAGTAAGGAATGGCAGTATATAGTACAAAAGTCATGTATTTTCGACCAAAATTTCTAAAGATTACAGATATTTGAAGTTCTAAAATTCTTATTGAAATTTGGCAGCGCTGGTTAACAGTTTTCATTTCCAGCAAACCTGCCATTTTTCAAAATTGTAGAAATTTCAAACAGATTTATGATGCGCGCATAAGTTTAGGCTTTTGTTACCGTATCTTGAATTTAGAATAGATTCTACATCAAGCGGTTAAAATATTCCCAGTTGTTGCCATGGCCATCCGCTACCGCACTGGGAAAATGCGAATGAGCCACCGCCGCGGCTGCTTCTAGGTTGCTGGCGGTGCTCTCGAAGTAGGTTTCAAAATGTTTGCAGGAATTCGAATCAACTCTTACGTGGAATTTAAAATTGTAGCCCTAATAATGGCTGTTTAATTTTGATCTGAGAATTTTGATTTCACAAAACCAAACCGCGTTACTGCCGTGTCGTCGGCGCCCATCCGCTTCCGAACTGAGGAAATGATAAATTATTCCACCACCGCCGCTGCTGCTCGGTTGTCTTCGGTGCGTCCCGTCACGCGTCCGTTCGTCTACCGCGGTCGACAGCGTGAGAATGTGCTGTGAGAAGAGAATGCTGAGCGTGCCGAGCTGTGCTCCTCCGTATCTGACGAACGAGCTGCCGCACGCGAAGAGGCACCGACCACCGCACTCGGCTTGCCAAAGAACACTAAAGGAAAACGCAAACGGAGCAAACTGCACAGCTCTCTGCCGATGCGTTCCCCTCGAGGTGTTGATGAAGAATGAAGGAAGAGGGGAAGAAGAAATAGCTTTTATACTGCCAGGCGCCCGACGGAAAACTCCAAAGCTGTGCTCGAACGTGATTGGCTGAATAAAACATGGGTTCACTTTTCCTAAATTTTCAATAGTTCGCTGCTGAAAATCAATAGTTGTTATTAATTGACATAATTGCTGGAAATATTTGCGTCTGATCGGTGCTAAAATTTTTAAAATTCGTTCATAAATGACTGAGTTATTAGCGTTCAAAAGCTGACCACTTTTCGTGACGCGGCCGATTTTTGGTTTTTCTGAAGTTACACCCCTATATGTTGCCGAAGGACGTTATTCAACGTCAAAAAAACCGAAAAACACTTTCAGGTTCCATTTTTATTCATACATTGATGGACCACCCTAGTGTGCTCGAACCAGGGGAGAAACGTGCTATTAGAGATAGAAGTAAAACTGAAGTGTGTAGGTGTAATAAAAATATTGTTTTATAACTTCACGCCTTCTGGGCTTTGCTTGGAATGTTGAATCGGAAATTGGCGACAAGACCGAACAAAGAGTTTTTCTGTTTCACTTTTTTGTGACAATTGTGTTTACACCATTGTTGCAATAAGCCAATATCCGAGGATTCGTTGCCTCGGGCGTTGAATTCTAAAGCAATCAAAATAATAGATTGATCCAGTGAGATCGATATGCACAAAGCACCATAAAACGTTTAACTGTAAAACAAAAATTCGCTCCTTTCCAGTGCAAAACATGATGCTCGACCAGTCCCTTCCATTGTCACATTCACAACCTTTTTGCCAGTGACACCAGGAAATGAATATTCAAAATACGATGTTGCTCCCTTCGCTTCGGATGCGAACAGAACGTTTCAACAGGGCCGTTCGACTCAGCTTTTCACTTTCGCTCACCAGTTGGGTTAGAGCAAGATGGTTACCATAATTCACCATTATAAAGTTCGCATCCAGGATGGCCTGCGGGTCGCGGACACAGAGATCCACAACAAACAACTGAGCCCAGTCGCGGCGGTTTTTTTTTTAACTCATAAAAACACGGAAGCACGTGCCCATCTCCGCCCGGCAGCAGGACCGAACGAGTGATGGAAGATGAGACCACAGCTGCTTCGTAAAATTTAATGTGCTTCAACCGCAGCACTTTGGCACTACTACAGCGCCAAGCAACAGCAGGATTTACACGTTGCCTTCAGTGGTGCAAGTGAGCGATGATGTTAAGCGGAGTTGATCCTTCTAGGAGTGGAATACCTTCAGAAGTGGTCACGGTATCCTACCGCTGCAGCATGCAAGGCGAATCGCGTTTTATCTAGCCGTCATAAATTATAAACTGCCATGAACATACTTTATATATTTGAGCAATTGTTGGAAATTGCAGAGGAACAGTTGGTGATTGGTCTGAATTGCGCATTTCTGGGTGAACAAGTTCAGCCTACGACATTGTTGTTCTATGGTCAGGGCTCGAAAATGCCGCCTCACTGCAATTTTCGATGTCTAGAGGTATTTGAGAGAGCCTCCTTAATCAGACGAATATCCTTTTTTTTCCTTAACCGTAAGCAATGGGGAGGGGATCAGCCCTGTAGGACCTGTAGCTCAGGTAGTGGGAGACTCGGTCTTTCTCCTATGCCAACGAAGGAGAAGGGACTACTTTTTCGACCTAACCATTAACCGTGCCCATGTCCACCACCAGTACACCACAGGTACACCACTAGCTATCGATTCCGAGAGGGGCTAGTGAATTTTTCATCCTCGAGGTTAGCTGCTTAGAGTTACAGCTGCGGTTTTTTCACAAGTGCCGGATCACTATGCAGTCTTCGGCAAAGTTGTTCGGCATATCCTAGGCTATACTTTAACGTCATAAGTTAGGTTGTTTTAGACGAAAAAATTTAATTTATGAGAAAAATGCAAAAAAGCACGTTTTCCCATACTAACTTTCATACAAATTTCAATCGCAATGCGGAATACGGGGAAGCAACCAATCGCTCCCAAATTTTGCACAGATGTTTTGGACGCTAAAAGGAATCGAAAAAGCTTTGTTCCAAAAAATCGACTTTGTTGACCCAGTCTAGTGTGGGGATACCGGGGTACCTGTACAAAATTCTCGAAAGTTACTTTCAGAATCGTGTACTAGTCTACGACATCCGGTGGGTCGGAAGTGCTTTCACATAACCTCAGGAGTCCCGCAAGGTTCCATCCTGGTTTCGGTGTTATGGAATGTCATGTACGACGAGGTGTTGAGGCTAGAGTACCCAGTGGGAGTGGAGATTGTCGGATTTTCCGACAACATTACGCTCGAAGTCTACGGTGAAACGATCGAGGAGGTGCAGTTGACTACCAACCACTCGATCAAGGTTGTAGAGGCGTGGATGCGGTCCAGGAAACTGGAGCTGGCTCACCACAAGACTGAGGTGACGGTTGTTAACAACCGGAAGTCAGAGCAGCCAGCGGAGATCAGTGTAGGTGAGTGCACTATCCTGTCAAAGCGCTGCGTCGAACACTTGGGCGTGATGATCGACGATAAGCTTACCTTCGGTAGCCACGTCGATTATGCCTGTAAAAAAGCCTCCACAGCTATTGCGGCACTGTCCCGGATGATGCCCAATAGCTCTGCGGTGTACACCATTAAGCGCAAGCTTTTGGCTAGCGTTACTACGTTCATACTAAGGTATGGCGGCCCGGCGTGGGGCACTGCGCTAAGTACTGAATGCTACCGACGGAAGTTGGGAAGTACTTACAGGCTTATGAGCCAGAGGGTTGCGAGCGCGTACCATACCGTGTCACACGACGCTCTCTGCGTCATTACTGGTATGGTGTCTACCGGCATCCTTATCAATGAGGACATGGAGTCTTCGAAATGCGCGGCACAAGAGGCATACGCAGGACTGTCAGGATGGCCTCTATGGTCAAATGGCAGCGTGCGTGGGACAGTTCCACCAAAGGAAAGTGGACCCTTAGGTTGATACCGAGGGTAGATAGTTGGATTAATAGGTGCCATGGGAAAGTTACATTCCACCTGACACAGGTCCTTTCAGGTCATGATTGCTTCCGACAGTATCTACACCGTTTCGGGCATGCGGATTCTCCCGAATGCCCAGTGTGCAATGGTTTAGAGGAACCGACGGAACACGTTTTGTTCGTGTGCCCGCGTTTTCGCACAATGCGTGACCGCCGGCTTGCCACATGCGGGGAGGACACAACTCCGGACAATTTGGTCCAGTGGATGTGTAGGGATGAGTTTGGCTGCTGGAACGCCGTTTCAACGGCTATTACCCATATCGTCTGGGAGCTACAGAGGAGGTGGCGCGTGGACTCGGAGAATGACTAGTTCAGATGCAGTACAAGAGGTGGTCCAGGGGTTCGGAGTCGGCTTCGTAAGTCACACCGGTGCCCTGCGGTCGAGATCGACCCTTACAACGATTATGTGGCCGTGAAGAGAACATACTGTAGCGTTGCTGTCGTGGCGTCGGTCTACTAGGTTGGATCCGAGCCCGCGGTTGGAAAGGGGTTCCCGGTAATGACCGGCATGTGGAGACTCTACTGTCAGCAACCTTTCGGTGCAGCTGGTAGGGCCTGAAGGGTAGTGATACCCTTGCCTTCAACATGTCAGATCGGGCTGCACGAAGGCATCACTTCTAGATGCTTGTAAAACAGTCGGGCGTGAGCGTGAGGTTCATGTGAGGGTGTTGTATAAATGAGTGTTGATGTTCGACTACAAGGACACAATGTCAATGACGGAGTTTAGCTACTGCGCAGCATCCTCCATGGCAGAAAGTTCAACTCCTTGCTGATAGCCATCACCACCAACACTCTAATTATGACACTTTGTGCACAGCAATTTGCGAAGGGGTCAAGCTATCCACTATAGCAGTAGGGAACTATCGCTACTAACTGATGTCTGTGCCCAGTTACCCCATAGGCTAAGTTAACGATCGAGAATCTTTATTCACCCCATCGATCATTCATACTCTGCTCATTGCTTATCACCATCACGGATGATTCGGTGCAAATGCGCAGCAAACGGCATGTTGTGTTGGTTTGGTCACATTGGGAAGAACGGCAGAATTAGATAATATTCCAGCGAACCAGTCAGAGGCCGGCGATTCCGTGGCAGTTTTGGAGGACCTATGCCAGAAAGAAGATGAAGATAATGATAATCCGGCTTTATGATTTAATGCCACAGGTCATTTGTAAAATGGCTCTTTGCACCATTACCAACATTCAGACAAAAATTAGCTCACCTGAAGCTATCTTTAATAAACGCCGGAAGCTGTTGTAAGGTATAAAATTAATTACAATTTGCATTTTTTACCAATTAAGGTGCCTCTTTCCACTTTCTCCACGCACGGCCCTGCAGACAGTTTCAGGAAGGATAAAGTTATCCATTCGGTAAAGTGATTTTAATGAACATCAACGGAGCCAAGCCCGACTCTTCCCACCCAACAACACATGAGATGAGATTATGCAAATAGAGGACAATCATAGAGCAGCTTCCGCCATCTCTAAGAGCATCATTAAACAGGATACGCAGACGGGGCCAAATTTCTTGCGGTTTCTACACACGCCAGAAGTTAACCACCGGCCGGCGAGCGAGCGTCACTTTGTGCAGACTCAATATCAAACATATGCTGCCATGCGATACACCACCGACTTGGAGCGCCTGGTGGTGGAGCTTTTTAGACACGAAACTTTATTGAGCCGGCGCGACGACGCGTTGTTGTCTGATGGCTTCTAGCCGGATCTAGAGCGCCCATGTGGGAGGCGCCACGGCGGCTACGCTTTGTTGCTCGGGTTTAATTAAGTCAACACACAACAACAGCAGAGATTAACTGCGGTAAATTATCCATCACTCTGTTAATTATCCCAATCTGTTGTTGTTGTTGTCGAGTTAAAGTAGAATCCGCATGTGGATGAGGTGCGGGAGAGGAATCAACCTGTGTCAGGTAATCTCGGCTGCTCGTGGCGAGGTTGGCAGTCTACGACAATATTCCATGGAGTTCATGTTTCACGCTTTAGCACACAAGCTTAGCCGGGGTAACGCATCTGTCACACGTGGTTTTTGCCAATCTCACAGTCGGTTTAGTGGCAACCAGTCAGTTTACTCTAGTTAGAACAGTGGTTCTCAACGCATTTTAGTTTGATGTATTTACTATTACTCCAAAAATATGCACAGTCAACAATATGCACATCACCACAAAGCAAATAAACCGACCGGATCTATAGATATTAATGTGTCATCCTTTCATCTTGATGCTTTACGTAAACAATTTTACCTTAATGCATAACATGATACACTTTGTTCTTGTAGCTGCAATATAGGTAAACCTAAACGTGAATCTAAATATCTCACATAAGCAGAAATTTTCACATTGAGTAACACTCGCCGAGTTAGTTGGTTCAAACAGACCTGTAACCATGCCACACCAGACAGCCCATGAATCTGGATTTAACTTCGTCACCGGCGTGATGTTACCTACCGGCCGGTTGAATGCTTCCATACCTTACACCACACTACTATTCCCAGACTAGTTGCGAAATTGAGTCGGAAACCGAGCGTGAAATAAGATAATAATAGTGTGGCCGTTTGTTATTTTACACTTTTATCGTGACGGTGCAGGATTGGCTTGGATCCGGGCGGCGGGTTTGTGCTCACCGCTAGCCTAGGCTAGGCTGTCGGGATGGGATGACTGACCGAGACCATCATGATGATGTTGCACAGTTCGTTACGGTGGGAAAATCCCTTGGGGAAACTGGAACACAGAAAACCGCGCTGTCAATGAACCTATACAGAACTATCGAATGCGATAGACGGGATAGACGGTTCTTATCGACCAGCCGCGGTTTGATACTGTTAATTATAGAACAGAATTTACGGGCAATGATAAATGATAGGTCCACAGTTCGATAAAGTGATGTGGATGGGGAGTTGGCAAGCTGAAAGGAGCATCCAGCACAGCTCTGGTCCTCCAAAGTTCCTACCTCATGTTTATCTTCAAGCAAGTAAAGGAAACCCTGTTTAATTAAAACTTGAAGAAAATTTCAGTTAGTGAAAGGCTGGAACTACTTCCGATGCCAAGTAAGAAGATAACACTAACTTCCCAACTGCCCTGAACCAGAGCCGTGACGTTTTAGAGCCCTCTAGCTCAGACTGGAAGGTTGACGCATTCGGTAGTGGGGTAAAGGCGAGCCACAGCCCAGAGTCATCGATTACCATTGCGGATGGTGGATCTAGCGCTTCAATAAGTCGGGCATTTGAGGTGTGGAACAATTGTTCATAGAAGCTAACACCGACGAACTATTCTGTGACGACCTATCCGGATATTGCAGAACTCAGAAGATGCAAAGAGTAAACACCGATAAAAGTAGAGAAGAGCAAGAGGAAGACCTACAAGGTGGCTAAACTGGCTCTGAACAAGGACATTCAGGCACGTAAGCGGTCGTGCTCCGATTCCCTCGTCCAGTCAACCAATACGAATCCCTGGGCGATACCTACAGGATTGTCATGACCAAAACAAGAGGCTTGATGGCACCATCGAAGAGCTCCTCCGAGGTGTCGCAGAGGATTTTTTTTTCTATCCTCATCTGTAGAGCCTTTTTAACCACTGCGTCCATTATTTAGGAATATTGTGGTATGACCCATATTTAATTTGGTGCTAGTCAAATATCCTGTCACAATTGAGCTGTGATGGACAATGGTTGATGAAACACCTGATCCCAACTAGGCACAACTCGTTTTATGAAGTTTATTACCCTGTTGGGATTACTTCGCCAAATTTCCAAGGGCTCTAGAAACCCTTTACCAAATACCGCCAATCTCTGATTGGATAGTACTCCACAGTTGCAGAGTAAATGTTCAGCAGTTTCGTTTTCCGCTTGACAGAAACGACACTCGGAGGATTGGATTTTTCCAATCTTATTCAGATGATAATTACTCGGGCAGTGACCAGTCATCAGACCAGTAATTACCCTGAGATTTCTTTTGTTTAGATTCAATATGGACCTGGCTTTTTCTGCACTGGGTTTTATGAACCTTTTCGCTTGCTTGGATGTATCCGTGGCATTCCAATTAGATTCTACCGTGGACATTTCCCAAGTTTTTATTTTCATCCGTAGAGCACATTCAGGAACTCCACAGAAAGGTTCAGGGCCTACAAAGCTTGATGCCGCACCCTGTCTGGCTAAATTGTCGGCGTTTTCATTTCCCAGAATTCCACAATGACCGGGCACCCAGTATAAAGTTACCTCGTTCCTACTGGCCAATTGCCTCGCAGAGGATAGTGGAAACACTGTCCCCATATGACGAGATTCGACCATGGGCTCAGTTCTTTGCAGCCGAAGTCAGATTGTTCAGGAGACAAACAAGGAAAAGTCACTAATGAAGAACAACCCCCGACCCTGGTTCGTGTTTTGGCCACAGCCATTAATGCGGAAATCGCCCTGATATGCTCAGAACGTCCCTTACGTAATTAATGGACAGCCCCTAACCTAACGATCCTACGCATACAGGACAATTTGTCTGCTGGACTCAGCCGGGAAGCTGTTAGAGCGGGTTGATCTGTCGAGGCTGATGGTCTATACCAAGAGGTCAGATGACTCCGGACTTTCGGGCAACAAATTTGGTTTCCGAAAGGAATTGCCAGTGACCAAAATGGCCGAGATAGCGCTCTAAAAAGGGAGAAAGCCGAGATCCGTTATTGAGGGATTGTCACGCAATAAAATCTACCGATGTACGCATATGGAAATCTTTTTGTCGGCCCATCCAGCATCATTTTTGACATTGTGAGTGTGATAGCTGGGTATCATATTACCGTTGGGGTAGTTGAGGTGTATACTTGCGTTCTACGCGTAGTTGTCCCATGTTATATGGGATCCCCATATAACATGGGACAATCATGCGTAGGACGGCAGTAGAAGCTGCTCGTAGGGCCTGAAGTATGCGTCCTTGATAATCTGCGGTTGTTTTATTGGACGTTCTTAGCAACGATCAGTAGATGCCAGGATAAAGGTTCAAACGGGTGGCTGCGAACTTCAAATTTCAAAAGGAGAAGAATTGGGTGTTTGCTTGCCTGTAGTTGCTGGCTGAGAGATTTTCACCACAACTCCGACTACAAGCGAGACGACGGAAATGGATGGCAATGATCGTACGGTGGCTTGAGGCGCAGAGCAGCGAGCAGGGGCCCTTGTAATATGTTTAGAGCGTTCTTCCTTGATGATCTACAGTTGTTGCGTACGTATGACTTATACGGTGAAGAATTGGCGTAGGCGAGTGAGTAAGGGCTCCAGTAATGCCCGAAGTATATATCTCTAATCATTTGGGGTTGCTCTGATTGGACATTCCAACGACCAGCGGATGTGAGGAAATAGGTACCGCTGGATGACTACACACTAGGGAAGATTTAAGGAGCAAAAAGGTTCAAGCGTACTTGCCTGTAGTTACAGGTTGCAAGACCCCCCACCGCATCTCCGAGCACAACGGGGACGACAAAACTAGCATCGATTTAGCAGTGGCTTGAATGTCTTGCCCGCATGTTCGAGCAACAACGGGCGGCGGTCATCACAGGCGGTTGCATGGTCCGGATCACCTCCAAGCGCTCACAGAAGCAGTTGGGTGTCATGATCGATTACAAGCTGAACTTCGGCAACCACGTGGAATACGTCTGCAGTACTGCGATCATGGTCTTGTCGAAGAAGGTATCCAGCTGAGACCGTCGCGTTGCTCATACAACATGGTCTAGTGCCGGCGCCCGTGGCGTAAGTGGTCATACGTTTGTTTCGTAAGCAGATGGTCATGGGTACAATCCCAGCCCCGGCACTTTCGTCAGTTGCTCTTTCTCCCTGAGAGTAGCTGACACTGACTCTCTTCTGAGCCCATGGCTTGAACGGCCCAGATACTTGGACATCAGCGAACGGAAATTCGTAATGGACACCCAATCGGACTGTGAAAAGGTACAACCAACAGCTACTGTTGCGGGAGGTGCTGGTAGCCGACTCTTTCAGCAGAATTAAGAGGAGTATTTGTCTTTATCAATAAACAATAAAGTTCCATTGCATCCGTACGGCTGCTAGCTTCTACGTCTACTGAATAGCAGACATCAATAAGCACCGATTGCAAAGCAGAAAACCACCGAAACCCGACATATACACACGAAGTGAACACAGCTGGCATTCAGGGGTTCGCATCACCATTCGTACGTAACAGCCACACATCAACATCCTCGTGCTCATCATTCTACCATGATGTAAAAAGTGAAAGCAGCGCGACAAGCAACCAGTTCGATGAAGTAGAATAATAGAATACATTTAGGCGCGTACAAGTTCAGTATAATAGAATAATAGAATACATTTAGGCGCTGAAGTTCAGCTGTCAATTGGAATCGCTCACGTAGTGCCCTGGTGGACAGAAGAGCTGTAAATTAGATTAACTAGTTAAGAATTAAAAAAAACATGGTCTAGTACGCTAGCAATAAATCGAAACGTAGATAGATTCGAGAGCATCAACAAGTTGATGTAAGTGAGGATGGCCAGCACGTACCACACCATCTGAAACGAAGAGTGGAGGAGAAAGACGGCGTCCAGGCACTTGAAACTTGAGTCGAGTCGGATCACCAGAACTTCGTCATACAGTCTCAATGAGACTCTCATACCGAGCGTATCTATGTGGACGAACAGGACCGACGGTGTGGGAAGTGAATTTTTACCTGATACAAACTTTGTCAGGTCATGGGTGTGAAATTTGTACAGATTCGAGCTTGCTGCTTATCCAGCACAAACAAACTGCGTGCACAAACAACGACGAGACCGCGGGGCACGTGCTCTCCCAATGCCTTCGAGAAATGCGGTAGATGTATCACTCTGGACAACATTGTTGAAAGGGTGTATAGGGTTTCTAACTATTTGGGCGTCAATTCCCGGCACCTCACAGCAAAACAAATCAAAATATCACTTGGGGATGATTCAAATATGACGTCAATCATGTTTCAGGAATTTTAGAACCAACCCCCCCCCCCCTCACCCATCTGTCACGCTTTTTCATATCCCTTTCGTGACGAACCAACACAATTGTGCTGTTGAGCAACAACAGTTTTGCGTATCTTTTTCAACTGTTGAGTCTTTGATTGACCTGATCTAAACTGTTTTATATATTGAGTCATTCTTGCATGTGTGCCAACAAACTTTTGTTTATATTGGGTATGAGATATGCCACATCAAGTTGAACAAAAAGTGAGCAAAAATTGTAAAACATGAAAAAGTTTTACCTGTCGCAAATTTTTGTTTTGACGTAGGACTACGTCTCTCTTTTCTATACCGGGTGTCATTCTAAATTTTCAGAAATCAGCCGCGTTACGTTTGAAGTGGAGATTTTGAGCTTCAATAACCCAGCCATTTCTTGATGAATTTTCAAAATTTTGGCTCCAATCGATTGGAAATCTTTACACCAATTATGTCCAATATTAACATTTACTGATTATCAATAACAAACTATTGAAAAATTGGGAAAAGTGAACCCATGTTTATTCCAGCCAATCACGATCGAGCACATTTTGGATGCTCCCGTCGAATATAAAAGCTACTGCTTCTTCGCATCTTCCCTCATTTGTCTTTGTCGTCTCGAGGTGAACGCATCGAACGAGAGCTGCCCACTTTCTTCATTTGCGTTTTCGCTCATTCTTCTTTGACGGCCGTGTCGGCTCGGTGGCGGTGGTTTTCGGCAAGGGTGCTGTTGCACATTCACCTTCTAACCGTCTAACGCGGCAGACCAAGGAAGTGTTTGAACATCGGATTGATCGACGGTTGTGGCAGAGGCAGCAGCAAAATCCGGAATCGCACCCACGGCAGCAAGCGGCGGGCCAATTCTAGACGGCTTCCAGCAAACAGCACGGAGAAATCCAATACGCATTGCGTGGCATGATGAATTGATTCCAATTTCTTCCTAAAACCGTCCATAATTCAAACGGTTCTTTGCAGGACCAACGAAAATGATTCTTAGAGAGCTAATTGGATAAATTTCCTCCATAGACCGAGAAACTGAAAGATTGAAATCTTGGTGGTGGTTCAGCAACAGTGAAGGAGATCACTAATCGCATCCACGGAAGCAAGCGGCGGGCCAATTTTCGACGGCGTTCAGCATTCAGCACGGAGAAATCTAACACGCATTGTGTGGCATGATTAATTCATGTCAATTTTCTGTCTGAAATCGTTCAATATTCAAACGGTTATTTTCAGGACCATAGAAAATTATTCCTCAAGAGTTGTGAATCAGATAAATATTTCATTCCATTGCTCGGTAGAAGTGTGGTGCAACTCTGTGCAACTGAAAAGTGAAAAATTGTAGGGGGGCTGGGGGTAAGACGGACCGGGTGGGTAAGACGGACCACTGACTAGTTCTGTCACTTAAGAGCTGAAATTTGACTTTCTTTTACGATTAACTATATCTTCTTATCAGTTGATGATTATTTAACCACTCCATAAGAGAATACATATGTCAAAAGTGCAAAAAATAATCAATCATTTAGAAGGCTACACGCTATTGTGCTGGGATCTAAATTTGAGGCGGCAATAAATAAGCTTTTTAACATTAAATTGCTAAGATTTTGCTTTTTGTTTTGAGTTTCCCAGCAGTTTTAAACTGTTCCGTCCTATACACAACGAAATTCAGGTAAATTTCATGGATTATGAATAACGGTGGTGGAATGAATATTTTGCGTTATGTGGGGGTAAGACGGTCCGCCTTGAGGGTGGGTAAGACGGACAGTGTTGGTATTACTTTGATAGTGCCTTAAGAAACACATTAAGACCCACACATTGTTCACAGATTGAAATCTATGGAGTACAAAAATGATTGTGGAAGCCGTAAAAAGCATTTCATATTGATTTTTTGTTCAAAAATTATTTATATTAGAATTTTTGTTGTTGGAACAGTTTGAACTTTGTAAAATTACCAGAGCATTGCATACTGTTAGGCGTTTATCAGTCTATGGAGGTTTCCAATTTACAAAATAGATTTTAATTTGCAAAAACACGTTTCTCTAAGAGATTTAAGACCAAATTTATATTCTATTATGTTTGATCTACCGAATACAAACGGCCACAAACATTATTTAACACAATTAGAGGCGTATTAGCTAAATTTCCAAACGTGTCCATCTTACCCACCCTACCGGTCCGTCTTACCCACACTGTTCAAAAACATACATTTGGAGATCACTTTTTAATTATCTCAAAAGTCATGGAAAATCAAATTTTATTGCAAAATCGGCTTGCAGACTGTAAAGTACCTTAGTTGAAGTATATAGTATGGAGATAAAATTTTAATTATCGTATTGTTTACACTTTCAAAATAGAGTGTTTCCTAAACATGTCCGTCTTACCCCCACCCCCCCTATTCTTTGTGGCCCCGCAACAATAATGATGCCGGCCACTAATGATTCCACCAGGAATTTAGCAACGCTTTATCCTATCCAGACCATTTTTCGTGAAACATTGTTTATTTAATCATTTTTCGAATAAAAATAATCTAAATCTTCCAATATTTTGGTAACTTTATTCGTTAAATGAAAATTTTCTCATTTCTCGGTTGATTAACCGTTTCAAGCGTCTGGTGCATGCGGGGCGGGTCACGCAAACGAAATAATCTGGAAAGCCAGCCGAATGGGAGGAGCTTCATCTGCAAATCTAGGGGCATAAAACCTGTTCCCTCTGATTTCTTTCGTAATTTTCGTTGGATCTGTCAGGCAGGGTGGATGTCACCTCCACAGCTGAGCAGTGGCACATCAACCCAGCCGCAACTCTCGGCTATCGTGCGGATAGCACCAGGAATCTCATCCATGGCAGAAAGCGGCGTACCAGTTTTCGGTGGCATCCTGTATTTAGCAAGGAGAAAACCAACACGCATTGCGTGACATGATGTTTTCATGCCATTTCGTTCCTAAAATCGTCAATTATCCAAAGGTCCTTTTCAGGACCACCGAAAATAATTTCTCAAGAGTTGTAATAATTTCATTCCATCAATCGAGAAAAGTGTGGTTCAAACGAAAAATGAAAAATTGAATTCCGGCCACTAATCGTTCCACCCAGAATTTAGCAACGCATTGTCCTATCAGAAACATTTTTCGTGAAACATTGGGGAGCGTCCAGAAATTACGTCACATTTATAGGTCAGCAAAGTGTGACGACCCATTCAAAAATTTCAGAGGTCCAATACAAAAAGTGTGACATAGGGATGAGGAGGGGTTGAAAATGACTAATTTTTGTGTGCCGTAATTTAAGGACGATCCCTAGTTTAATTCTAGCATTTTTTCGAATTAAAATGATCTAAATCTTTTTATATTTTGGTTACTTTATTTGTTAAATGAAAATTTCTCTCATTTATTGATTGAAAATCGTTTGAAGCGTCCGAAGAGACATGCAATCGAAATAAACTGGCAAGCCAGCCGAATGGGAGGAGCTTCATCTGCTAATCTAGGGGCATAAAAGCTGTTCCCTCTGATTTCTTTCGTAATTTTCATTGGATCAGTCAGGGAGGGTGGACTTGGATATCACGTCGATGGCTGCGCAGTAGCATGTCAACTGCGACGAGTGATAGCACCAGGAATCTCATCCACTGATCACGGCTGCGGTGGGCCCGGCAATGGAAGTTACCTCCGCAGCTGGGTAGCTGCGCACCAACTCAGCGATGGCTCTCGGCTATCTATCTGAGGGTTCGTTCAAATATTACGTAACGCTAAGGGGGGAGGGAGGGGGTCTAACGCTGTGTTACGCTTCATACAAAATTTCAAAATGTTCCATACAAAAGTTGTTACGTGGGGGAGGGAGGGGGTCCAAAATGGTCAAATTTTGCGTTACGTAATATTTGAATGAACCCTGATAGAACCAGGAATCTCATTCACGGCAGCAAGCGGCGGCAGTTTTCGATGGCTTCCCGCATTCAGTGCGGATAATTTTTAATTGTCTTTCTGAAATCAACCGTTATTTGAACGGACCTTTTCAGGACCAGAGAAAATTATTCCTTAAGAGTTCGTCCCCTTAATGCTAGAACTAGGTAACTCGAAAATCATAGTTTCGAGAAAAATGACTTGGAAAATTTTACAATTTTTCATGCAGTTGTTCCAAAGGTATGGAGCCTCTAAAATAATTATTTTTAGCATTGATTGGTTATTCAGCTTCTACTCTTTCTGCTACAAGAAAAAGTTTTGAACTATTTTGGTTTAAACCTTTGATAAAACCAATAAATGGTTGAAAAAATATCGAGTTACCTATATATAGCACTCAAAATACAACATAAATAATGGAGGAGATGTTCTGAGATACCTAGTTTTTACCACTATTGATATCATTCGTTTCAGTTTTCTTGTTGCAGTATGCAAATTTGAAAGGGTTTGCATATTGAAATTAACGTGTAGTTACTGAATTTGTTAGGATACCTGCTATATCTCCACATAACACCTCAAAATGTTCATAAAATAATCGTCTACGAACAATCACAGTTTTTGGCTAAATCAATACAAGTAAAATATTTGAAGTTGTTAGGCCTAATATGAGAAAACAGTAGTAGATTTTCAATCTACTAACAGAAGAATGACCAGTAACATTTTCACGTCCAAGCGTCCGATAGCTTTTAACCTGTGCGGTTGGAAATAGATATGTTTTTCTTAGTTGCCTAGTTATAGCACTCAGTTCTTGTATTCTACACTGAGATACCTAGTTTTGAAAATGGGGAATATTTTCTTCATTTATAATCGTATTTCATTGGTCTTCGGATATATTATAGAGCTCAAAAAGCTCGATACAATGTTATATTCAACTAAAAAACGCCAAATTTCGAGTTACCTAGTTCTAGCATTAAGGGGACGAGTTATGAATAGGATAATTTTTGGATAAGTGTAGTGCATTCGAAAAGTGAATGGTTAAATGCTTGGTGGCTCAGTAACAGCAAAATCGGTCACTAATCTTTCTACCCGAAATTTAGCAACGCGTTATCTTATTCGGACAATTGTACCTGAAACATTGTTTCATTCTAATATTTATCGAACTAAAATGATCTTAACTACAGTCAGGTATTTTTTTACGCGGTTTTCATTTACGCGGCCGCGTAAATGAAAACTCCATACAAAAAAAAATTTCATCGTCTTATTTTTGCATGATTCGTCGAGAAATGGTGAGACTTTTTTTACGCGGTTTTTCGAATTTTCAACTGAGTTTTTTTTTACGCGGTACGTATCCCCCGCGTAAAAAAAACCTGACTGTATTCAATACTTCAATTAGTTTATCCGTTCGATTAGAAATTGTCTCAAAGAACGGTTGCAGTCGTTTGAAGCATCTGACACAATGTGGGCGGGTCATGCAAACGGAATAAACTGGAAAGCCCGCCGAATGGGAGGAGCTTCATCTGCTAATCTAGGGGCATAAAAGCTGTTTCCTCAGTTATCTTTCGTCATTTTCCATGGATCAGTCAAGGAGAGTGGAGATGTCACCTCTCAGCTAAGGAGCTGCACACAAACTCAGCGATGACTCTCGGCTATCGTGGTGGCAGCACCAGGAATCTCATCCACGACAGCAAACGGCCGCATTCAGTATGGGTAAAATCGCATTGCGTGATGAATTCATGCAATTGTCTTGCCAAAATCTTCCGTTTTATACACGGTCTTTTCCAGGATCAGCGAAAATGATTCCTCAAGAGTTATGATTCGGATAATTAAAAGCGACAGACTGAAAGCTTGGTAGTTTAGCAATAGTGAAGTGGCTACTAATATGTTCTTCCTGGGTGAAAACAACGTATTGTCGAAAGAGTTTCACGTTAAACTTTCGTTGAAAAGATCTATCTAACGCCGTTCAATTATCTAATAATTTTATCCGCTCGATGAAAATTTTCTCGTAGAACAATAATTTAATTATTTCTCTTCAAAACGAAATAACTCTTGAACTAGTTAACATCTTTGAAAGTAACCTAACCAGCTGAATAACAGCTTCTTGAGCTAAAGTTAGCAAAAATGTGTTCAGCGAAAGCGATCACACAACAACTTTACTCAACACATCAGTCCACCATTTGTATTATCATAACAACAAACATTGTATTATGGAAATATAAAAGTCGGAATCTCGTTCCAGCCTTTGTCCTACGTCAACATTGCGGTTATGGCTCAGACATTACCCACTCCTAGTTTTTTGATTTATCTAGCTGGACAAAACTACGAATCGAAAGTTAAAGAGTAGTTCTTGCAAATGCCAAAGAAAAAGTGTTGATTTATTAAAAAGTCTGAGAGTTCTGGAGAGCCAAAATTGAGCAATTTGTATGGAAATTCCAGTTTTTTGCTTTTCGTCCCGAAAGGGATATACAGGTCGGCTTCGATTATCCGGAGTCGGGTACTGAAGCTTTGCAAACATATATCTCTGGAACGGTATGTTGTATAGAGCTGAAATTTTTACATTTTATCAAGCTAAATTTGATTAGTAACCAGTAAAAATTTCAGCTTTATACATTATTCCATTTGTCAGTTATATGCTTGGGAAACTTCAAAACCTGACTCCAGATAATCGAGTCCGAGCTGTACCCAGTGTTGGTAAAAACTCCAATTCTCAAATCTCATGCTTGAGTTGTTTCACGCGCGATTCTTGACTCGCCAAACTCACCGCCGAAAAAAGCATGCATGAGTTGACTCGCGATTTCACTCATTGCTTTATTTCTTGGTATTCTTATTACTTACTTCAATGTTTTTAGGATTATATGATAGAACAAAAACAAACCTATCGTACAACAACATTGGATGTCGTTCAAATTGATTTGGGTTCGTTTTAAAAGCGAACAAAATATCGGCGCTTGACTCGTGAGAGCGAGATTTTGCATGAAAATCTCGCGCGTGAGAAAACGATTCAGAATCGCGTGCGAGTTTGCTCACGCAGGAGCGGTTCATGAGTGTGCTTTGAGTGTGCTTTGAGTGTGATTTTACCAACACTGCCTGTACCTAATACATGGAGTGTCACACGTTCTCCGAACCCCCCTCCCCCTAATCTATGGACGTCATATATGAATGACTCCTTGCCGCTTATTTTTCAAACGCACTCTCATAGATAATCATCTCTCACAACATTTCCGCAACGAGATCCACAGTCAACGAGCTACACGTTCACTCTGAAGCCGCACAAGTGCTCAAAAGACCTATTCCACGAAGTCGAGTGCACTTTGTCAGCACAAAGACGGGTGCCGAAGTGATTTCCCATTTGATTTTGCTGGAAGTTGGGTCCTGGTGCCGGGAATTGGCGTTGGACTAGGTGCAGCAAACTCGTTCAAAATCAACTTTCCGGCAGAAAATCTTCACAACAATCACTGTTAACAACAAGTTCACGCAATAAGGTATCAGATTCAAGTGAAAAAAGTGGACGAAAATGGTCGTTTCGATGTGTATTTAGGAAATGCACAATTTTGTTTACCTGTAGTGCCGGGAATGGGGTCAAACACCCTATGTGGATGACACCCAGTATCTTTCACGGTCTTCGGGATCGTGCTTAAACTACAAAAAAAAATGGCGGGCTGAACAATAGCAAGTTGAGTTTAATGGGATCAAGATAGGTTTAGTTTAGGGTTTGTGCAGTGAGGGTAAAAAGGTTAAACGGTGTAGGCGCGTAGGCGGGAGATCTGGAGAGAACTTCCAAATGCTTTTTCTAGCATTAGGCAATGGAGAACACAGAACATTGTCACCCTGTGGATCAGCCAAGTATATCTCTCGACTGGAGTTGGAATCGAACCCCCATCTCGTAGCATTTTACGAAATGCGCCTAAATTACTGACACCGCCAGCCGCACGGCCACGAGGCTCGTAATCTATTCAAGCAGGCAACCAGGGGGTTGGTGAGTTTATTGAATGCGGTCGGTTTGTTTGCCGAAGGTGTTTAGAGGGTGTGCTGAAAATGTTCAGGATTTCACATTATTCCAGTGCTATTGGCAGATGCCTGGCTACAATAGATGATAGAACAAATTTTGGAAAACCCCTCTCTTGTCACCTTTTCTATGCACGGGACTGCAAAGGAGTGTTTGAAGGTTCTCCAAGGAATATGGGGGAGCTTCAGGAGGCTTTCAGAGGAGCTTCAGTGGATTTGAAGGAGTCAAGGGATGTAAGGGGAGGTGTCAAATATAAGAGGACGGTTCAAAAGGGTTTCAACGGGGATTCAGGGAAGTTTAAGGCTTGAAACATGACAAGTTTAGAGAGGGAAAGGGAAGGAAGATGCAAATAAATTTACAGGGAGAGGGGCAAAGTGAGCTTCGCCAGCAGTTAAGGAGAACTAAGGAGGTTTAGAGGTGTTTCAAAGAAGGGGTATTACAAGGAGTTTCAGGAATTTATCAGGAGTTCTTCAGGTAGCGGGGTAATGTTAGTATAAACAATGGAAGTAGTCGTGCAAGGTGGTTTTCAGATGAAGAGGAGGCTTCTATAAAGTTAAAGAAGGAGGAAAACAGAACTAGAGTGGGCGGTTAAGTGAGTTTCAGAGGTAGTTAAGTAGAGTTCAAGAGAAGGTCATGTGGGATTTCAGTTGGGCTTAAGAGAGGCTTGAGAGGTTCTAAAGGGAGTTTGAAGGTGGGTAAGGTACAATGTATAGCATCACGTTGGGAACAGCTCACTGACTCCAATGCAAAAGAAGCGTTTCAGGGGTTTGTTTGGACGACATGGACGAGGAAAGTATATAGAGAAGATAATAGGAAGCTTTGAAAAGGAGTTGCTGGATGAATTTCTTCGTGTAGGTGAGTGCGTTCGTGCGTCGGAAAAGTGTTTTGCGCGGTGGTTTGACTCGCTCGCAGAGTCAAGCTTGCTGATGAGGGTTACGGGTTCATTTTCTGGGCAGTACAGGACTTTTCGTAAAGAAAGTTTACATGACATCCTTGGGCATAGAGTGTCTTCGTGTCTGCCATATGACATACACATGATAAAAGGTCATATGCAGAGGAACTGAGAGCTTAATAACTGTGAAAGGTGCCCGTGTAGCTTCCGGCTAAGAATAGCACTACGGACCACCTGTTCCGGGGGTAAAAGTCCACCAAACAGGTAATCCCAATCCAAGGTGTCAGGCGACCCGTGCTGAGGGATGAATGGTTGAGGGGGTTTAAAAGATGCTCGATCTTTAAGGCTCAATTGAGAATGAAAAATATTCCAGATCTAAAAAAGCACTTTTTCTCAAAATGATCAACAAATCAAAGAAAATAAGAATGTCCGATTGTTTATTTCGTCAATTATGACAATCGGACACGCTGGTTTTGCTCGCTTTTTCGTCATTCTGGAGAAAAGTGCTTTTTCAGTTTTGGACAATTTGTGATTCTCATTTGAGCCTTAACGGAGCCCGTAGCGTGAGTAGATCGCCTTTTTGGGTTGCGTTGCGGTGAAAGATCTACCAAACCGAAATCTAGTGTCGTTCTATTTTTCAATTTTGGAATATGTGTTCTGGTAATTCAAGGAATTTAGTATTTAGTCCTTACTACTGGTGTTTTGGTCACTTCCAGTTTTTGAATAAAACTGAGTTTACCAACTTTACTTTGCATATAATTAAAAACCACACCATCTGAGGCTAAACTCAATGTAAAGGAAACCAAATTGGGTTAGGCATCCATGTATGTACTAACTCTTCGAAGATTGGAAAGTGCTAGTACGTAAGGAACTTACTAGAATCCTTATTTCTGAACACACGTTCCATTATTGGAATGATATTGCTGCTAATGTTAAAACCCGGGTCCTAAATTCCCTACTGGGGAGAATTTATCAGTTAAACAAGGGTGATGCTAGGTTTCCGATGCATGGCCAATATCAGTACTTTTGTTTTGTTTTCTAAGAAAACAAAACAAAAACTGTATCAAAATCGATACTTTATTGCCCTTCAATTGAGTAATGCGATATGCACTACACTAAGGATACAGGTAATGTCACAATAGATCTAAAAACTGGTCGCAGTGACAAACCCGAACAGGAATAAAAAAAAACTGTGAAAGGGCTCATAGAACACTAAGCTGTAGTTACGCCAAGAAGATGAGAGAAGATGGGAAGGAGTCAATGAGAATATTGGGAATAGAAGGGAAACTTTCAGAGATGTGTCAAAGGAAGATAGATGAAGGGGGTAGGGAGAATTCAGGGAGTTTCAGGAGAATCTCAGAAAAGTTTTAGAAGGATGGAAGAAAGGTTATAGGGTGACGAAGGGTATTATCGGCAGGTTTGTTCTCTTCGTCATGAGGGTTTTTGTGGGTCGAATTGCCTGAAATTTGGGCATATCACTCAGCTTGGTTGGGAAGAATTTGATGGCAACTCTGAGACCAACAGGTTTGAAAAAAAAAACCCATGATGAAGAGAACAAAACTGCCGAAAATACGTAAGTTCCCCTAGTTCAAAATAAATTCATTGGGGTTTCCGGAGGTTTAAAAGGAGTCTGGAGAAGTTTTTGGTGGGGTTTAAAAGAGCCTTGAGAGTTTTCAAGGGGGTTTACTATCTACTAGAACTAGTTGTTAATCTGATTACCCACAATCAAGGGAGCTTTTGGGTGCTTTTAAGTAGAAATTTAACTTAGAATTTGACAGAACTTTGTGAGAATGAATTAAATAACCAATAGTCTAAGGGATCACTTGTTCTGCTTGTTGACTCGATGACATCCTCCCCTTTTCTGCGTAATGTCCTCAATGGGACAAAGCATGCTTCTCAGCGTGGCCTTACTGAGTATCCACACGTTCATCTATGCGGCTATCTATGCTTTAGAGCTCTATGACCTAAACTTAGTTGCTACTTGTTGGACCCTCGTACTTCGTCTTGCTAGTGTTAATTGTAAGACCAATTCTTGCTGTCTCCACTTCAAAAGGAACGACAGTATATTCCGCATACAATACAACAATCTCTTAAATAAAACATAAACAAAGTTAGATGTCAAGCTTTTCAACGACCCTGGGATTCGATGACTCGACAGAGTCCTTTTGTGTTTTCAATTTAATTTTTCGTCAAATTTTTCTACCATATCTTTGGGTCGTCATGCATAGAGAACCCTATCGATTACCTGTTTTCTTCCCGTAAAAATCCTACCTACCGTCGTAAAATTGTTTATGCTTTTCCCAAGCTCGACTTGCGTTCCCATCATGAAAGCATAAGAACGACCCCGCAACCACCATCATAACGTCGCATCACACCGAGTCCTTATCATCCGAACATCCATAATAGTGTTCTAAAGGTAGCTATATATCCCTACCGGGAAACCCCGGTGGGATTTTCGTCCACCATCCGGAGAGTGCACCCGGTGGGAACGAAATCAAAATAGTTGAGTCATATCCTTTCCCTCTGCTGGTGTCCTATCCTGGTGCTTGCGGAAGGGTGAAATGGGTCCGACCAGCAGTCGGGAGGGCGATGAAGTTCGATAAGGTGGAAAAAACAACCGTTGCTGCCGCTTCTCGTGGGAGCCAAAAATTTCAAGCTCATGAATTTTACATTTCGACAATGATTTTTCTTAAGGGCCTAACTGACTTGATCGATTTCTCTTCGTCGACTCGCTCTTTCGCTAATAACTTGATCAAAACAAACAAAATCATTATTCTTTTTGTTTTTAGAGCAAGATGTAGTCGCCGTCTTCGCATTTCAACCAAAAAATCTTTGAAAAACTCAATACATTTTCCGTAATAACACAAAGAGAGGATCGATGAACAGAAATCGAAATTGCCAGTTAGGCCCTAATGAAGAATCAGTGTCGATTTATATATTTCTTTATTTTTCCTGTGTCTTCTTTGTTGTTTTCGCTTTCGCTTCTGATTTTGTCCCTTGATTCTTGTGGGTTGGATGGTGGAGCGGAGTTTTTTTTTTCGTTGTTTACTGCCTATGACCGGAGCGGTTGACCGACATTCCCAGCGGGATAATACAATCGTGTGAGAAATATAGATTTTTAATACTTTCCTTTCTTTCCGTTTCAGGTTGGTACCGCGGTCCATTGAATGTGAGGAACTTGAATCGATATAGTGGACATAAACTAAAAGGTTGGTGAGTGCTTTGCAAGGTGTACGGTCACCAATGGCAGATTATCGGTGCACGGTGCCCTATACTCTTAATTTCATACTATATAAAAAGAGTGATTACGACAACAATTGATTCCGCTACAACCACACACTTATTTGCACATTTTCTCCACCAATAGAATAGCCGTCCTCCAGCAGAATATGAATTGATAAAACATTTTAAAAAAATGTATGTGCAGACTCTTTTCCTGCAATAGCGCAGGGGTCAATGTGTATCCCGCTTACATAGTGCTCTACAGTGAATAGAAGAGAACCAAACTAGATAAAAAAGTATAATAGTAAAAAGATTTTTGTAACCATTTTCCGAAGTACTGGAAGTAGATTGTCTTTCAGTGGAAGTCTGATACCCAGAAGAGGGAATAAACTGGAAAATGAACCGTGAACATTTTGTACAATCACCCACATTAGCCCACAAATCGACCGCAAATTGTGTCACATTTGAATCAATCTTGGTTTCCAACTGTGGTCACCTCGCCCACGCCGTGTCCAACCATCACTGGAGATAATTGCACAGATTCAATGAGCAAATATTGACCGGCGGATCCCTTCTCATTTGTCCTCCCTCTGCAGAAGTCAAGGTGAGCCGCAAGCCATTTGGCGCCATGCAATATTTATGACACAATCAGCAAATTTCCATTTTACCCTCCTCGCAAACGAACTGCTCTTTCTGCCGTCTGGTCCTAATTGATGTTAACTGAACCGCAGCTGTCAAAACATCTCATTATTATTCCCGGTATCCATTTTCATCACCATTATCTTGTCCCTAGCAAGGCTTTCAGGAAACTTTATCCCGGTACTCGGCACTAAGGTTCTGATGATGTTTGGCTGCTGGTGTTGTCATACTATCCGTATCAACATAAGTGGCTGTCCTTGTCCCAGCTGCGCCAGAGAACCCAGGTCCCAGGTATAAAATTTCACCTCCCCCAACTCTGCATTGTGTACATCTTAATTTATCACACGTATCCGCAGCAGGCACGTAATCCTAGATTGCGGAGTTGTCTCAGCAAAAAATACGGCCGCCTCACCTGGTTCTAATGTACACACACTCAGTGTGGGAGTACATCTAGGTATATCACTCCATTCTGATTTTTCCGCACACAAGTCGGGAAGCCCCGTTCACTCTTCTGGCGACGGGAGAGGTTGCCGTTGAAACAAAATCCTTCTACTTTACGCTTTCCCTACCGACGACGGTGTTGTCACATCCTTTTTTCATCAGCAGTCAGGAGCTTTTCTTTTGCATCGGAGCTCTAGCCTACAATGTAGGTTGCCTTTTCATGGCACACAGGAAATGGATTGCTTTTCTGGCCTTCGGCTTGTTTTCTAAATAGGACTAGAAGTGCACGCCAGGATGCACGAATGGTAATTTAGAAAAGAAATGGAACAGGAGATTCTAAAACCTCTGAGTAGAGACACTATACATACATTTTTGCTAAATGGAGGAATGAGTTTCGAAAAACGATGAATTCTCTACAGCTTTCGCAAGTAGGCTAGTGGTCTGAAAGCTTCAACGATTGCTTTATCAGCGGATGGTTATGGTTATAATTCCCAGCCCCACTACTGACAACTTTTTGTCAGATCTACAGAAACCGATGTCGACAGTTTGTTATAAATGGGGCCAATATTGCCGGAGCGATAAGCACACGGGTGTTCAGCAAGACCGTTCACAGGATGACGGGTTCGATTCCCGGTCGGTCCAGACACATAACGCAACGAACATTTCATTGACTTCCTTTGGCATAAATATATTCGTGCTTGCCACACGACAAAGACATGCAAATGGTCATTGGCAGAGTAACTAAGGAAGTGCTCAAGGACACTAAGCTGAGAAGCAGGATTTATGCAAGTTGGGACTTTGTGCAAAAAATGAAAAAACAAAGTCTGTAATAACTGCGTAGGCAATCGCTCTAATAAAGCGATCTTTTCTGGAGAAATTCCTCTACGGAGCCACCATTCTTCTCTTGGAGCAAATGGTTGCAACTCATCGTTCGTTATGCATGGTGTCAATGGTGTCAATGGTGGTCGGCCATGGAATGGTGAAATTGCAAGATATTCTCAAAGTGTTGCCTTCCAGTCCCAACCGGAGTCTATTCCAGATTATCTGGAAATAGGCAGATCCATTGTTGGCCATCAGTACAGTTCCTGTTAACATCTGGTTGAAAAATCATATAACTTGAACCGTCAAACGGTGGTGCCCCAAAAAAAACCTGAAAGTGTTCCCTTTGGGTCCTTATCGGAACCGATTCCGGAGTGTTCAGATGTGGTCAGATCCATTGTTGATCATCGGCACAGTACCTGTTGACACCTAGATGTAAAATCATGAGTTTTGAGCCGTCGAACGATGGAGGTACAAGAAATTTTAATAGTGTTCCTGGGGGTCCCTACCGGAACCGATTCCGCAGTATCCGTAAGTGGCCGGATTCGTTGTTGTTTATCAGTACAGTACTTGTCGACATCTAGATGAAAAATTACAAATTATGAGATTTCGAATGAGGGAGATGCAAAAAATTTTGAAAGTGTCCCCTGGGGGCTCCAATCGGAACCGATTCCGGAGTATCTAAGAGAGGCCACATCCACTGTTTGTCATCAGCACAGTGCTTATTGACATCTGGATTGAAAATCAAGAAATTTGAGGCGAAAACAGTGATGTTTCAAGAAAATATGAAGAACATGTCCCCTGGGGCTCCCTACCGCAAACGGTTCCAGCCTACTACGTGGCCATAACAGCCCAAGGAACATTTTGATGACCAAGTAGTCTTGAAGTGGTTTTGAAAACCGTCATAAAACCTAATACGTTTGATTTTGGTTTTATGGCGGTTCTAAGAACCTCTACTAGTCTTTTTGACTATAAAATGTTACTTGGGAGGTCCGTCTGTCTCAAAACAGTTTATGTCAATGTGTCCTGGAAAAAAGATGCATAATAAAGTGATTTATCATAAACTTTAGTATGGTTTCACATGTTTTCCTCGTTATTTTTTCGGCCCAAATCTGGAACTACGTAAAATGTATATGGTTACATTGCATATAACAAAATTATAACCTTTTTGTGATTTTTATAGCATTTTCATCAGTAGGGTCTTGTACCATTTGGGCAGGTGTACCTATTTTGGGCACTTGCCGCTATAACTAAGTCAATTTCAAACCGATTGATTTGAAATTTTGTATAGAGTTAGGCACCTACAGTATCTAACTCTGAACAAAAATTCAACTCAATCGGTTTGAAATTGACTTAGTTATAGCGGCAAGTGCCCGAAATAGGTACATCTGTCCAAATGGTACAAGACCCTATATGTTTAACTATGATAATGTAACAGTTATTTGAAAAAATAATGTTTATCTCTCTTGAAAATTACTTTGCAGTTTGTTTCAGGGTTTTCTTTGAGAATTTCTTCAGTTTCAGTTTCTATAGGAATTTTCCAACAGTTTTTTGTCCCTCAGGCAGTTTCTTGAGTAACTTCTGTAGCTTTTTTTTTTTTAAATTTATCCGATAATTTATTCAGAAACTATTCCGAAAATTCCTTTAAAAAAATCTTTAAGACATTATTCGCCGATTTCTTTACTTAGAAATTGCCTCGGTAATTTCCTCAAAAACTGCTCCAGAAAGTCTTCTAGGAATTTCTTCATCAATTTTCCAAAGGAATTCTTCCAGTAATTATTTCAGAAATTCCCTGACCATTAAAGTTTCTCCTTAGATCGTTCCTTTGGATATTGTTTAATAAAAGGTTGTAGCAATTCATTCTGGAAGCTCTTCAGGAATTACTTTGGAAATTCATTACGAAATTTTAATCGGAAGTTGTTTTTTAGCTATTTTTTCATGTCCCAGTAATTTCTTCGATAGTTCTTCAGCAACTTTTTCAAGGGTTTCTTTGGATATTTCCTCAGAAATTCTTCTGACAGTTTGTTACAGGATATTACATTACTGATATCTCAAATTCTTCCGAATTTTTTTTCTAGAAGTGTCCCCTCTTTCCAATAATAAATTTCAACAATTTGCTTAAGCCTTCTTGTTGCATTTTTTTTCGAGAATTTCATTGGAAATAACTATAATAAAGCATCGGATTTCATCATAAATATTTCTTCGGAATCTTCCTTTAGGAATTTCCTCAGCTCCGACCAACTTTTTAGGACTATCATTGACCTTATGTACGGTTTTCAGGTCTTTGCTTTATAAATTTCTTATGAAACGCCAAGTATTTATTTTTCATGATTTCCTCCAACAGTTTCCTTAGCAATTTTTGTAAAAATTCTTTCGGCAACTACTAGAAAAAAATCCCTAGGTTATTTCTTAAAAATTCCTCCGGCAACTCTTTTAGTTATTTCTCTCACAATTTCTTCGATTCAATTACATAAGCTCTGAAATTCCCCAAGAAGTACTTCTAAAAATATTTCGGCAAGTTGTTCCGGCGACTTCTTAACACTTTTTTCAGAGATTTCGCCGGCAATTCATTCGAAACTGCGCCCAATATCGAAACTCCGTCGTCAGTTTCTGTAGGTATTTCACTGGAAATTCATTAGCGTAAACCTGAAGTTGTGACAGCAAAATATTTACTACTTCTCTTGATTCTTTGGAGATTTCTCCAGCGATTCCTTAACGAATTCCTTCTTAAATTTCCTAAGGAATTTCTCAGGCATTCTGCTAAGAAACTTCTTCGACTTTAACTGTTTAACTATAACTTTTTCAGAAGCTCCTCTGGCAGAGCATTTAGATATATCATCCGAAATTCTTTAATTATTTCTCTCTTAGTGATTCGCCCAAAAATTTATTTTAATTCCTTTAAGAACTCCTGTGAATCCAATAATTCCGCAAGCAAAACCCGACAAATATTTTCAGAGTCTCCACAGACTCTCAAAATTATGTCTGACAATTTATTAAGTTATTTCTCTATTAATTTTCATTATTTTTTTAATAAGTTTTTGGTCATTTTTGTTTTATTTATTTGTTAAGGAATTATTCTACGAATTTACTCAAAATTATGTCTGACAATTTATTAAGCTATTTCTCTATTAATTTTCATTATTTTTTAATAAGTTTTTGGACATTTTTGTTTTTTTTTTATTTGTTAAGGAATTATTCTACGAATCTACGAATTTTCTTGAAAACCTCTTCGCTAATTCTGTATGATAGGTTTTCGGCAATTCCGTAAGGAATTTCTTCAGAATCCATTCCAAAAACTCCTCCGACACTTACATCAAACAGTCGCGAGGCAACTTTCTTCAGCATGATTTTATTAAGCTAGACCCGGCAAACCTTGTATTGCCCATTTTGCACTACGACACAGTTTTTCTAATGTTTTAGCTAATTTGCTTAACTTGTTCTACATATTAACATAGCCACCATGAGGACAAATTGAACTGTTCAAAAACCTTGCTGATCATTTCATTCATTAATTAGTTGTATGGCTCCAAAGGGTATGCAAACTCATTTGTATAAACATTGAAAGGCCGGCGGGTTATCTTCCATTTGGTACATTTGTACACATCCGTTTTCAGAATCAAATATTCTGGACTAAGTAGAAGATCAGACTTTTATTATAACATGCTTCTTACCTCTTCTTACCTAAAAAAACACAGTTCGTGTTCATTCAAAAAAAAAATGAATGGTTGATATTTCATGTGAAGGTCCTTTCTTTCATAACAGCCTATTTTAAAAGAATGAAAAATCGTTGATAAAGAATGCACCCATTCAAAAACGCCCTTGGACCCGGGAGTAGAAATAGTCCTTTTTTACCTACCCCGAAAGCAGCCCTTGGCTAGATTAGCAATTTGGGGCTTAGAGCTGTCTGGTTTGGCGCGGCTGAATCCGGGATCAGCCCTTCCCGTAGATCTCGACAAACACACGATTGTTACCGTTGCGTATCATTTGTCGTATTTTTTTTATGAGTGCGGGAATTCAGGGAAGCGAATGTGAAGTTGGCGCAAACTCCAACGGTCGTTTTGTTTTTCGCGCCTGGGCGGTGATGCGCCTGCGTATGGGAATACACCGCCTGAGTGGGTGGCTGACTGCACTGAATTGCAAATGGGTGTAGCCGGAAAATGTTGCCCGAGAGAGTGAGTGTACCTTTGCGGGGGATAAAGGTTCGGGCAAGCAGATCATGAGTGAGTTCAAAGATAGCCGAGAAAGGAGACAGAGGAAAAAGTGATCAGAGTCGAAGGCTCCTTCGTATTTCTCCCACGTTTTGCCGTCGTGACCGGTGGTTTCGACTCTTCGATTAGGTGCCCAGCTAGCTGCCCAGTGTACATCGAGCGGGATAAAATCCCGAGCCAGTGTTGCCAGTGGCCAGTCTTTGTAGCAAGTACGCTTTATAATTTAATATGTTCATTGGTAAATTTAAGATGATTTATAATACTCGTTATGTTGTTATTTATTTTCCGTTAACTTATTCAATACTAATGTTTATTCGTTTTTCATATTTAATTCAAAATCTAATCACCGCAAAAAGCACCCCGTAAAGAATATTCGACTGAGTTACCGACGCCTAAAAATGAGTACCTTGAGTTCCCTTCGAATCAGCTACCAAGAAAGCGCGTGGCTTGGCATGCCTTTTTCGCGCCATGATGCCGCCCGTTCGTCACTTGGGTCACGGTCAACGACCCGCATGCAAATTAATTGAAGATGCGTTGACCTTTCTTGTTTCGGCATTCCACGCCCGTCACGAACCTTGGAGGGGAAGTTGACTGGAGGATTTGAATAGGCCGTTGGAAAGAGATGCACGACTTCGGGAAACATTGCGAATAAGCCCAGAAATTTCGCGGTATCTGAGGATTCTCCCAGTTTCGAATCGTTCACTTCGTTCCGTTCCGTGGAAGAGGCAAGAACGGTCAATTTTTGTACCGTGCCGTAGTGTGATTGTGAAGGTGAAGAGTGACATAGTTCCTTGGTAGATTGTTAGCTAATGTATGTTCTTAATGTCCCTCTAGTTTAGCCAGTTAGCAAAAGTGCTGAAGTTTTCGTTAGCAGTGGAATTGTGTGTGCGTTGATTTGTGCAGAAAAAGGTAATTTGTTAAGTGAAGGTACGGAAGCGTGATTTCCCTATTGACCAGGAGAACATGTGGCTTGTTTCTGAATAGGTTCGCGGCAAGACAGGTAGCCGACACACTACACCAAGATCAAGACCGTTTTTGACCCCACGCGACGGCTTCAAAGAGTCCCGGGGTACACGTGGCCGGAGAAGGACGCGATCGTTAAAATCGCTCCTTGGCAGGCAAGCCCGTCGATAAAGAGCGTCATCCGTGGTGAACATCTTTTCGAGCTAACAACCACGCCGTCCAGCAAGCAACCGTTGCGCAGCTTTCCACGCGCCGACGGCGCCTCAACGTTTTTTTCGCGCCAGCTGCAGGACGAGAGTGAGAGTTTGTACCGCGCTCCAGACGTAAGCCCGCGTTCCGGTGTGGGAGACACCCATCGTCACCGTCATCGTCGTTTTCATCAATCGCCTCCCGAGGCGAGAGCCCCCGGCAAAGGCCGGGCGTGAGCTCCCTATCCAGCGTCGTCTCCCCACCCAATGAAATCCTAGGTGAAACCGTGAGTAGTATTGCATGCATATTTGTTAGTGTCGTCCATGGCCATGTGACCCGTTAGAGGCACAACAAATTTATGCTAGACCGCCCACATTATTTTCGGTGGCTCTAGCTCTGTAACCGGCGGAGAGCGAATGGATGAGATCGCCGTCGCCCAGTCGGAAATTTGCGTACCGAGAGTGAGAACTGTACGTGTCGGAGTTCGGTAGTGAAGAGCGGAGAGTTTGGTTGCGCAGAAGAGGAGAGAGTCGCGCCTGCGCAGGAATATAGAACGGAATTGAGCACGCACACATGTAGACACTAGAGGGAAGATAGAGGGAATGCGAGTAGCCTAGGCCTAGGAAATGAAAGTGAAAGTTGAGAATAAATCCATGTATCGTTTGTAAACAGAGTCTCTTGTAGTTTGGTATCCCATGTATGTTGTCCCCATGAGCAAGGTCGGAAGGTCGAACATTATAATTGTTACCGACCGAAATTTTGTAGTTTGAGCCGAGACACGGTGAGAAATGCTCTATGTAGTTTAATGTACTTTAGTTGATGTTTATTAAGGATATATGTTGCTTCGCGTTCGTTTTGTAGAGTTTTTGAATATTTTGTGTAGTTTACTGGGTAGTCGGCCCGAATCCGATTTTGGACCGTTCTCTAGTCTTCCGTGGACTGGGACAGGTGAACTTTTTGGACTGGGCCCGTGAAGAAAACCCCCGCATTGGTGGCTTGTTCCCGGCCGAATATTGGAGGGATTTATTCGTAATTTTCTTTGGAGTTCGTCGTATCCACTCGGTAACGAGAAGTACGACGACCTTATTAGAGTCAGCCAGTCAGCTTACCCATCAAGAAAACTGACCCTTCCCTTAAGAAGGTCTCAAGCCGGGCAACGCTATCTTTGTTGGATGGTCTCCTAACGGAGTGGCGCATAAGCCATCCAATCGTTAACGGAAGCGCGACAGGCTGGCCCCGTTATATCTTCCCCGGCCATCTCCCGGATGGTCCTCACCTCCACCGCGGCCACCTCGTTCGACGAAGCCGAAGCCGCGTGACCGAAGCCTCGCCAGCATCCGGCCGTCGTAAGCCGGCCATTTTGGACCAAAACGCGTGTCCGGATATACACCAGGTGGACCTGATCACCACCTCCCGGCCACCCCGGGTACCCCTACTCAGGCCCAAGCCATCACCATGTCGGCCGCTCGTCCCACACCCGACTGTCGAAAACCGACCATTTTGGACCAAATCACGGGAAATTCACGTGTCCGGATCTCCACCAGATAAACCTGACGCTCGGGCCGAAGCCATCTTCTACTCGGTCCAAAGTCTTGGTCGCGCCCCGCTGCAGTCGCCGCCACACCTATAAGCCACCACCGTCGTTGCGCAACCTCTCACCACCGAAGATTCCACCCTTCAGCATCGCCAGTCACGCGTTCGGTTCGTTGTGCATACGGGTCTGCAATAAACTGTTTAACCGTGAGTATTGCCATTAGTAAGGTTTCTGCACTCCGTTCGCCCTGAGATCCGGTTCCAGAAGAGGCCGTGAGAGCACACCCCAGAGGCTGCCACCGACATAGATCAGCAGCCTGGGGAATTGGGCCGTTTTCCCTCTGACCCGAGCCGAGAGGTTCCGGGGCCAAAAATTAGGGTCTAATACGATGAACATACGCGTGGGCAAATATTAGTCCTGTTCAACGACGTAGGTTGAACTTGCTCGAACTTGCTGCATCCTGCTCTTACCCATTTGTCAATAAACGGGTAAGAGCAGGATGCAGCAACTTCGAGCAACTTCAACCTACGTTGTTGAACAGGACTACTGTATTGCCAATTCAAATTTGACAATTGTTGCGCTCACTGGAGCAGCGCACTCTACATTGGTTTTGTTGCGATCGTGTGGAGCTATTATCTCAGCTCGTTTCTGTTTCATTTGTATGTCAGCCTCTTTTTCCAGATAGCGGAGGGGTCTGAGACAATGCTAAGATTCTTCCCCGGCCCCAAAAATACCCACATACAATATTTCGTACCGATCGGTCCAGTAGTTTCCGAACAGACAAACAGACAGACAGACAGAAATTATTTTGTATGTGTTTATATAGATACTAGCTGCCCCGGCAAACTTTGTCTTGCCCACTTGTGGTGGTTTGACAACTGTTGCCGCTGGACACACTTTACTTTCCTATTTAAAGTACTTAAAACGTTGTGCCAACCGTTGATGCTAATCGGCAAACTATTAAAAATAGATTGAATTTCCTCAAGTCATCTGAAATAAGTTCTATTTGCAGTTGAACTGTGTTAAGCCCTATAGTTTGTTGTGCAGAAGGCAGAATAGAAAGATAGAACACCGATAGTGTAAGAATAAAGATGATAATGTGTTGTTACAATGACCAAATATAGTTATTTATGTAACAAGTAGCAAAAAGTTGATTTTTTTCAGCACGAGTCGTACATTTATCCAACGAGGCTTGCCGGGTTGGATAAATACGAAGAGTGCTGAAAAAAAAACGAGTTTTGCAACGAGTTCCATACAAAATTTTATGCAATAATTTTTTTCATAATGCAACCCATTTGAGTTGTATAATGTTCATAATGCAACTCAAATGAGTTGCATTATGAACATTATACAACTATTTTCCATTATGCAACTCATTTCAGTTGCATAATGAACCAGTTCGTAAAAATTGGCCATTATGATACCAAAATGAGTTATATAAAATGTAAATTATGATACTGAATTGCATAAAATCTGTTTTGCAGTTAAAAGCTGCATCGAAACGCATCCATTGTGTGAGTGGCTTTGATGGAGTTCCTGAAGTAATAGCATGAGTATTTTTTAAACTTTTTCCTGAAGGTAAAAAAAAAAGGTAAAAAAAAATTGCCGGGGAAATTCATAAAAAAAAACTTCGAAGAAGGCTCTTAAACCGAAACAAGAAGCGCACGGGTATTCAGCAAGACCGTGCTGAGGATGACAGAGTACCACAATAGACCAATAAATGGTCGCAGTGGATTTGTACCCCGACAGAAGAGGGTAACAGATTACATTCACGGTCGGTCCTGGAACTAGAGTACCTTCGTGCCTGTCTATAAATAGATTCATGCATTTTTTTGATTTTCATGGTAACTTCTGCTTTATATTGCAATTCCATAATTCAAGCCTTTCATGTTCACGATCAGCCTTTTGTGCCTTTTCTGCTATTTCCGCTTCTGTTTGTATCGTTCCACGGTCTGTCTGGTTCAGTGCTGCAGCATTACCATTCGCGCTACGCTTTTCTCCTTCAAAATCGCTCTGTACACCGAGATGTAGATGCCTAAACAAATCAATAACATGTAGGTAGCGCAGCACGTCGTTTACTGGTTTTGAGTGGGATACATCAAGAGGTTGAGTCATTATTTTCTTCAAGCTTTCTTTGCTCTACAGAACATGTTTTTGCTGCAAATAACGTGGAAACCTAGGTTCCAATACCTTCAAAAATCGGATTCTGTCTGCGAATTATTACCTTTATTAATACATAAATTATCCACTCAAAAGACCACATAATCCGAATTGGAAAACTCGAAGTGATTCACAGTCGGGCAATCCACTCTCACACATGTACTTTGTCGACGTCTTCCGAGAGCCGGTGTTTCTTTACCGAAGAAGTTCTTCCGCCAACCAAGCAAGCTCATCCCCTCGCGAATAGCGATAAATTATTATTAATATATTTCTACGGTAAAGTTTTTTCGACAGGCAAAGTCCTCCTGGCCGGGTTCTGTTCTATTGCTTTTGTGCTACCACAGACGACTATTGCATTGCTATTGCTACCTTTCGACCAAGCAAACGAACAAGCTTTCTTCCGTAGTTGTTTATGCAGAGAGGAATGGCATGGCAGCTTGTCACACAGCGGCGAGATACTTAACATTCCAAGCCAAGTGGTATTTCTTCGGCATGGAAACGTCGTCTGAAGTCTGAAGTAGGAAAGTTTGTCACTCCTTCCGTTATAGACGATGAAATATTTTGAATTTTCATCTTCATTTCTCATATGTGTGTTTGCATATTCGGATGGGAAGCGAATCTTTTTCCCCCGATATAACGGTGGCGGTCGGAACGGAAAAATCAAATCAACACATAAAAGGATAAGGATTTGTTCGGCTTTGTGAACGACAGTGGAATAAAGAAGGAAGCTAGAAAATGATTCAATAATAATCATAATTTTCTTTGTCATCGCTTTCCCCCTTTTATGTTTTAGGAAGATTGTCGGTGCGTCCTTCTTGAAAACTGGAGGGAGTTCCACCTAAGCAGATGGTGAAACTTCAAGGAGGGTTGAAGACGGCAGACTGTCTGCCCTGCTCAGAGAGCCTAATCCTCGGAAACTACATGTCAAGATTTAGCGCTCATTTCCTGTAGTAATGAGATAGTCATAACTATTTATTGAATCCGTTTAGCAACTATTTTCGGCGGTGGTAGCGTCTCTTCCCTGCTGATTTCCAACTCTGCCATTATATGATTCCACCATCGCATCGTACAACTGACTGTCACCGAAAATAGCTAGAATCTCGACCGCCCCGGGCAAAACCACTTCCACTTATGAGCACTGGTCGTTGAAGTAAATCCTAGCCAGCTAGACGCCTCATTTCACTAAACACCCAGCGCCGCCGGTTGGGGGGCCTCAGATGAGAAAAGAACCTTATTTTTTTTCCTTCGGCTTTCGTCAATAGATGTGGGTCTTTCGGTGCGGCGGTGCAGTCTGGGGGTGACCATTTCGGCACTGCGTCCTTGTCGTTGTCGAGTTGTTACGGGCCGGAAATGGAGGAAAAATAAAGAGGCAGAAAAGATCGGCCCATATAGCCGAGGCGGTAAACGCACGGGTATTCAGCATGACCATGCTGAGGGGGACGGGTTCGATTCCCGGTCGGTCCAGGATCTTTTCGTAAAGGAAATTTCCTTGACTTCCTTGGGCATAGAGTATCTTCGTGCCTGCCACACGATATACACATGCAAAATGGTCATTGGCAGAGGAAGCTCTCAGTTAATAACTGTGGAAGTGCTCATAGAACACTAAGCTGAGAAGCAGGCTTTGTCCCAGTGAGGACGTTACGCCAAGAAGAGAGAGAGAGAGAAAAGATCGAGATTGCGGTCGTACAACTCCTTCCAAAATTGTCCCAAAGCATACAAGCCAGGCAGGGGCTCAAGTCACAGCTTTCTACCTTCTCTCCGCCTAGTATAAGAGGAAGTTACATGGACCGAGACCAAGTATCGTGACAATTTTGGGCCCTGCGTGCTTTGATGTCAAAAAGTTAGCCATGATGGAGAAGATTCTGGCGGTGACATCCCAGTTGGTTGGTATACTGGTATATAGTGCAGATGCCGGAACGGAAAAAGAAAACAGGCCATAAACGGGATATTAACGTTGAGCATGATATTAAACCAACCATGAATGGGGCAAAACCGGTCAGCTCAGCGGCAAGGTGGCCATGTTTACTGGAGGAAGTTTTCTTTTTGATGTTTTGTTTTCCGGTATCTAGGCAGTGATGATTGCTAATGAAGTCATGCTCTCTTCACAGATATGCTAGGATATATTCTACGGATGCTGAAAGATGCGATACTGATTCATGACAAAAAGAGACGGATTTACACTTCCGGTTCCGATGTTTCTAAAAACATGTTTACCTATCTCTTTTGGACATGCCTTAGAGTGATACTGACAATAATGGTGGCCAACTGGCTGACAAAATGAATGTCTTTGGAGAGTTCTGCAAGGATACATCCCGGAATTCTATCAATGAGCGTAAGATTTTTTATCTAAAATTTATTTCGAAAAACTTTCCATCAATGGGGCACGTTCGGTGTAGTACTAGATTTGTAGTAATGAGCTGAATTTTAGTATGGTGAGAAGGTCAATTCTCCGTTTCTGCAATGAAATGGTGCAAAAAGCGTGGGTATTATGATTCCTTGCTTAAATTGATGCTGTTTGAGCAAAACTTTGGATAACTATGTTGTTTATTTCGAGAGAAATGGAGAAAACAACAACACTGTTACCCAAAGTTTTGCTCAAACAGCATCAATTTAGGCAAGGAATCATAATACCCACGCTTTTTGCACCATTTCATTGCAGGAACGGAGAATTGACCTTCTCACCATACTAAAATTCAGCTCATTACTACAAATATAGTACTTCACTGATCTGTCCTATTGTTTTAGGAATTGCACCGTTTTATTCAAGAAACTTTCTTAAAGAATAATTTGTCTTCAAGAATCTTCTAAGTGGTTTTAAAGACACGGACACGTTCAATGCTTCCAGTGAGCTTTTAGCTCTTTGAAGAAAGCACGACACTAGACAACGGACTAGCATGCAACGCCCAGTGGCACAGCCGAAAACTTTTTCTGACAGCTGCGGCGGGAATCGAACCCGCGCTCCTCAGCACGATGCGACTAAGAGCTTGGTGACCCTAGCCGCACAACCACGGAGCCGCACAATGCAAAGATGTCATTTAGTATTTTTCTAAGCACTCCTTCAAAAATCTTACAGTGTTGTCTCCGAGAGTTTTAATTCAAAAGATTTTTGCAAAATCTTCATGGAGTATTTCTCGAAATATTTGTTGATGAAGTCTTTCAAGGATTCCATCAATAATATCTTTGAGGAATCATCTAGAAGCTCATCCAAAGAATTCTAAGAAATTAAAAAAAAAATACTACAAGAAATTCTCCAATGATTCCTTTGAAATTCCTTCAACATTATTTCGAGCACGGTTGCAAAAATTCCGAAGCTCCCAACGAACGTGAGTTTTTGTCTTTTCACCACACCGCTTCTGACGTTGAAGCCCCTGTCCTTCACGGCGGCAATTGAAAAGAGAATAAAAATTCTCTCGTCACTCACACTGGAGAGATGGCGAGGTTCAAAAGCAACATTTTTCCTGTGACCGGCACTCAAACGACAAAAAATCACCACGCTTGCCTATGGGCGAGTTGCATTCATGCGATCGGTGTTAACATGAAGCATCCATCAGCGCAGAGCGTGTGTTGATGATGGTGCAGTCTTTACCTCCACGATGTAGTTGAATTTTTCTGCGTTCACTTTCAAGTATCTCACAGCGGAGCTGAAAATGAATGTCAAAAGCATTCAGTTCAGCAGAAATTCATTCAATTGAATGAGATTTTTTCAACCCTGATTTCGAGAAACCTTTTGAATAAGCATTTTTAGTTGCATCAAGAATTTTTCCTCCAGAAATTCCTTCGAAAAGTCGTTTAAAAAATGCCTAAAAATTCCTGGAAGGGTCGACATGTCCTTATTGAGCTTAAAATCCCAAATTCATCATATTCGAAAACAAAGCGATTACGGCACCGATTGATTATGTATATTTTGTGATCATTCGAAAATACTTCTAACAAAAATTAAAAACAAAATAAAAAAAAATGCATCATTCCTTTGTTTTGAGTAGAATGAAAATAGGAGCATATAAGCTTAAATAGTAAAGAAACAGATATCCTAACTTATCAAATCAAATAATTTCTGCACAAGTTTCTCCAAGGAATCCTCCAAAGACTGTTTTGCCATTTTCTTCAGGATTCTTTTTTTTTATCTGTATTAACGAGATTTTTAGCCTTAGGCTAGTTTATCTCGGGGCTCACGCTTTATTTCCCTTCCGAAGGAAGAACTCACATTTTGCGAGTTTGTCGGGAGTGGGATTCGATCCCAGGTCGTCGGCGTGATAGTCAAGTGTTCTAACCATCACATCAGGTCCGCTCCACTTCTTTAAGTAGCCTAGAAGCATGTGATTAATGCAGGGCTAAGATTTCATAGAGGATATCTATCTGAAATTCTTCAGGAATTACTTCAAGAATGCCTACGGGAATTTTTCCAAGGATTTCGTAAATATTTTTTTCCAAAAAAATCTTTTGAAATTTTCAAAAGATTCTTTCAGAATTTCGTCTTGCTATTTAGGAATTTTTAGCCTTTAGGAATTCATCGAAGGTTTTATGCAAAATTCTTAAGATATTCTTTCACAGAGGCCTTTTGAAATTCCTTCCAAACTTCCTTCAGGAATTATTCCAAAGATTTCGTTAGTAGTTTATCCAATAAACTCTCTTGCTATTTTTCAAAAAAAAAATATGCTCAGAATTTATTCAAGCATTCTTTTTAAGTTTTTTAAACGGATTTAATCCAGTCGTTCATTCCTTAACTGATTTTTTCAGATATTTAACAATTTATTTTGTACAAGAAATCTTCCGGGAATTATTTCATGTAAGCATTTCTTCATGAATTTATATAATTACACCTGCAAGTTTTTTTTCGAAGATTCTTACACAAATTCCGCCAAGAAGTTCTAAAGCATGCTTTGAGTTTTTTTTTGCTAGAAACGCTTTAGAAATTTATCCAATAAGCCTTTCAAGGATTTAGAAATTCCTCCAATGAATACTTCAGAAATTCAAACAAAAATATATAAAAATTCTGTCAAGAATTCTCACAGAAATTCCTCCAAAAGATTGATTGGGATTTCTTTATAAATTCTATGAATTGCTTTGAATTTTTCTATTGATAAAGATTACTTTAGCGATAACAACAGTATCGTCCGGATTACTTTCACGATGTTTCTAATATTTTTTTCTAACGATTTTATCAAGCATTTGTTCTAAGTGAGGAACTCCAAAAACTTTTTCTTGGATATCTTTTACGATTCATCTAGGGATTACTTGAAGGACTTGAAATGCCTCCAAGATTTCTTCCGTAAGTTGCTACCAGGATTGCTTCGGGAACACCTCCAATTGTTCCTGAAGGAATTTCTTCAATAACATGCATTCCCTACAGTTCCTTGAAGAGTTTCTCAAAGATTTATTCAAAAGATTCCTTTGAGGCTACCCCACATGACCCCTTCAACAGCTTTACAGAGAAATTCTCTAGAAATGCCTTCAATATATATATATTTTACTAGCTGCACCCGGCAAACTTTGTCTTGCCTACTGCGTTTTCTGACGTTTCAAGTCCCTAGCCAAGCGCCCAAGCCCCCGTTCAAAATGCATGAAACCCCCATTTTCAAAAACTCTCAATTTTCCCATGTTTTTGCCCTCATAAACCTTCCTTGGGTGAAAACTAACAGAACAAAACTTAGACGACCCAAATCGGACCATCCGTTCGCAAGTTATGCGCGGTCCCACGTATGCCACTGCATTTTTATATATGTATATAGATTAATTTCTTCAAGGGTTCTTATTGCAATGCGTCAAACGGGTTTTCTTGAAGTCCTTCCAAGGATTTCTTGTGAATTTGTTCAAGCATTTCTTTAGTTATATGTACAGGGATTTCTTCAGAAATTCCTTCAATAATTGGTGTAGGAAAACGTCCAAGTCATCTTCCACAATTTGTTCTAGAATTCTTTAAGGCTCAAATGAGAATCGCATATTAAAAAGACACGGAGAACGTCTTCAGCTTTCGGCTGTACAGACTGTTTTAAACTTAACATTAGACAACGGACAACGGAGCATGCACCAGCGGAAACGGGGAAGAAACTATTCTCACGAAAAGTTTCAACGCCCGAAGCGAAAATCGAACCCTCACCCCATAGCATGGTGCGATTATTAGCTTGGTGACCCTAACCGCACGGCTACGAGGCTCCACAAAACTGAAAAAGTACTTTTCTCCAGAATGACGAAAAAGCAAACAAAACCAGCGTGTCCGATTCTAAAGTTTGACTGAATACACTCAAACCTCCATTTAGGTCGAATCCATTTAGGTAAAATCTATTTAGGTCCCTCCATTTAGGTAACGTTACCTAAATGGAATCTGATTGTGTTCAGAACAGTTGGAGTGTTTTCGATTAGGGATAAGGTTGGTTTAAAGGAATTAAGTTGCAAGTGGAGTTAAGAGGAGTTCAGGGCGTGCTCAGGGGGGGAGCAAAGAGGCGGGAGGGGTTGGTTTGGGACTGTATACGGTTTTCTTAGAACTTTCTTGAGCATAAGTCATCGAATCTACATGCATAACTTGTGTGTTTAAATTACACTAGTTTACAGCATTTTTGAACTCGGTAAGCTGATGATCATTTTTGATGTATAATCATGCCCTGAGTTCAAAAAACGCGAAGGAAAAAAATTACAGTAGAGCGGATTTTTTTTCGGCTTTCCATACAAGGATGATGATTTGAAATCGATTTTTGTTCTGTGTTTAAGCAAAGTCGCTAACTTCACACATCTCATTCTCCGTAATAAATGCTCCGATTGAACTGAATTTTTTACTGTTACTTGATAACATATGAAATGTCAAAAAAACGTTGAGAAAGAATTTTTAGATTGTTTTTTTCTTATTGAAAAAAATACATTTCTTCAAATATTTTTGGAAATTTTTCTAAAATTTAAGGAGATTGTCCCAAAAACTCGCCAATATCTTGAATTTCAACAATCTGACGCAAAACTTGCATTCAGATGATCGGATGGTATTATATTCAGCTTTTAATTTACGGAAAAAGATTTGAAATTGGTTGAACAAAACGCAAGATATTTGAATTTTAGTAAATTCCATATTTCAAAAAATTGTAAATCTCGATATTGAGCTAAAACTGAAAAACTGCTCTACTTAAAATTTTTTGAAGCGCAGTTTCGAAATCAGCGCTAAATTGTGCTACAAAAATTTTGGGCGATAACTGAAGTTCACGACTTTCGTTTTATTTTGTAAACTAGTGTTATTGAATAAAAATCATGCTTACACAGCCTCATGCAACTTTGTGCTGACAAGTGATAAGTTCAATGATTGTTTTAGAAACTCTAAGAGCTCCATTGAGTATAGGTCATCGGATCTACAATGGTAAACAGTCTGGAACGCCTTGAATCTCTTCTGAAATCACCTAAAACATTAAGGAAACGTTTTGAAGCGCCGATGAAATCTCCCTGAAGCTTACTTAAGAGCTGTGGTCCAAAATGTATTTTCAGAAACTGTATGCCCCCTTAAACCCCCTCAAAATCTCCTGTAACACCCCTGCCACCCACCGAAACCCCTCAAAACGCCTGCGTAACGCCTCTGAAACTCGTCAATCCTCAGAAGCTTCCTAATACGCCCTCGAAATCCTCCTAAAACCCCCTCAGACACCACCTGATACCCTCTTTTTCTTATAGATAGATGAAATCTGCTTTTACAGATACCCGATAGATGGGTCCTCAGGTTATGTGGGGTCGATACTAAAACCTCTTTCTCCCTCTTCCTTACCTTCGCGATACGCCCGTTAGGGATAACTTCGAGAAGGGGTATGACTTCGTACAATGAGTACACTCTAATGGTAAGCGTTCCACCTGCTACCAACTTAAGTTGTTCGCTCTTCCCCGGGGGCTTGGGCCCTGGATAGTACTTAGGGACAAAGGGTATTATCAGCAGGTTTGTTCTCTTCGTCATGAGAGGAGTTTTTGTCGGCCAAATTTCCTGAAACTTGGTCATATAATTCAGCTTGATTGGGAAAGATTCGAGGCCAATTTTGAATCCAACAGGTTTCGAAAAAAAACCATGGAAATGAGAACAAAACGGCCAAAAATACGTAAGTTCTCCTATATCAGGGTTTCATTGTAAGAATCTCCGACCAGTATAATTAAAAAAACATTAATCACAAGAAGGAAACTTCTCTATTGAAATATTGGTCACAACCCCATATAATATTGTAACTAGAAAGAACAGCCTATGAACAAAAGAAGGAAAAATCTCTGATAAAAATATTACCAGTTGCAACGCCAACCAATTACTCGAATGAAAAACTAGAAAGAATAGCTGTAGCGGCTGAAAGTCTCTTTAATAAAGACAAATCAAATCAAATCAATCAAAGAATAGCTCATGTGTAAAAGAAGGATGCCTAATTGATGGTCTCATCAGAAGCTATAATGCCGAAAATTTTCTAAGTAGTTAGGCCAGAAATAAACAACATATACTCAAACAAGGAAAATCTTTGTTGAAAGTGTGATCAACCACTTGGTGAACCGTGTATTACCAAGAGCGGGTCTCCAGATAGGCTTGTGGATAACTCATTCGAGGTAATGCGTCATTCGGGGTAATGTCCTACAGCCTTTGATAGATAACTAGTTCACCAACTTACAGTAAGTTCTGATGCACTTTTTGAAAAGTTACAGCTAGTTGACCTTTTTTAAAAAGTGAAAATTTTGCCTGTCCCGATCATTTTGTCTATCCCCTGTACTTCATAGTATTGTAGTAATACTTCAAGAATGCCATCAAATATACCTCCAAAATTAACCTAATGATTCTTTTCGAATATATTCTAGAGTTCATCTTGACGAATTCTTTTTAAATTCCTTCAAAAATCCTACAAGGATTCCTTAGGAAATTCCTTAAAAAATCCTTTAGAAAATCTCCCAAAGATCCATTCAGGTGAGAAACTCCTGCAAGATTCCTTTTTCATGAAATCTCTAAAGGAATCCTTGAAAAAAACTACGTAATGACTAATAAGAAGTGCTGGAAAGCGTAAATTGGAATTATATGTGGAAGTCTCGTACAACTGTGGAAGGTGAGCGATACTAGACTGAGTCAGGGACCGCCAAGTGCAATGACCAGGTATCAGGTACCAGAAGGCCGGCTCCAGAGGCACGTTATCCTCTATTTGGGACTTTTGTACCATCGCCATACCTATAAGCCGATTTCATCATTTACCTGAGGGAGAATAGGACGAGGGATGGGAATTAGTAAAGGGAAAGGTGATGAAATAGGAAGGGGTGCCCTAGAAGAGGGAATGAACGCATAGCGCAACGAAAGCTCATAGCCCATACCAAAACGGGATTAATCAATGCCCTGAAAAGGTCACTGTAAAACGCATAAGCGTAAAGAGAGCCTATAGCTCATTGGAGATAGCTTGTGACGTCATGCGACTTTCAATATGGCATTGAAAGGCACGTCATTGAAAGCATCCTCAATATTCAAGAAATTACTCAAGCAAAACCTAATTTTGAGCGAGTACTTTCTTGAAAACGTATACAACTTTGTGTAAAAGAGTCACTGTGGACATCCCAAATTGTTAGGCATGTGAGTTCACATGAATAGGCATGTTAGCCAGACGAACATCACAGATGAGATAATCGACAATGCGTTTCAAGAGAGAACGAGGTAACCAGATAAATCTGAAACTCGTTCCTTCTTTATACAACGCACGCACCCTTTTGGGATAAAACTATGAAGTAATTTCACGCCATACCCAATAGAAAATTACAAGCGTTCAAAACATGTTTGAAATACTCAAATCCCTCTAGAGAAAAATAGGATAAACCCCCATTTGCTCCTGGAGATTTGAAGTAAGCAGAGCTTTTTAGTGCCCACTAAGTCGATTCTACAGTTATAGTTATAGTTTGGCCAATTCCTATGCCTTATACAAATTTAGCATTTTTTGAATGGACGAAAGTGCCAAGCATGCCAAAATTTGGTCTTCGCGGTTAATGAACAGCCCCAAAGTGAAAACGTTAAGTATCATAATAATACAAATTCGAGGACAGCCGTGAATGCATTTTAAAAGAATACTAGGGAATTCTATACGTTCGGAGAAACTGGAGGCACATAAAATGCTCTATGCCTGAGAACTTTTTGAAAAGTTTATTGTTGGAAAAATCATGATTTATCAAGAGTCGAACACTGACATCCGACCCTCACAAGTGAGGGAACTGTTTTGTCCCTGGAGCTTTGCTGGAATGCTTACTCAACAAATATATAAACATATACTTCCCCACATCTCGAAATTAGGCGAACTAATAACACAAGTTGTAATTCTAAGACCGGAAGCACGTAACGATTACATGATAATTTTATCACGCCACTTAGGCAAACTTTCCACTCCAGCCTCAAATACTCACCCTGCTTGCCCTTATCAACCATCAAAGTTTCTCAGCCCCACGTAAGTTTTCCTCCCCCCACCAGCTACCCATCCAATCCATTACATGATCCCTAATCTAGTAAATGCCGTATCGAATTACTCAGCGTAACTTTCGAACAGAAACGATCCCCAACCACATCGAACCAGCAGAGCCAGTCTCGGAACCGGAAGAACCACACTCTGATCTGACTGAAGCCGGGCTGGCTGCGGCAAAAATGGATGATAAATTGAAAACATTCGTCTAAGGAACGTCTCCTGCGCCGCCCGCGCGTCAGTTAGCAATATTTAGTTTTATTTTCAACCCTCTTAGCGCGCGGGCGGGTGGTTCAAGCGACGACGATTGCAGCGCCGGGCCGTGACTGGAGAGAAAATCACGTAACGTCTGTAAATTTGCGGCAATGTCGAGATTCCCAGAGTGCCTCCCGTGTGGCTACCGACCGCACCAAACGCTGCATGAATTCCCACATCCCCCCATCCGATGGTGGGCGTTCTGGGAAAAAGATGAAGGGTGATGGAGCTTTTGCTGGTGTTGCCGAAGATCAAGCCGTCATCTTAGTGGGTCGGTATCAGGAGGGTGTGGAAGCAGAGCCGGTTGCTACGTGAAAAGGGTTAAGAAAAGTCATCACCAAGAATAAAAGACTCGGTTCTTCTTCTGCTACTTCGTATGATTCAAGAGCAGGATGTGTATGGGAAAGAAAAATGAAAAATGGTTTGCTATTCTTTGGCAATCGATTTGTGAATATAATAATAAAGTTTTTCTTCGCTTTCGCCTTCAATTTGTGAGTGGAAGGGTGACGAATCTCAAGAGACTTTTTGATTGGGTTGTGATTTTACTACCGTCGGTTTCGTGAATGGAATTACAGTTCGATGAGCATTGATTACAGTAAGGATGTTTCCATAATTCGGTTCCATGTGATTCTCGTCGTCACTGCGAGCAACGAAGGTATATTACTCCTGCCTTGTGTAAGAGGGAACCTAAAATTGTTTTTGTTCACTTGGAGACCTGAACGCGACCTCCCCAAACCTGGGGTATTTAGGCATCAGATAATCGTTACACCTGGAGATCACCACAGCATACGGAGATGGCACAAATTTCCCAAATGGAGGAGAACCTGATAAACGGACGGCACTTCTCCGACATAATCGACGTCAGGACCTATTGTGGCGATAACATCGACTCTGACCACCACCTGTTTTTTATAGAATGAAAAAATGTACTGATCAGATACCCAAGAGGTGGTTCCTTGGGTTATGTGGGATTCTAAAAACTCATTCTCTCTCTCTTTCTTACCTTTGAGGAACGCCCATTAGGGATGACTTCGAGAACTTTCAGACCGTACACGAGTACTCTAGCGTTCCACTAGCTACCTCCGCCTTAATTTTTCCTCTCTCCCCAGGAATGTTGGGTACTGGCTAGTACTGTTGTAGACAACCCGTTGGACTCAAGCTCCCGGATGGGAAGGGGGGGCCAACTCAACTTGCTGTTGGTCGGCCTGCTATTTTCTCCGTAGTTCAAGTACGATTCGGGCGACCGTGGGAGTAACGGAATCTCACTTGTCCGCCCCCGTACACATCCTTTTAACAATGTCTTCCGGAGTGATATCTCTACCACATATCTCCTGCATGCTCATCCTTTACTCCACAATGCGTGGACATTCAAAGGGCACATGCGCCGCGGTCTCATCATAGTCTGCGCATTCCGGGCATGTGGAAGAGCCTGCATGTTCAAATCTGTGCAAAACCACCTAAAGCAGTCATGGCCTGACAGAAGGCACATCAGCCTTTGATTGCTCTCGAATCGCTTCATGCTTCAATTGACCATGCAGCGGCGCCATACCGTAGTATGGAGACCGCTACTGTCACGAACAGCATACGCTTACTCGAGACTATTACCGAGCTATTTGACATTATCTTTGACATTACCGTTATCACCGTGCTCGTCCTTTTGTAGGCTTATTCCACGTAGCTTCAGAATTTCAGCTTATCGTCGAACATGACCCCCAATTGTTTCAGTGAGCGCTTAGAGTTGATCATGCATCCGACTGTGGTAACCACTGTCTGTTGTTTAGACTTGCGGTTGTTCACCACCGCCGCATCCATTTTGTAATGCACGAGTGCCAACCGTCTCAACCTCATCCAGTCCTCCATTGTGCCAATTGTGTGCATTGCTATCAGTTCCACTTCCTCTGTCGACTCGCCGTATACCACGGGATAATATCATCGGCAAAGCCGACCAGCTTTTCGCCCGGTGGTAGTTTGAGCCTTGATACGCCACCATACGCCGCGTTCCATGGTACCATGCCTAGGATGGACCGCTGAGGTACCCCCGTGGTGATGTTGTAGCTCCTCTCGCCTTTCTTGGTGTCATAGATTAACACCCTATTATGGAAATAGCTCTCCAGTATCCGGCATAGGCTTACCAGGACTTCTAGCAAATGTATGGCGTACTCGATGGCGACCCAGCTTACGCTGTTAAAACGCATTCTTTGCGTCCAGCGTGACGACCGCATAATAGCGGATTCCTGTTCGCTTCTTTTGGAGAGCTATCTCGACCGATTTAATTACAGCACTAATAGCGTCCTCCGTTGATCTACCCTTCCGGGAGCCGAGCTGGTTATCCGAGAGGCCAGATTCATCGGATTTCTCGGTATAGCCCATCAGCATCGACAGAATGATCCGTTTCAACAATTTTCCGACAGTGTCCAGAAGGCAGATATATCTAAATGCCTACGGGTCGCCAGGTGGCTTCCTGGGTTTGGGGAGTAAAAGCTATCTTTGCTTTTTCCAGCTCTCCAAAAATTCGCCTCTGTCCAGGCATATCTGCATAGCCATTCTGAACATGTCAGAGCTAGCCTGGATGGCCGTCTTGATGGTTACTGACTGTCGGGATACCGTCCGGATCCGAAGCCATGTTCAACTTAAGGACAAGGTATTTGGAGTACATTGCTCAAAATTTCAAGAGCACCGTTTTTTAGAACCGTTGAACGGATTTGGATTAAAATGCATCACGCTATTGACAACCACTGAACAATTAGCGTGATGCATTTTCATCCAAATCCGTTCAACGGTTCTAAAAAACGGTGCTCTAGAAATTTTGAGCAATGTACTCCAAATACCTTGTCCTTAAGGACTTCGCTATTGCAATGCGCTCGTCGTTCGTCACCGTGGTGATCTCGCTATGGCAGGGTTGGCCATAGAGACCGGGGGTCCATGGTTTTGTATTGTGGCGTGGAAACAGCGTTTCAACGATCTTCTGCAGCATCTCGAGTGAGCGATCTGGGGGTGCTGACGTGCCCTTCGATTAGGCCATGACTACTCTGTAGGCATCACCTCAAGGGGTCGTATTGGCTGCCAGAGGCTAGCAGAGATTTTCAAAGTATACCCGCTTACGTGCCCTTATATCTTTGTTCAGTGCCAGTTTAGCCACCCTGTAGGCCTCACTTCGTTTTATGCTACCCTCATCGGTGCGAGCTCTTTGCATCCTCCTTCTAGCTCTTCGGCAAGATACGCGGAGTTCTGCGATTTCTGGACACCACCAGTAAACCCAGTCAACCAGCGATCGTATAAGATGTTCATAAGATGTTAAAGTGAAGGCGATATTCGTATATTTTTCGTGCGCCTAAATGAAGACATGCACGTATATGGCCTCCCCTTTATCATCTTATGTAACATCTTATACGATTACTGGATGTCTGGGAACCGGTTTGCGTCCATTTCTGAGTAGGGATCATCTTGGTATTGCGAAGTCACATGCATGACTTAGGGTTCGAGCTAGATCATCACTGGATAGGTCGTCGGTGTTACCCTCAATAAGCAATCGCTCGACAAATGCCGGCTTATCGAAACTCGAGGTCAACCATCCCCGATGATGTTCGATGACCTTCGGCTATGGCCATCTTCCTCCGTGTTACACCCTGGATCCAGACGGTCACCATGCGTGTATCCATCGTTGACCCTCCAGTCCGATCTAGGGTTTAGACCCGGGCTCCAGAAGGTCACATCACCGTTCCTACTGTAGCTTTTTTGTCGCCTACGTTCGCGACATGCACTTTCAGTCTGGCCACCCGAGCAAAGGCGGATTACAAAGTGATATCACTTTGATAATAAACTGTGTTGTCGGATCATTTTGTTATTTTTGTTATCATCTTTTTCAATTGATGATAACCAGATGATAACAAATTTAGTTATCGATAATTTTGGTCTATCGCGATAACATAAAAATACTAAATGATAACAAAATATGTTATCTGTTTCCAAACGCACATTTTAAAGCTTTCCCAAAACTGAGAGTCTGATGAACCTCGAATCTAAAAATAGATTCCGCTTCCCACCTACAATGCGACTGCAGTACGAAAGCGTAGCCTTTTATTACTCTCACTCTCAATGAGTCCCGTTGGTATAGGGGCTATCGGCGTCGACCGACAATCACTCGATCAGGGTTCGAGACCCGCCTGGGCGCATTAGTCGAAAACATTGGTTGTAAGACAAGAAACTTTTTTCAATAGGTGACGATGTCGGTAAAGTAGATTTTTACTATTTTGGTCGATAAAATAGCTCTAAATGATAACTAAGTGATAACAAAACCAGTTATCAGTCACATGTATTTTTTCATGTTGATAACTAAATGAAATGTTGAACAAAATATTGTATAACACAATTAGTTATCAACTTGAACTCAATGATAACTTAACTTCTTATCATTTTGGTATTCGAGAAGTAAATATATGTTATCATTTTTGTTATGTTGGCTCTTAATTCAACCTAAATGATAACAAACTCAATTATCAAACGAATGATAACCAGGTAACAGAACTTGTTATCATTTTCTTATCCGCCTTTGCTCGGGCATAGCTTCGAGTAGAGCCCAGCCTCTCGCGTTAGTCAAGCTGCTACCCCCTCAATCGTTCAGGCATTTAAGTCTTCACCGATGACCATGGGACTCAATCCCACTAGTGCGCTTAATAACGAATCCAGCATAGGCGAGAACTGGTTTATCGACCACCTGGGGAGCATAACAACTCCAGTAGTACACCCCGCTGATTTTCGCAATTGCGAAGCCCTCGTGTGACGTGGAAATTATTTCCTGGACTGAAAAACGACCGGTTGTACAGATCGTCGCTAGCTTGGCTTTATCCGCTACCCACTTCCCCTTATCGGGAGGGACGCTGTAGGGCGATATCTGTACTTGACTCCGAGGCAGACTGCCATAGCAACTGAGGGGGTTAGAAGCAAAGGGGTGTATGTGACAAAATCCCACTTTCGAGTAAATGAGGTTTAAAGTTTTCATCCCATACAAAATGTATGGAGTTTCAAAATCGACCCAATTTTCTGCGATTTATTGTAATTTTTCTAATCATCGTAAAAAAAAATATTAAAAAAGTTCCTGAAAGCTTGAAATTTGAAGATTATTTTTAATGCTCAGCTCAAAATCGACAAAATGGTCACACAAAATTCTGGCCCCTCAACTGTTGTGCGGCTTCACAGTGGTTCAGATTTAGTTGTGTAATCTGCATTATTGTCGGTTGGTTCAACCTCCTCGTGTGCCTGGACATTTAGGTCCACCCGTCGTGTGATCCTTGTTTGCCGTTAAATCAGGTATTTTGGTGCCAAGTTGCACTCCCTGACGATGTGGCCTTCCACTCCGCACTTCCTGCAGAGTTTGCTCCTTTCGGGGCCTTTACACGCCCATGACTTATGCCCTTGCTTGGAGCATTTGAAACACGCCTCTGGTGGCGCATCGCTCTGTTCGCGCTTGCGGGCTGATTTCACTTTTCTCCATTTATTCTTCTTTCCAACCGTATTCCAATGATTTTTCTGCCCCTTGCGCGTTTCGCAATCGTCTTGACAGCCTGGTTACTCGAACTGGCCTTCCCTTTCTTCAACTTTGGCTTTTCGCCCGCCTCTGCCAGACGTCATATTTCCTCGACAGGTTTCGACCATGCTGCTTGAGCCGTAAGGCGGTTCGACCTGTCCGGTTCGAGCATGGTTTCGTGCTGCATCGTCGCGTTGCCAGCAAAGAGGAAGCTGTCCATTTGGATAGATCGCTCCTCCCTGCTCGCATCAGCCGTACTCCGCTGTACGACCAAGAGAACATACTTCTTCTTAGCCAGAGCCAGCGATTTGCGGAGCTTCAGCAAACCCTGTTTCAGGTCGTTGCTGATGGTAGTCCGCCCGCTCGTGTAGCCGATCAGCTCGTCCAGCTGTTCGGCAACTACCAACATCTTTGGTAGTCCGCTCCTGTTGCGGTTCAGCGCCCGCGTGAGGCCCGCGTCAGTCATCTGCGCTTCCTCGGCCGGTGCTGCGTTGCCTCGTGCATATAACGTTGAACCTCCTGCCGCCTGCTCGCAGGTGGGTACACCAGCTCCTCGTTGCAGCGAACTCGTCAGTCTCCCTCGCGCGAACGGGTTCAACACCGCTCCCTCTGCCTCTCCACTCTCGACCACATTGCTGTTGTTCATGGATTGATTAGTCGTCATTTCTGTTGGGTCCCCCTTAGAGCCGCTATACCTCACTCCAAAAGAAGTAGTTGCCAATGATCCTGGTGATTATCTATGCAGCAGGATCTATGCAAGCAGGGTGGCCACCCGAGGGTTGGCCCAAGCCCTTATGGAAACAGAGCTTAGAGCCGGGTCAGCGTTAACCAGGATCGTTCATCTGAACCCACTTCCACTTAGTTAGTTGCTTAAGCTAGGCACAAGCGAAATCACAAATAAGAGGGCAGGCATAGACAACAGTATTACTATAGGCAGGACGCTAGCCGGTGACATACGAAGGTGAATCATGAGTGGTTGTCGGACCTACCAAGGACTCCACAAGAATCTTCGGTCGAAAAAGATTCACTCTCGCACCAAATGTACGATGTTCGAAAGGCTGATAAGACCGGAAACGAGACCTGGACTATGCTCGAGAAGGAGTTCAAGCGACGGATACTTACTTATAACCATCTTTGAAGATACGCAGGAGAACGGTGTGTGGCGGCGAAGGATGAACCACGAGCTCGTTGCGCTCTACGGCAAACCTAGCATCCGGGAAGTGGCATAAGCCAGAAGAATACGGGCATGTTTCGAGTAGTCCGGACAACCCTGCAAAGCTGATGTTTGCAAGAGATCTGGATGGAGAAAAAGACCAGGAGGGCAGTGTGAAAGACGGGCGGACCAGGTGCAGAACGATCTGGCATATGTGAGACGTGGCCGAGGCTGGGGAACTGTATCCATGTTTTGTTGCGAGGAGTTGTTGATTCAGTTTTATTATTATTGTAATGTAACGCTAAATGGAGTAATCTAATGGAAATATAAGGTCACAAAAACAAAAAGGATGTAAATTTATACCAGCATTTACCTGATGAATGTATTACAACTTAATGTTCATCCACTGGACTCACAAATAAATTGTCAAAAAAGGAAAAGCATGTCTAATAGTCTATAACCCCCGTTTCTATGAACTAAAAATTACGGGGAGCGGGCTGTACCACTTTACCGAAACAGTAAAAATCAATCAGTTTTGTTTTCTTACAACAAATGGAAGTTTACCATTATAACCATACAAACGATCCCACCGCAGGCAGGTACAAAAGGAAGCTGCCAGAGAACATGATTGCTTACCTGATGAAAGGGAAATGTAATCAGAGCGAACGAAGCCTATTCATGGCAGGTGATTCATTGTAAGGATGATTCCTTTTTGCATCGAAAGAAACGCTCAAGACAAATCGCACCCGTTACAAGACATGCTGCATGCTATAAATATAAAATGTAAATATAGTATTTTCAATAAATAAAATACCATTTACATATTTCAGCAACAAATCGAGACTTTGGGGGAGCAAGTGTGAAATTGAAATCGAGAGCCACCCCCGGCACCCACTGCTGGCTTTGACTCCGGAACGTGTGTGTCAGTCCGGTTGAGGGAAACTTGTCGAATCAAGTGTAAAGTGGTGGCGAAAATTTCGCAACATTCAAATGAGCCGCCATAAATCTTCGGGGTCTGCAGCAAGTAGGTAGCGATGAAAGTGGGAATTTGCCTCGTTTGATCCACGTGGCAGCTCCCCGGCCGGTGATGAAAATGAAGCAATTGTATTACCGCCTGCCATGTGAATGTGCGGTACTCCGAGGTCCGTCGCAGGTTGCTCTTCTAGAAGAAGACTACCGGTGTTGTACACGACTTGGCAGAAAAGTTTCCATCGATACAGGAAACGTGAGGGGAAGAGAAGGAACGTCACAACAGACACAAGATGTTGCCATCGTATCGTATCGTCAAGGGGTGCATCGTTGAGTGGAAGAAAGTATGCCGCATTGGTACTTATGGGACGAAGGTATGGGTCACCCGACTTGACACATGTGGTGCTAAGAGCAGGAGATGATACGTGCTGCTATGAAACCAGTCAGCAAGTGAAGTATGCAGGAGCCAGCGAACGAAAACCGATACAGAAATACGCGGACGACTCGACGCGACAGGACTCGAAAAGCAGCAGCAAGCAACCATATATTGGAATCATCTCGCTTTATTTTGATTTATTGCCGGAAATTGATTTGATTTCTTCTTCCGACTTTCATCCTTTCGGTTCGGTTGGGAGTAGAACAATGTACGACGTACGTGGGACCACTCTTGCTGTGGGTCTGGAGGCTTGTCAAATCGTCGAATTTGTTCCATTTCAATAGCAATAAAATTCCGGGCAGTAAAACAAATGGAGGCAATTTGAATACTTTTACTGTTTGCCTTTCTCGGAATTCGCGATGGACAAATATTATTGAAAGCGAGACTCGTGAGCAGCGATAATTGAATTTTAAAGTGGATTTCTCTGTCAAATTCTCTGCATTTGATATTGATAAAAATCGCTGAAGGAAAGCATTGCATTGCGATCAAAACTTTACTGGTCAAACGTCCAAGATGGAAACTATTAGTGTCGATGTACATGTCCCTATAAAGTAATCTTTCCCTGGCGCCGCTGTGTCGGTTCGTATCCCTATAAACCAATAATTTACCCAGCACCCATTATTTTAATTCACCAAAAACCATAGATAATACTGGCAACGAGCACATTATTTTAAATTTAATTAAACCTTTTGAAATATGCTCCACCGCAATGACGGCGGGATGGGTGCTCCCATTTTCCAGCGCAATGTGTTGGGGTTGCAGGAGGAGTGCGCTGCTGCTCTATCAGCGAATCGCGGCTTTCCGTTGCGGTGAAATTGTTCGCGCCAGATTTGATGAACATGTTTTCCCAACAGGCAGCAAACGCTCCCAAACCTGGCCGTCGTCGGTGTCCCGAATAATGCTCGAACAGCCGTTGCCTGGCTGCCTGTCGGTGAACGACGCTAAATGAGGTGGTTTGGGAGCACAATGTCATACAAGCGCCACCCGCCCTAATGTCACCTAACGAAGGTACGATTTATTTGGAATAACGCCGAACAAGTGCGTTCCATGGCAACTTCCGAAAGGTAATCATTTGAATGGTGTGAACATTGGTGGGTTTCCACACTACATAGTTTGGGAGAGACATGGTGTGTGGGACACATTCTTGCTGGAAATGATACAGATTGCCTCACTATTTTGCTGGTGACACCACAACATTGCTATATCGGTTGAACGAAATCTATTTGGTAGCGGGTGGTACTCGATTGCTGTTATAAATAAAACTCAATTGAATCGGTACAATATAATAAAATCAATTTGAATCCATTCCTTATGTCTGGGAGAAAGGAATCGTACGGAAAGTGGAAATCATTTGCATGCAGATGGTGCGAAAAAATCAGCATTTGGAGGGTGATTTGGAACATTTGGAACTATATTGAATTTATTCCATGAAACTATAGTTTGCAATAGACATGAATAATAATATAAGTAGTTCTGATTTTTAGACAGATGGATTTGCATGTTGCTATACACTTTCAACTCCGGCATACGCAACAAATGAATGGTGGTGTGCAGCACCATACTAAAATCTCGTACTGACAAATAAAGCAAACAGTGTTCAAAATAAAAATATTAATTTCGTACTGTGCTTCAATGAGACTAAAGATTTACTCAGGGACACCCTAATGCATCGGAAATGTGGGCTTCGTGGCCGTGCGGTTAGCGGCGTCAGTCGTCTAGGCGTTTCGTAAGCCTTGGAGTGCGGGTTCGATTCCCGCTCTGGTCGGGAAAAACTTTTCGTCAATCGAAAAATTCTCCATTGGGCCACTGGGCGTTAAATGTGTTGTCCGTTGTCTCGTGTATGTAATGTTCAGTCTGTGCATCCTCTGGCTGAAGACGGTGTAGTGTCTTTTTAAATCCTTCCATGTTTTTATGACTGAAGCAGCTGGACATTAGTAGAGATACTAGTAGCATCCATTCACATACTTGCTACAGGATTATACAGAGCGTGGCAATATTCATTGTTTTCATTTATTTAGTTCAACAAATTTACGGCAGAAAAAGGTAAACCACAAAAGCGCTCCGGAAGGCCAAATGGGGCATCCTAAACGCTAGAGTACCCCATCAACCCCTTATTCCTTTCACCACCACCCCAACATTACTAACATCGTCTCAGAGCTCATGGCATCCCAAAGCCAGGCTTCTACGCAAAAGAACCATCGGGTTTTTGACCAATCTCGTTTACCAACTGTGTTTCGAAAGTGGTGGAGCGAATGGAGAATCGGCGGCTAACCCATCACCCATACTCGCGCGGCTCGACCAACGACAGTACACATTTAAGGCGAAACTGGAAGCATTTCCTCATTTTTTTGCTTTTTGATTTTTTATTAAATAACGAAGCAATATTTTCAAAATCGGTTTTCGTGCACATGTAGAGCATGGATCAAGGTATCTTCTGAATTTTTTTGGGGTGAGAAAAGTTTTCCATTTTTGCAGAAACCATTTTTTTGTGAAATTTTATTCAAAAATGGTTTCTGCAAAAACGAAAAACATTTTCCATCACGAAAAAAAAATCAGGAGATACCCTGATCCATACTCTACATGTGTACGAAAACCGATTTTGAAAATATTGCTTCGTTATTTTATAAAAAATCAAAAACCAAAAAGTGAGGAAATGGATCCAGTTTCGCCTTAAATGGAAACGACTGAAACACGTGTTTCGCCGTCCTCAGTGAAGTTCTCCACGATGCAAAATTCAAAACTATCACACCGAAATTGTCTCTCTTGCTATATATCTTGAAGGCCTTTAACAAGACATGGACTGCCTTCAGGTATCAGGTATCAGAAGGCCGGCTCCAGAGGCACGTTATCCTCCATTTGGGACATTTGTGCCATCGCCAAAATAACAGCCTATTTCATCATCTACCTGAGGGAAAAGGAAGGAAAAAGGATTTGGATGGGGATAGGGACAGGTAGGGAAATAGGAAAAATACCCTGGAAGAGGGTACTAACGCACAAGCGTACCACAATGGGTTCAAACAGCGCCCTGAAAAGGGCACTGTAATAACGCATAAAGCGAAAGAGAGCCTATAGCTCTTTACCACAGCGGGTTAAGAACAACAGAATATCCTGAAGATTCAGGTTTCTGAAGTCAGTTTCACTTAATAAGTGTTTACCGAATACTTGGAAACGCAGTTGCGCGAAAACTGGACAGTTACATATCAAATGATACGAAGTTCCATAATCGGATTCACAGCTATCACAGGCAAATGAATCAGCTTGCTGAATATTCGCCATGTGATAGCTGAGTCGGCAGTGGCCAGTCAATGCTTTGACCAGCATGCTGCAATTCTGCTTAGACAGATTAGTTAGATACTTCGCCACCCGTAGAGATGGCTCAGCACTATACAATTTGGTTTGACGACATGACTCCAAACTATTCCAATATTGTCTGTGTTGAGTGACAGCCCAGGTGAGAATCTGAAGCTTAATCCAACACTTCGATATCGGAATAGCTGGCTCAGGGCCAATGAAGTCATGTGATGCTCCAGAGCGAGCTAACTCATCAGCCAATTCATTTCCAGCGATGGAAGAATGACCAGGTACCCATAGAAGGTGAACAGCGTTTGCTGAATTCAGCTCCTCGATTTGAGTTCGACAAGCGATAACTATCTTCGACCTGGAGTTGGCCGAAGCAAGTGCTTTAATAGCAGCCTGGCTATCTGAACAGAAGTATATTACTTTGCCCATTACGTGCTGCTGAAGTGCTGATTGCACTCCGCACATAAGAGCAAAGATTTCGGCCTGAAAAACGGTACAGTGTCTACCAAGTGAATAAAACTGATGCAGTCTTAGCTCACGAGAATAAACACCAGCACCTGCTCGACCTTCGAGAAGGGAGCCATCAGTGTAACATACGATGCCGTCTGAAATACTTCTTTCCAGATAACCAGATGTCCACTCTTCCCGGGAAGGAAATTTCGTGGAAAATGTCCTATATGGAAAATTACAAGCAATTGTAAGATCACTTGGAGCAAGGACAATTTTGTCCCAATTCACCAAAAGTGGAAACAACGAGGTGTGTGTTGAACTGCGGTTCACAGGAGTTTCCTCTAGTAGACCGAGTACCCGTAACCGGTAAGTGCAAGAAAGGGCTTCTTGTTTGAGATGAATGTGTAGTGGGGCAACGTCAAAGAGAACTTCTAGCGCTGCCGTAGGAGTTGAAGAGAACGCTCCAGACATCGCCATTAAGCACATCCTTTGGAGATGGCCTAATTTTGATTGGACCGTTCTCACTTCACCCTTTTGCCACCACACAAGACATCCATAAGCCAATATTGGCCGAACCACAGTTGTGTAAATCCATTTGATATACTTGGGTTTTAGACCCCAAGTTGTACCAAAAGTACGCCGGCATTGCCCGAAGGCCATACAAGCTTTCTTGATTCTGAACTCAATGTGAGGTGTCCAGGAAAGCTTGGAATCAAGAATTACTCCAACGTACTTTACCTGTTCAGTCACATCGATTTCAGAATCAAAGAGACGCAAAGGTCGAACGCCATTACGGTTTCGCCTTTCCGTGAAAAGAACAATAGATGTTTTACTCGGATTAACCGAAAGGCCATATTGGCAACACCAACCCTCAACTACCTGAAGAGCGTTTTGCATCAGGTCGAAAAGGGTGCTGATGCACATACCAACTAACAATGTTAGGTAGTCGTCGGCAAAACCATAAGTAGGAAAACCGCTATTATTGAGTTGCCTCAATAGCGTATCTGCTACGAGATTCCACAAAAGCGGTGATAAGACTCCCCCTTGGGGGCATCCACAAACACTCAATTTCCTAATCCCTGCTAGACGCAATGTCGAGAAGAGATATCGGTTTTTGAGCATTTGGTGAATCCAATTGGAAATCATTGGAGATATACCATGACTCCGTGCGGCTTCCAATATGGCATCGAAAGGCACGTTGTCAAAGGCACCCTCGATATCTAAGAAAACACCCAAACAAGATTGCTTTTGAGCGAATGCTTTCTCGATATCGTAAACAACCTTGTGTAAAAGAGTCACAGTGGACTTACCAGATTGGTAGGCATGTTGGTTCACATGAAGAGGCACGTTGGCCAGATGAACATCACGGATGTGATGATCCACAATGCGTTCTAAGCATTTCAGAAGAAAAGAGGTCAAACTGATAGGTCTGAAACTCTTTGCTTCTTCATACGACGCACGACCCACTTTCGGAATAAACTTTACAGTAATATCCCTCCAGGATTTGGGAATATACCCTGTAGCAAAACTGCAAACAAGTAGTTTTTTCAAAACATGTTTGAAATAATCAAATCCCTTCTGAAGCAAAATAGGATAAATCCCATCTGCCCCAGGAGATTTGAAAGGAGCAAAGCTATTAAGAGCCCACTCAATCGATTCTATAGTTACAATACTCCGAGCCGAAGCTAGAGAATCATAACTACAAGAAAAGACATCAGGATCATCCGAAGATGTAATATCCACACATCCAGGGAAGTGTGTGCTGAATAAGCATTCCAGAACTTCCTCATCAGAGGAAGTCAGATCGCCATTTGGCAAACGAAGTTCGTTCACCCGGAAATCCTTAGATTTCGCAAGGATTTTGTTTAACCGACTGACTTCACTCAAGCTGGAAACATTTGTACAAAGGTTTTTCCAGCCGGATCGTTCAGCAGACCGGAGAGCTTTCCTGTAGGCCTTGCGAGCCGACCTGAAAGCCTCCGAACCAGCCGAACGTCGTCTGTTCCAACTCTTTCTACATTGTTTCCTGAGTTTCGCCAGATCAGAGTTCCACCAAGGGGTTCCTCTTGTGATCTTCACAGACCGTAGAGGGCATGCTTCTTCAAAAGCTTCCATGATGAAGGTCGTTGTAGTATCAACGGCATCATCTAAATCACTTGGAGTGTCAATGGATGGTGAATATCCATGAAATTTGGCTGCAACCAAATCAGTATAAAGATCCCAGTTTGTTGACCGAGGATTCCTGAAACGCAATGTTTGCGAAGTAACATTTAAATGTTCAAAAAAGATATAGCGATGGTCAGATAAAGATTCTTCATCTGACACATGCCAATTGGTCAGCTCGTGACTAATTCTGCTAGAGCAAAGCGTTATATCTAACACTTCCTCTCTAGCAGATACCATGAAGGTTGGGCGGTTGCCTATGTTAAGTAATGCAAGATCTGTACTACTTAAGTACTCCATCAAACTGGAGCCTCTCAAGTTAATGTCTGAGCTGCCCCAGATGATATGGTGAGCATTAGCATCACTGCCAACAATTAGCGGAAGGCCTTTTGAAGTGCAGTATGCGATGACTTGTTTGAAAGCATCCGTAGGGGATGGTTCATCATGTGGTAAATACACAGAACAATAGACGTATTTCCTGTTGAGGTTTCCAACAGATACATCAATTGTGATAGCACATACATCTCTGGTGGTTAGTTCAGAGATGAGTGTAGCAACTATTGCGTTGTTGACAAGAACACAGGCTCGAGGCATGACACGCGAGTTTGCCATTTCATGTTTACTGAAAGTGGCAAACACCGGGTTCACAAGGTTTCCTAGATAGAAATTTCCCTTACGAAAGTAAGGTTCTTGTACCAAGGCCACTTGGGCTGTACCATTTTGCATAAGTCTGCAAAGATTGATCGTTGCTGTTCTTTTATGCTGAAGATTGATCTGAGCTATCCTAACCGTAGCCACTACCCAAACTAGGTAAGATTAAACTCTTCGCAACAGCAGCACAACAAAGAACAGCAACAATAAAACCAAATCGGTATCGATTGGAAAACGCCAAAGGCGAGGATACACAGAATACACTGTGTAAATCGCATAATGCGAAACCATATAGGTGAAAATTTAAACTAATTAACAACATCTTCATAATTCCGCCCTTATTTAGCCTCAAGTGAGACTAAAGAAGGGCAGCTGATTGTCTCGGAGAAACACAAGGTCCACTGCACCATTGCTCCGGTTAGCGCAGTAAGGGCTACATACTGTGGAGGGCGCCCTGGTACTCCACAGGCTCCGTTAGCGGTTAGGTTTTTATTAGACCCCCCTAGCCATTCATTCCTAGGCACGGTAAGCATAAAGCCGCATCACACCATGAATTAGGGGTCACCTGTTGGTGGATTCTTACCACCGGAACAGGCGGTCCGTAGTGTTATTCTTAGCCAATTGAGACAATCGCTACCGACACTACACAGCTATCTAGGCTGATCGAGAAAAGAAGTTAATATTGATGATCAACTTCATACGGACTCGAACAGCCGACAAAACACGTGTTTCGCCGTCCTCAGTGAAGTTCTCCACGATGCAAAATTCAAAACTATCACACCGAAATTGTCTCTCTTGCTATATATCTTGAAGGCCTTTAACAAGACATGGACTGCCTTAGTTCTCCGTAATCTTGCCATATGGAGTTTTGCCGGCTATGTGCTCCACTTGGGGCAGATTTTTTGACGAACCGTTCCTTACGAGTAGTTATTGGCAACGAGAGATCCAGGTGTTCCACAGGGGTCGGTAATACCAGTGACCCTTTTCCTCATCGCAATGGACGGAGTATTTGAGGATCTCCCCAGTAGTGGACAAATCTTTGACGTTTGCTCGCAACCTAGTGAAAGGGTCAGGCGGCCGTATCACGAGTAGTCAAGAAGGCTTTCTCGACCGGTTTTGTAATGTCGGCTCCGAAGAGCGTCAGATGCCACGTATGCTCTTCTTCTTCTTCTTCTTCTTCTTCTTCTTGTTCTTGTTCTTTATGGCTCTACGTTCCCACTGGAACTTGGCCTGCCTCTCTTCAACTTAATCAGAGAAGAGAAGGTCATCTCCCGAGTCAGAAATTGATAAATATTTCATGCTGTTGGTCGCGACACCTAGCGGTTGAAGCCACACTTTTTACACGGAAAATTTCAACCGTGTTGACACGAATAAGCAAAGTATTTCGGAGGCAGGTACACCAACTCAAAAACTGATTCGCAAAAAAAATGTGTTTAACTAGAATGTATTTCGGGGTCACAGTCAAAGTTGCTTATAGCTCAAAACCGTAAATAGGGAACGCGATACAATAATGATGGGAATATGTATAAAATCGTTATGATAATTAAGAAAAATTGGCAAAACACCATTATGATGCTTTATAACAGCCTGCAATTGCAAAAAACATCTTTGATACGTGTACCATATTATTGCAATAGTGGTCGAAACAACAATTGATATGCTCTCAATGAAACAAAATTTCGAAGAATAAGATAAATTTTCATCGATATGACGTCATCTGTTCATTATTTTTGATTATACCTGAAATAATCAATACACTTTGAGCCATGCATCTGTTTTGACTTTTATACACGATGGAAACGAAATGGGCAGAAACAAAATAAATCGAGTCGATTTTTCACGCCTAAAATTTATCACTTTTCGTGTGTTTGGTTTGTTCTGTGATGCCCTTCTCTTCTCTGACTTAATGTTTATTGAGCACTTCCACAGTTATTAATTGAAGGGCTTTCTTTGCCTGCCATTGCATGAATTTGTATCTTGTGAGGCAAGTACAATGATACACTGTGCCGAAGGAGTCGAGAAAACTTCCCGACCGAAACGGGAATCGAACCCACCGTCTCTGGATTGGCGATCCATAGCCTTAACCCCTAGGCTACTGGAGACCCATTAATGCTCATCTAGGCACAGGATAAATGGGTACAATTGAAAAACATGAGAAAAATACATTCGAAGCAATAAACTTTGGCTATAGTCGCATTTGATTGACTTCAACGCAATTCAACTGTTCATATGTTGAATACGTATCAAAATATGATGTTTGACATATAAACTTAAAAATTTTCGAAATAGAGTATGTGTACCATTCCTTGGCCTAATATGCCAGCCACCTTGACATTTTTGACCATAACTCGTGAATTAATAGCACTAGAAATGATGTGTTCACCCTATCACGCACTCTAGATAGTGCATGTTTCTCCAATTGGAATTATACTAGCGTAAATATTCAAGAACTTACTTAATTACGTTGAAAAGATTCGATGTGATGGTATGCAACGTTGGTCTACGGTACAAAAATTGGCCTATTGGTGGATACAACGTTGGCCTAATGCTTTCTAAGCGCTAGAACCACTTAATATCTAATTTTTTTAATATTTCTGCTGAAGATTATCACTGTTTGTTAACCAATCTTGCTTTCAAATTACATTTTCGGAGTCAAGTGTTCACATAACTAGAAATAAATCACTCAAGCTTAAGTTATTTTTTAATTTAGTAACGAAAACAACGCAACCCAATTATTGTGTTATATTTTTACAGTCATCGCACACAAAATCTTTCTTCCTCTTCGTTCTTTCTGGTTCATTCGCAAGCACTTGTACTTGCCACTTTTTCGGTGTTGTTGACGTCACTTTACTGATGGGCCAAGATTTGGGTACATAGTGAAAAAAATGTCCTCAATATTCGGCCCACATTCAATTTGTAGAATATTTATTTTTCGATGAAAACAAATATACAAGTTCAAAATAGCGTCTTTGACCGTCGCAAAAAATGTTCAGTTTTCAAAAAGTCAATTCTAAATGTTCCAGAATCATGCCATTTATGATCATGTGTATAGACTACCCACTAAGCCGAAGAATCATGGCGTCTACAAAAGGTAAACAAAGTGACATTTTCATTCAATTTTAATGTTCCAAAGTGCTAAAATTGAAACGAAATGTTACAGTTGTTTGGCGCATAGCTTTTCCGATCTCCAGTTATGTGTGTTTGTTTTAGTTTTTGGTTAACGTTAATATAGGCCGAACGAGGGGACTATGCCAACGAAGCATCCCGATACCCTATTACATGTGAAATTTAAGCGTCCGACGGCAGTTCTGGGCTTCCTTCAAAATTTCTTTCAATTTTTCTCCAGGAGTTCCATTTGGGATTCCTTCTTGATGTCTTCCAGGAGTTCCTTCTGTGATCCCTCCAGAATATCCCACCTGATTTTTCCCAGGATCCCTCTAGGTGTGTCTTCTAGGATTCTACGAATTCTTTGCGTGATTGTTCCAGAAGTTGCTCCATGATATTCTTCTAACATTCTTTCACGAGAGTTTCTTCCGAGATTCCTAATGGAGCTCCTTTCGGAATTCCGGGAGTGTCCTGATAAGGAATCAAATGCTACTTTTATAACTTACAACGCCTTCCGGCAAGCGTCTGTGCGTACCAAAATTTGACCATTAACTGACATTTTATTTTCATGTAAACTTCCCCGCCTGCTTATATGATGTTATTATTTATTACCTGTAGACATTCTTCATCTCCTTACTGACGGCTTGTTCATCACTTTTTTCCGTGATTCCTTAAAAAAATCCTGAATTTCTCCAGCAGTTTCTCCATATTTTCTTTCTGAATTCTTTCAGGAGTTTCTTTTGGGATTCCTTCTTCCGGATTTCCTCCTGGAGTTCCGTCCAGGATTTTTCCAGGAGATCTTTTCGGTATTTCTTCAGGAGTTGTTGCCAGGTTTTCTCCAGGAATTTCTTTCAAGATTGTTCCAGATATTTATGAGGTTTTCTCGAGATTCCCTGCCAAAAATAATTAAAAATACAATCCAATACTTATGCAACAATTCTTTTGGGTTTTGTTTCAAGACAAGCAAATGTAGAGCTTCACACCACACAACAAAAAAAGAACTCCTGTAAGTATAGCACTATGGGAACATTTTCTCGAAAATAGGGTTTTTAAATTAGGAAATTGTTTTGAAAATATGTTTGATTCCCTGAAGAAGGCCTACGCCTCATCGATTTCGCCGCCTCCAAGAACATGGCTATTCGTAGCACCTTTTTCCAGCACAGCCTCCCGTACCGTTACACCTGGAGATCACCACAACAAACGGAATTGCAAATCGACCACGTTCTGATTGATGGACGGCACTTCTCCGACATTTTCGACGTCAGGACCTATCTTTGCGCGAATATCGACTCTGATCACTACCTGCTGATGGTTAAACTGCGCCCAAAACTCTCCGTTATTAACAATGTACAGTACCGGCGGTCGCCCCGGTACGATCTAGAGCGACTGAAGCAACCGGATGTCGCCACCGCATACGCGCGGAATCTCGAGGCAGCGTTGCCGGACGAGGGTGTGCTTGATGTGGCCCTAGAGGACTGCTGGAGTACAGTCAAAGCAGCCATCAACAATCAATTGGTTCGACGAGGAGTGCAGAGCGATTCTGGAGGAGAAGGATGCAGCGCGGGCGGTAATGCTGCAGCATGGAACCCGACAGAGTGTGGAGCGATACAGACAGAAGCGGAAGCAGCAGACCCGTCTCATCCGGGAGAAAAAGCGCCGCCTGGAAGAAGCGGAGTGCGAGGAATTGGAGTGCGAGGAAATGGAACGTGCCGTTCACAAGAAACACGTAAGTTCTACCAGAAGCTCAATGCATCCCGCAAAGGCTATGTGCCGCAAGCCGAAATCTGCAGGGGTAAGGATGGGAGCCTCCTGACGGACAAACGTGAGGTGATCGAAAGGTGGAAGCAGCACTTCGACGAGCACCTGAATGGCAAAGAGAATGTAGGCACGGAGGACCAAGGCAGCGGAGGAAATGACTATGTTGGTGCAGCAGAGGACGGAAACAAACCAACTCCCACGCTGAGAGAAGTTAAAGATGACATCCACCAGCTCAAAAATAACAAAGCGGCTGGTAAGGACGGTATCGCAGCAGAACTCATCAAGATGGGCCCGGAAAAGTTGGCCACCTGTCTGCACCAGTTAGTAGTCAAGATCTGGGAAACCGAACAGCTACCGGTGGAGTGGTAGGAAGGGATAATCTGTCTCATCCACAAGAAAGGCGACAAGTTAATGTGTGAGAACTTTCAAGCGATCACCATTTTGAATGCCGCCTACAAAGTGCTATCCCAGATCATCTTCCGTCGTCTTTCACCTAAAGTAAATGAGTTCGTGGGAAGTTACCAAGCCGGTTTCATCGACGGTCGGTCGACAACGGACCAGATCTTCACCGTACGGCAAATCCTCCAGAAATGCCGTGAATACCAGGTCCCAACGCACCACCTGTTCATCGATTTCAAAGCGGCATACGACAGTATCGACCGCGCAGAGCTTTGGATAATCATGGACGAAAACGGCTTTCCTGGGAAGCTGACTAGACTGATTAAAGCAACGATGGACGGTGTGCAAAACTGCGTAAGGGTTTCGGGTGCACTATGCAGTTCATTCGAATCTCGCCGGGGACTGGGACAGGGTGATGGACTTTCATGCCTACTCTTCAACATCGCGCTGGAAGGTGTGTTGCGACGAGCCGGGCTCAACAGCCGGGGAACGATTTTCACAAAATCCGGTCAATTTGTGTGCTTTGCGGACGACATGGACATTATCGCTAGAACATTTGGAACGGTGGCAGAACTGTACACCCGCCTGAAACGCGAAGCAGCAAAGGTCGGACTGGTGGTGAATGCCTTAAAAACAAAGTACATGCTGGTAGGCGGAACCGAACACGACCGGATCCGTCTGGGTAGTAATGTTACGATAGACGGGGATACTTTCGAGGTGGTGGAGGAATTCGTCTACCTTGGATCCTTACTGACGGCTGACAACAACGTGAGCCGTGAAATCCGGAGGCGCATCATCAGCGGAAGTCCATGGAAGATTTCCGGAAGCAATTATCGATGAAATTTCAGAAGTATTTCCCGGAGGAATTCCAGAAACTTTTCCTGAAAGTATTTCGATAGGAACTTCTCCAGAAATTCTGGTAGAATTTATGGGGAAATGCCTTGAGAAATCTCATTAGAAAATCCCGAAGAAATCATGGACGAAAATGCTTGAGCAATACTGGTTGAGATTCTTGCGGTTTTTTTTTTCATTAACGTGTCTTTTAACTTACGCTAACTCTTAAACTGGATAAAATTCTTGTGGTGATCTCAGTTAAATTTTCTGAACACAACCTATCCTGGAAGGAATTCCAGAACGAATCCTATAAAGAGTTCTAGAAGAAATTCCTGTAGGTTGGGTCTGCAGAAGAATGTCCGCAAGGAACTCCAGAAGAAATTTCTGGTGGAAGGTTATTCCAAAAATAACTCCTGAGGCAGTCGCTGCAGAAACTACTGGAGGAATCTTGGAAGTAGTTCTTCAAGGAATCCAGGAAAGAATTCTCAAAACGCAAAAGGAACTAATGGACTCATCCCGAAAGAAATTCCAGAAAATTATATGTGTTGGAATTCCAGAAGAAATCCCCTGAAAAGTTCGTTAAGTTGACGAATGCCGATAATTATTTCTGAGATTCACTTTCAACATTCGTCAAACGAAATACCTTTAGTACGCAATACTCAAAGTACGCCGACCGGCATCAACTTTGCGTACCTGATGTATGCTACAGATTCAACAAGACTGCACCTTACAATCAATTACTGCAGACCCTTCGTTCACCGACAATTGCGTACACACAATAGAGAATTAATTGCGTCGACATAAAAATTAATTCACTTCTTCCACGCCGCACCGGCTCATCGTTACGTTCGACCTGCTGACATCATAAAATTGTCTGCTAACGAGGCATCCTCGGTCTGGCCGGGACACATCGACGACGGAGATGGTAACCGTTCCCAATCCAACGAACGACAATTGCACCGACCGACGATGGGTCGGGGAACCGGGGAGCAGCAATCCGTTTCTGTGGGCAACTAATGGACCCCAAACCCAGTTTTCCCGTGTGCCAAAAAGCCCGGCTAGATCTGTCGTCGCCAATTGGCACCGGAGATGGTCCGCGCATTCGAAAACCATCCCATTCTAACCGGATGCTGTTGCCGGTGCCGCAACGTCGCACCGGCGGCAGTGTGGCCGGAACCGTTCCAGAAGGGCGAGAACAAAAGTTTGCCAGAGCAATAAAAATTCATTTCGACTGACGTTTATGGACAATCAATTAAATACAGTGGCGATCATTAACATATTTGTACCGGGTGATAATTGCTTTCTGCGGTTGCCAGCTGGTGGTGATGATTGGTCGAATATGGCGAATGGTGCTTGGAAGGAGAGAAGGCTTGCAAAGTTAAGAATAATTGTGGTCGTCTTAATAAACGATAATGCCTGTCTTTTCAGATGGGAGAAATGAATGAGAATGTGATTTTAACTCGTTCCCATTGGTAGAATTGCTGACCAAATCAAAAGAAGGATTTGAGGAGGACTTTTGGAGGATGCTTAATAATTTTTGAAAGCTATAGTGAATGCTTGATAGTATTCATATTGTAGGTATTGGAACAAAAATCTTACTAATCGATGTTGTGCGCACGCAAATATTCACTAAACCGTGTTGGGATCGATTTCCATGATCTATTAAGGACGAATCCTGGATATTTTCCCGATAGAAATTTTCTTGGCTTCCACCAAAAAAGTAAATTGACAAAAAAAAGTTCTCAGTTATAGCCGTAGAAGTGCTCAAGTTGAGAAGTAGGCTTTGTTTCAGTTGAAATGTTAACCCCGATGAAGAAAATTCATCCTGTATATCGTCACCATAGAGTTATAATGCCTGTAAAGTGTCTCAAGTCAAGGCCTGATATCCCTCCACTACTCGCAAGCTTTCCCGTGTCGGCGGCTTCCGGTTATTTTCAATCCCCCGGTTTTTTGTGTTAAAAGGGACCATATGACTAGAATTCACCTGCCCTATCGGATGCTACAGCCTAGCTCACCAGTTGGTTACTGGTATTTGGTCCGGTTGTCGTCCGTTGTCGTCATCATTGTTGCTGTTGCTGCTGCCCCGGTTGGATACACTTTAATCTCTCAGCCCACCACAGTGCAGCTCATAAATCGTGAATTCTATTGTTTCGTTTTCATAATTCATTCCCCGCTCCCGTTGGAGAGGGTTGTTCTTGCTTCGATGCCTGCGGTGAAAAGAGATGCTGCGTAGGTCGTCTAGAATGGTATTTACCTTGCTGAAATTGGGGAAAGACTTGCTGCTGCTACCGGGGCTGTGTCCTGCTGTCTGAAAAAGGCCAACACAGGGTTTCTCTTGATTGTAGAGGTTCAAGCCGCACCGGATGGAATGGGCTGAGAATCTATCTATTGATGAAAAATGTTTTGTGATATTGAATTCTCCCCATCTTTTGGATCACACTCTAATTTTGGTCGTATGTTGATCTATTCAAGTGAAGTGAGGTGTGATGTACCTATAGATTAATGTTTATAGAATGGGTTCGTTCATATCGTTACGTTGAACAGTCCTGGTTCAGTAATCGGACCGATTGCAGTAAATGCTGGTAGAAAATCCTATGTTTCAAGTCGGAACAAAAACACATCCGACGAATAGTAACAAATGAATTTCCCTGTTACCACTCAGCTCACTGGCTTTGAAAGGGTGCATCAAAAGATGTTTCATGATTTTGTAGAAGTTTATGAATCGTGTGAGAAGTGCCGTAGCATATAAAATTACAATATGTACTCCTACCTCATTTAACATTTTACGTCTAAGGGACCTTAAGGACTCGGTTGATGAAGTACACCAATGGCCGCATTTTCTTGAACACAAATCCGGAGAACCATCGAACAAACTGATATGAAAATGCTTCTCGGTTCTTGCTTACTCGCAGTTAGTATTTACAATATTCAAACCGATGTTTTTCACAAGTCTTCAGATTTGTGCTTGAGAAAATTCAAATCAATATGCGATTTTTTAAAGTGAATGTAACCCTTTGGAGCCGAAGGGGTCAGATATATGACCCCAAATAAAAAATGGCTGTACTCGCCAAAAGTGAACTCTGTCTTCGGCAAAGTTATAGCAAAGCTACTCCTCTTTAATAAAACAATATGAGTCATTGCGTTTGAGATATCATTGACATACTGAACATCAAAAAGTTTTGAAAAAGAAAATAATTGATAAACTTACATTACTACCATCGTATCCTTTCAGCTTTTGCCACCTTCCGAATGCTAGGCTTGCCGTGGTAGAGCGCAGCGAGCTCCTGATGCATTCTTCACCGCCACACACAGTTCTCCTGCACACCGCCAAATATGGTCCTAAGCACCCGCCGTTCGAACTCTCCAAGAGCTTGCATGTCCTCCTCGAGCATAGTCCAGGTCTCGTGTCCATATAAAACCACCGGTCTTATCAGCGTTTTGAACATGGTACATTAGGTGCGAGGGTGAATCTTTTTCGACCGCAGATTCTTGTGGAGTCCATAGTAGGCCCAATTTTCACTGATGATGCGCCTTTGCATTTTGCGGCTAATGTTATATACATTATACATTTATTTGTTCAACATCATTAAGACAAGACATAATCAACAATAGTACGCCACAATACTCGGTTTATGGCTGCCGCTCTCCATCCTCGGTCGCGCCTAATGCTCGCCAGGTCACGCTCCACCTGGTCCATCGTGCTCTCTGTGCTCCACGCCTTCTTGTGCCAACCGGATCAGTTGCAAACACTAGATTTGCAGGGTTGTTGTCCGGCATTCTTACAACATGCCCTACCCACCGTATCCTTCCGGCTTTGGCCACCTTCTGGATGCTGGGTTCGCCATAAGGTGCAGCGAGCTCGTGGTTCATCCTTCTCCGCCACACACCGTTCTCCCGCACACCGCTGAAGATCGTCCTTAGCACGCGTCGCTCGAAACCTCCGAGTGCTTGCAGGTCCTCCTCGAGCATGGTCCATGTCTCGTGCCCGTAGAGGACCACCGGTCTTATTAGCGGTTTGTACATGGTGCATTTGGTGCGTGAGTGAATCTTTTTCGACCGCAGTTTCTTCTGGAGCCCGTAATAGGCCCGACTTCCGCTGATGATGCGCCTCCGAATTTCACGGCTCACGTTGTTGTCAGCCGTCAGTAAGGATCCGAGGTAGACGAATTCCTCCACCACCTCGAAAGTATCCCCGTCTTTCGTAACATTACTTTCCAGACGGATCCGGTCGTGTTCGGTTCCGCCTACCAGCATGTACTTTGTTTTTGAGGCATTCACCACCAGTCTGACCTTTGCTCCTTCGCGTTTCAGGCGGGTGTACAGCTCTGCCGCCGTTCTGGCAATAATGTCCTTGTCGTCCGCAAAGCACACAAATTGACTGGATTTTGTGAAAATCGTTCCCCGGTTGTTGAACCCGGCTCGTCGCATCACACCTTCCAGAGCGATGTTGAAGAGTAGGCATGAGAGTCCATCACCTTGTCGCAGTCTCCGGCGAGATTCGAATGAACTGGATAGTTCACCCGAAATCCTTACGCAGTTTTGCACACCGTCCATCGTTGCTTTAATCAGTCTAGTCAGCTTCCCAGGAAAGCCGTTTTCGTCCATGATTCTCCATAGCTCTGCGCGGTCGATACTGTCGTATGCCGCTTTGAAGTCGATGAACAGGTAATGCGTTGGGACCTGGTATTCACGGCATTTCTGGAGGATTTGCCGTACGGTAAAGATCTGGTCCGTTGTCGACCGGCCGTCGATGAAGCCGGCTTGATAACTTCCCATGAACTCGCTCGTTTTAGGTGACAGACGACGGAAGATGATCTGGGATAGCACTTTGTAGGTAGCATTCAAAATAGTGATCGCCCTAAAGTTCCCATATTCCAAATGGTCGCCTTTCTTGTGAATGGGTAAGATTACCCCTTCCTTCCACTCCTCCGGTAGCTGTTCGGTTTCCCAGATCCTGACTATCAGCCGATGCAGACTTTTCTGGGCCCATCCTGATGAGTTTTGCTTCGATACCATCCTTACCAGCTGCTTTGTTGGTTTCACCATCAGTCGCTTGCGTGTACTGAGTACACGCGTCTCAGAAAAATGCAAAAAAATAATCGAAATTCGCACCAAATTGAACCGGGTGTTGGTCCTATTCCAAGATCCACTCTTCTTCTTGTTAGTAAGAAAGAAAAAAAAATGAAAAAATGCACGGAAAGTACTCGAAAAATACGTAATTCTAACCTCACATTTTAAATGTGTACTCAGTACACCGGCGGGACCGCTGGTGTAACTTTTTTGTGAACCAGACCGTTACACGAGCGGTCGCGTCGTGTACTCAGTACACGGCATACGCTTTCAATTATGGTTTATATGCTTTACTAGATACAATGTTGGTGTCTTCAGCAAAAAAGTCCAACTGGGTAATGCGCGTCTGATAGTGTACATGTGGAACCGGTCAACACGATCTGGTCCTGTCCCGGGTGTCCGGAATGGCCCTCGCGGGAACCTGTTTCGAGGACATTTTGACCTTGACACCAAAACTAGGCATGCGACGGCTCTATCTCCATGATTCTCCATATCTATTATTTTAGTAACCATGAAAATGACCAGTGACCTTCCTGGCCAACCCGTGGCCACCGGAATGTGCCCTGGAGGAACCTGTTTCGAGGACATTTTGACCATGACACCAAAACTAGGCTTGCGACGGCTCTATCTTCATGATTTTCCATATCCATTATTTTAATAACCATGACAATGACCAGTGACCTCCCTGGCCAACCCGTGGCCACCGGAATGTGCCCTGGAGGAACTTATTTCGAGGATATTTTGACCATGACACCAAAACTAGGCATGCGACAGCTCTATCTTCATGATTTTTCATATCCATCATCTTAGTAACCATGAAAATGACCAGTGACCTCCCTGGCCAACCCGTGGCCACCGGAATGTGCCCTGGAGGAACCTGTTTCGAGGACATTTTTACCATGACACCAAAACTAGGCTTGCGACGGCTCTATCTTCATGATTTTCCATATCCATCATCTAAGTAACCATGAAAATGACCAGTGACCTCCCTGGCTAACCCGTGGCCACCAGAATATGCCCTGGAGGAACCTGATTCGTGGACATTTTGGCTTTGACGCCAAAACTAGGCGTGCGACGGCTCTATCTTCATGATTTTCCATATCCGTCATATAGGGTAAATCGCCAATTGTTACACACCTTAAAAGCTCGCCAATTGTTGCACACCTCATAAGAAGAGCATGGAGTGTGCAACAATTAGCGAGTTTCCAAGGTGTGCAATAATTGACGATTTACCCTAAGTAACCGTGAAAAAGACCAGCGCTCACGGTTCATACTCTGTATAAGAGCGGTCATGCATATAATGTCCGGTTATAGCATGGTGAATCCGTTAATTTGATACAAATTTGCCTCCCAAAAGCGTTTTTTGTATCGTATAAAAATATGTCCAATCTAGTTTTATAATTTTCGAATAGTAAGAAATAAAAAATAGTTTTTTTTTTGCTTCACGGAGCCGAAATTTTTTGTTTTGTGATTTTGGTTACCAACTGATTTGTATACAGTCATACCTCGGTATAACGTAGCCTCGATATTACGTAACTCAGTATAACGTAAAGGTAAAGGACCTCAATATAACGTAACTTTTTTATGGTTCCAATGTTTTGCTATTTGAATAATAAGCGTGATTCACGGAATAGTCTTTATGATATTACGCTCCTCCTGGAACCAAATCTGCTAACCAGTTTAGCGTTATACGTTTCGCAGTTATATGATAGTTTTCAGTGTCAGAAATTTTGTTTAGCTGCTAACTGCAACATGTTTACGTTTCACTTTACGAATGAAGTTGAGTAACTGCAACGCCTGACAGATGTTATATAGCCATCAATTGACGTAAAATGAACGTGAACTTCATGCGACTGTTCATAGGCCAGAGGAACTTATTCACCTAGCGTGAATGAGCATGAAGCATCAGTTACTTCTGCATTTTGTTATATGAAGATCCTGCTTTTTCTCTTCGTTTAATTCATCCACATTCATTCAATTCCTCCAGCCTATTAGGGCAAACATGGCACATCATTTTGACGTTTGGCGGTGCGATAACTCCAAATTTGTTGAACTTACCGGACTTACAGGTAAAAAGCACTGCAGTTAAACCGTTTGCACCGACCGAACGTCTACCGTACTTATTCTTGACATATCATTCCTACTGAAACATAACCTTCCAACTCCAAAAGACATCAGTGGAAGCAAATTCGGTTTCATGCGATACTGCGCGTTAAAACGCCGGGGCAAGTCCGCCTAGTCTTAGAAGAACCCTGTAGAAAATTGCTCAAGAAATTCTCTGATAAATCCCTAGAGAAATTTCTTGATAAATTTCAGGCGAAATTTTGTGATATATCCCACGGATGAATTATTTCGGTGGAAATATTGCAAAGGTATTCTTGGTATAATTCCTAAAGGAATTCATGGAATAATCACATGAAGAATTTATGTAGAAATGTCACGTGAAGTACCAGAGGGAATTTCTGGAGGAATTCAAAGCAAACTTCTAGAGGAATCACAGCGAGAATCTATGGAAAAGGGGAAATTCCTGAAGGAATCATTAAAAGAAATGCGTTGAAAGAAAATGAGGCATCCCTGGAGTAAATCAACAGGGTTCCTGGAACCAGCAATCTTTGATTGGATCTCTGAAGAAATTCCTGGTGGGTTTTGCCGATATCCTAACATGAGCTTTCGGAAGAACTACCGGTGAAATCCCTGGAAAAAAATTAGAAAAGAGTTCAAAATGTGCAGAATAAGTTCCAGCAGGAATTACTGGGTTAATCTCAGCAAATACTTATTGAGCAGGAATAGTTGAGGTATTAGTGCATTGCAGGTATGACTTGGAGAATCCCAGTAGAAATTTTAAAGGGAATGGCAGGATGAATCCTTGCAAAAATCTCTGGAATCCCATGGGGAATCCTAGAGAAGCCACAGGGGAAATTCCTGGAGGCATCATATCGAGAACTTTTGGAGTAATAGGACAGATCGGTGAAGTACTAGATTTGTAGTAATGAGCTGAATTTTTGTATGGTGAGAAGTTCAATTCTCCCTTTCTGCAATGAAATGGTGCAAAAAGCGTGGGTACTATTATTACTTGCCTAATTTGATGCTGTTTGAGCAAAAATTTGGGCAACAGTGTTGTTGTTTTCTCCATTTCTTGCAACATAAACAACATAGTTATCCATAGTTTTGCTCAAACAGCATCAAATTAGGCATGGAATAATTATACTGCACGCCATTTCATGGTCAAAATGTCCTCGAAACAGGTTCCTCCAGGGCACATTCCGGTGGCCACAGGTTAGCCAGGGAGGTCACTGGTCATTTTCATGGTTATTAAAATAATATATATATGGAAAACCATGAAGATAGGGCCGTCGCAAGCCTAGTTTTGGTGTCATGGTCAAAATGTCCTCGAAACAGGTTCCTCCAGGGCACATTCCGGTGGCCACGAGTTGGCCAGGGAGGTCACTGGTCATTTTTATGGTTACTAAAATAATGGATATGGAAAATCATGAAGATAGAGCCGTCGCATGCCTAGTTTTGGTGCCATAACTGAAATGTCCTCGAAACAGGTTCCCGCGAGGGCCATTCCGACACCCGGGACAAGACCAGATCGTGTTGACCGGTTCCACATGTCCACTATCAGACGCGCATTATCCAGTTGGACTTTTTTGCTGAAGACACCAACATTGTATCTAGTAAAGCATATAAACCATAATTGAAAGCGTATGCCGTGTACTGAGTACACGACGCGACCGCTCGTGTAACTTTTTTTGATGCGACTGATAGAGGGTTAACTTCCCTCAGCGTGGGAGTTGGTTCATTTCCGTCCTCCGCTGCACTGGCTTCGTCGTTTCTTCCGTTGCCGTGGGCTCCCGTGTCTACGTTCTCCACGCCGTTCAGGTGCTGATCGAAGTGCAGCTTCCTCCTTTCGATCACCTCACGTCCGTCCGGCAAGAGGCCTCCGTCTTTATCTCTGCATATTTCGGCTCGCGGCACGAAGCCGTTGCGGGATGCGTTGAGCTTCTGATAGAACTTCCGTGTTTCTTTGGAACGGCACAGCAGTTCCATTTCTTCACACTCCACTTCATCCAGGCGGCGCTTTTTCTCCCAAAAGAGGCGGGTCTGCTGTTTCCGCTTCTTTTTGTTACGTTTCACGTTCTGTCGAGTCCCTTGCTGCAGCATTACCGCCCTCGCTGCGTTCTTTTCCTCCAAAACCGTTCTGCACTCTTGATGGCTGCTTTCACTGTACTCCAGCAGTCCTCTAGAGGGGCCTCATCGAGCTCGCCCTTGTCTGGCAACGCGGCCTCGAGATTCTGCGTGTATGCTGAGGCGATATTCGGTAGCTTCAGTCGCTTTAGGTTGTACCGTGGCGGTCATCGGTACCGTACATTGTTGATGATGGAGAGTTTTGGGCGCAGTTTGACCATCACCAGATAGTGGTCGGAGTCGATGTTAGCGCCACGATAGGTCCTGACGTCGATAATGTCGGAAAAGTGCCATCCGTCAATCAGAACGTGGTCGATTTGAGATTTCGTCTGCTGTGGTGATGTCCAGGTATAACGATAAGGGAGGCTGTGTTGGAGAAAGGTGCTACGTATGGCCATATTTTTGGAGGCGGCGAAATCAATGAGTCGTAGGCCGTTTTCGCTCGTCTGCTAGTGGGCGCTGAACTTACCAATCGTCGGTCTGAATTCTTCCTCCTGGCCTACCTGAGCGTTCAAATCTCCTATGATGATCTTGACGTCGTGGCTTGGGCAGCGATCGTACTCGCATGCGAGCTGCGCGTAAAATGCGTCCTTGTCATCATCAGTACTTCCGGAGTGTGGGCTGTGCACGTTTATTATGCTGAAGTTGAAGAATCGGCCCTTGATCTTCAACCTGCACATTCTTTCGTTGATCGGCCACCAACCGATCACGCGCCTCTGCATATCACCCATCACAATAAAAGCTGTTCCCAGCTCACGTGTGTTGCCGCAGCTCTGGTAGATGGTATGATTACCTCTAAACGTTCGCACCTTGGATCCTGTCCAACACACCTCCTGCAGCGCTACGATGCCGAATCCGCGGTCCTTCAGTAGATCGGCGAGTATGCGGTTGCTCCCAATGAAGTTGAGAGATCGGCAGTTCCGCGTCCCAAGTTTCCAATCGCAAGTCCTTTTTGATCGCTGGGGTCGTTGCCGTTGGTCTTGGCTCGTATTATTCTGTTGCTGACGACTAACGTTATTGTCTGCAATTTATAAGGACCCGAGGTAGACGAAATCTTTCACCACCTTGAAAGTGTCTATCGTAACACTGCTGCCTATGCTTGCCCTGTCATTCGTGGTTCCCCCTGTCAGTATGCACTTCGGTTTACTGCTTCTAGTTTTAGGCGGGTTACAGTTCCGCCACCGGTCCAACTGTTTTAGCAATGATATCCATGTCATCCGCAAATTACTGACAGCCAAATTGGTCAAATTTCGTGGAAATCGTGCCGCTGTTGAGCCCGACTCGTCGCATAACACCTTCTAGGGCAATATTTAACACCTGGCAGAGTTCATCAATCTGTGGTGAGATTCGAACGAACTAGGCATATCGCCCGAAACCCTAACGCAGTTCTTTACACCGCTCATCGTCGCTTTGAACAGTCTAGTGAGTTTCCCCGAGGAACCGTTCTCGTCCATGGTTTTTGTAGCTTTATGCGGTCGATCCTGTTGTACGCCGCCTTGAAGTTGATGAACTGGTGCGGTGCGTTGGAACCTGGTATTCGTGGCATTTTTTATGGTTTTGCCGCACAGTAAAAATCTGGTCTGTTGTCGATCGGCCATTGACGGAACCGGCTTAATAACTTCTCACGAACTTATTTACTTTAGGGGATATACATTAAGTACGTCACGTTTAGGATGGGGGGGCGTCATAAAAATGTGACAAGCAATTAAGGCGAAACTGGAAGCATTTCCTCACTTCTTGGTTTTTGATTTTTTATTAAATAACGAAGCAATATTTTCAAAATCGGTTTTCGTGCACATGTAGAGTATGGATCAAGATATCTTCTGATTTTTTTTTGTATGTGAAAAAAGTTATCGTTTTCGCAGAAACCATGTTTGAACTAAATTTCACAAAAAAATGTTTTTTGCAAAAATGGAAAACATTTTCCACCTCAAAAAAAATCAGAAGATACCTTGATCCATGCTCTACATGTGCACGAAACCCGATTTTGAAAATATGGCTTCGTTATTTAAAAAAAAAAAATCAAAAACCGAAAAAATGAGAAAATGCTTCCAGTTTCGCCTTAATTAGATATACGAAAAACCCGTACGATAGGGGGAGGGAGGGTCTAAAATTTCCAAATTTGGCGTGGCGTACTGAATGGATGCCCCCGTAGGTGAAAGACAACGGAAGATGATCTGGGAGAGCACTACCTGATTGTTTAGGTCTCCTATGATGATCTTGAACTCGTGGGTTTGGCAGTGTCCGTACTGGCGTAATGGCGTAATGATATCCGTTCGGCATCCCCGAAAATGGTGTGGCGAATTTGGCTGGAGGCTTACTGTTGCGCAGCGTACAGATGATGTGGAGAGTCTCTAGTCCACGTTGTTTTTCTTAGTGTGGTTTTCGAGTGCGGACACCTGAAGTCCTGGATTCGTTCGTCTGGTTTGCGCAGCAATCAACCGCGTTCCTTGGCCGCGCTTCGACTCGTAGCCGAGCAGTTTCACGGATCTTCCAAATATCCGATGACGGAACACAACCTAACCGGGCCCCAACCTCACAAACGAGCGTTCCGGCAATCCGTGCGACTTAGCGAAATGGACGTTGGATACTCGCTGGCCCTGGTATCGCCTCCTGAACTTGAACTTCAATCCGTCACAGGGCCAACACTGTTCTCTGGATCTCGTTTACACTCGAGTTATCTCGATCGATCTTTGTAATCACCCTCGAACAATCGAATCAGCACTCTCTTTTATGTGGCATCTTCGATGATCTCAAGATTTACCACTCTTCCCAGATTGACGGTTCGAACTTCGTTGTCTTCTCATCTGGATTCCTACTTTATCCTCCCTTAGTCTCTCCTGCTTCCCATTTCCTCCCTTTTCTTCTGTCTCTCCAGCCTATTTCTCTGTATTGTCCGTTGCTATCGGAACAAAAATTTAAAAAAAAAAATGTATGCACCCTCAGCCATGAAAAATGTGCATAAATTATAGAGGCACACATGGAGGGAAATTTATGCATAAATTACATAAATTTGGGCTTGACGAAATCAAGTTCGCGAGAACAGGTCTTCCTCCTGTGCATTTGAGCTGGGGCTCCCAGATCCCAGAGAGCTCAAAAAAGGGTTTTCCAAGGGGTTTCAAGGGACTTTACGGACAATGCAGGGAATCTCAAGAGCCTTTAAAAGGCGTTGCAAGAGGTATGAGGGGCGTTTCAAGGTAGGGTATTGTTCCATTTGGGCGGGTGCACTTATTTTTGGCACTTGTCGCATTAACTAAGTTTTCTTTATACCTAATAACTTAATTGTACTACAGGAACATTTTAAGAGCGTTCCTAGAGGTTTTAGGAGCGTTTGCTAGCATTTTCAGGGGCGTTTTAAGGGGTTTTCAGGTACGTTTCACGTGGTTTATGGAGCCTATTAAAGGCATCCAGAGGTGTATCAGCGGCATTTCAAATTGATTTCAAGGGTGTAATAATGGGATTGCGGAGACATCAAGGGCGTGTCGAGGCATTTCAGGTCAGGGTCGTATCAGGCGGTTTGAAGAATACTTTTAATCAATAGCTACTTCAGGGGCGTATCAAATGATATTGTAATGGGGTCTCTGAAAACCCTCTGAAACCTCTGAAAACTCTGCATCAAAACTTCCTGAAATTCCTCTAAATATCCTCCTAGAACCTCCTAGGACCCTAGGTGTAACGCACCTGAAACCCTCCGAAACCCCCAAAACTCGTAACGCCTTTAAATCCCGCCGAAAATACTCCGAATCCCCTTGAGACTTGCTCGGTCTATTGAAGCCCCCCCCCCCCCCCCCAAAATCGTATCTGCAACGCCTCCAAAACCCGCCGAAATCCTCTGAAACTCTCAGCAATGCTCTCGAAAACCCCCTCAGACCACCAAAAACCTCATGAGATCTCCTGGCACTCCGCTGAAACCCCTTGGGACCCCCTGAAACGCCCATGTAACGTCCCATTGCTCTCCCCTATAAGCAACCTGCGCTCAAGGGAGTAGAGAGTATCAGGAGATTGATCAAACACTTCATGAGCTGATTAAGGAGTGTTATTAACGGTAGGAGCCTGCGAGTAATGGAAGTACAGCATCCGGAGTTCTACAGGCTAATCGGATCCTGCGGTAAACCCCGAAGTGATCCGATCCATTTGCAGCAGAAGCCCAATGGACGTATGATTGCTTCGAGTTTCCAGACATGTAAGTTTGACGACTCTACTGTCTACGGGAAAAGACAGCTGTATGATTATCGTTGGGCGTACGTGGTTCTATCCTTATTTAGGAGTAGTTATAAGCCACAAGAAGCCGTACAAAATTCTTATCTTTTGAGATGGGGCAGCGAAGATAGTTGACATCTCTCACAAAACGATGCTACTCAAGGAATTAAGACTACCGGACCGCTTACACATTGCCACCATTCATTGTTGAATGCATAACACGGGCTAACAGTTGCAGAAACAACTGCAGTAGAAAAAGTCCTGTATCACCGAATCCGGGGTAGAATGAAACACGAACTGGCTGCACTCTACAGCGAACCCAGAATCTAGAAGGTGACCATATCCGTAAGGATACGGTGGGAAATGCACATACGCAGTTGGTCAGTTGACATTTGGCTTTTGCAAGAAACAGACATCTTTCTTCAGTCGCCTAGTGAAAACAAATTTATTTCTAAAATTACCGGCTGGTGCTTGGAATCAATCTTCCACACTAGCTGCTCCGGTGGGAGCCCGGAAACGGTTCGAAGATGAACGGATACCGCAAGAATTCGTTCGTCATCGACTGCAGTGTCATGCCAGTTCGCCCAAAAGTAGGAAAAATCCAGGACTTCCTATTCAACAAGCTCCACTTGACGATGAACAACATCAAAAATGTTCAAACACTCCTAACCAGAGAACAAGTCATCATCGAGGTCGAATCAGCGGAACTAGTGGAACAGCTAGTTTCCCAGCACAACCTGAAGCATACCATCGAGCACGAGAACAAGGAATACAACATACCGTTGTTTCCAGCAGACAATGCCATTGAGGTTAAGGTCTCTGATCTTCCTCCCCATATGCCTAACACATTGATCGCGAAACATTTCTCACCGTACGGCGAAGTTCTGTCTGTCACGCACGAAACTTGGAAGGAGTACTTTCCCGGACTGCCAAATTGTGTTCGGATCCTGAGAATGAGACTTCGGAAAGCGATCCCGTCATTCGTGGCAGTGGACGGTGAAATGTCGTATGTGATTTATCGAAATCAGATCCGCACTTGCCGTCATTGTGGATATACGCTACACATGGGACAATCTTGTGCCGATGCCCGCAAGGAGCACTCTCGAAGTGTCAACGAGAGACTGACCACAGCACAGATTGTTGAAGGTACCATGGCACCAACGGTATCTACAGCACAGCTAGGGCAGACAACATCGTCATCCGAAATCTTCACTACGCCATCTCATCTAAATGAATCATCGGCAACCTCACAACAAAAAGCAAGCACTACCCAGCCAAACCCTGTCATCGATCGCAGACCTCCAACCCTGTCATCTTCTCTGGCGGCCTCAAATCGGTCGTCATCCACGTCACGGATTCCTCATAACAGCCAGGTCACCGCTCCATCAAAAACAGATCTTCTATCCTTTGCAAGAGGTCTCGAAACATCGACAACGTCGGATGAGTTTGTTATCTCCGATGAAGAAATGACGAGCAATTCCATCGCGTCACACTCCAAAACAAAAAGACCAGGATCTCCTCAAGTTCCCGATAACACCGCTTCCGCCAAACGGACCACCCGCAGCAAAAAGTAAAATGTTTTTCGTACCGGTAAGCATAACAGCGGGTATATGTCCTGCCGAAGCCAATATCGATACTACCGTACCTCAGCAAAATTCACCATTCACAGTGTTCACAATTCAACAAGCATCACTTACGGCTTCATTCATCACTAGAGTTTCCCTACCAGCGACAGCATTTTTTCCCGAGGTAAGCCAAGGGCGTATATGTCCTGCCGAAGATGATACTGCCGTATTTGTGATTCCATCATCATTCGCAGCCGAAAACAAACACCACGGGACGCGTATCAGATTAAGAAGGACCGAACCACTGCGACCGACGAAGACCACCCCGACACTACAACACTGCAATCTGTGGTCTGTACACTACCAGGCGACGACACACAACGGTTCGTATAAGCTCCGACCACCATTGACACAATCTGCCTTAAGGTGAAGATATGACGAAGCCACAACTCAAATTTTCAAGAGCACAAATCTGAAGAACCGAATGCGGTATTGCGCTGAAAAGTTGATCGATTGGTCACCACCAGCGGGTTAGCAATCGATCAACTTTTCAGCGCAATCCGATGTTTGGTTCTTTAGATTTGTGCTCTTGAAAATTTGAGCTGTGGCTTCGTCATATCTTCACCTTAACGAACTGGAACAACCAATTCATCCATCTCTGGAGAGTACAACAAAACAAAAACAGGGAAGTGTCAGGTATAGCTAACAGACGTCAGTCTGTAATGTCAGTAGGTAAGTTTCATAGAAAGCTTCACAGTAGAGAGCATAGCAGGACAACACACACTAAATCAACTCTGCTGAGGCTATAAATAGGGTAGTATAATGAATTGTAGCTACAACATTGCAACCATCAATATTTGTAACATTTCGACTGGTACTAAGTTGGACGCTTTACGATCTTTTGTGCGCAACGCAGACTTGGACGTTATTTTCTTCCAAGAAGTGCAAAGCGATACTCTTCAAATTCCTGGTTATAACCTGATATTCAACGTAGACATGCATGAAAGGGGCACCGCTATCGCGGTTCGGGATCTATTGCACACTGATTTAGTAGAGAAAAGTCTGGATTGTCGAATCATTTCGGTTCGAATAAGTGGCGTAACATTCGTAAACATCTATGCTCCGTCCGGGGCAGCAAACAGAAATGCAAGGGAAGACTTTTTCAACTCCTCTGTGGCACATTACCTCCAACATGCCACAAACCAAATAATTCTAGGTGGCGATTTTAACTCTGTAGTTTCTGCCAAAGATGCTACAGGAACGTCAAACATTAGCCCAATGTGTAAAAGGCTGATGGATGCTGCACAACTGGTAGATTCGTGGGAAGCATTGAAGGGCAGTTCGGTTCAATTTTCATACATACGATCAAACACAGCATCTCGTTTGGATCGTATTTTGATATCAAAAACAGCAAGGAACAATTTGAGAACGGTGCACTTTTGTGCGACTTCCTTCACGGATCACAAAGCTTATATTGTTCGTTTGGTCCTGCCAGATCTCGGCACTCCAGCGGGTAGAGGGATCTGGAGACTTCAACCTCATATTCTTGATCAACCAGAAGTCTTGGAAGAGTATGCTAGAAAGTGGGCGTATTGGATCAGATCTCGACAAAATTTTCAATCTTGGATCGAATGGTGGACAAAATATGCGAAACCCAAGACAATTTCCTTCTTGAAATGGCGAGCATCCATCATTCATCGCGACTTCAGAGAAACAATGGAACTATATCGTGGCATCTTAAACGATGCGTATAGCAACTTATTTGGAAATCCGGAGCAGATTGTGACGATTAACAGGATCAAGGCACAAATGTTACGTCATCAGCAGAATTTTTCCAGCAATTTTAGACGGATGAACGAAACGTTTATTGCTGGGGAATCTACTACGCTATTCCACGTGGGACAGCTGCATAGCACCAGGTCTAAAACAACAATCACTTCTCTACGGATGGATAATGGTAATGATACTAACGATCAAGGCCAAATACGCCAAATAATCCAGTCATACTTTGGACAATTGTATGGAGCTGTGGAAGGAAGACTGTCGGACAACTTTAATCCTACTCAAATGATCCCACATACTAACGATCTAAACAACTCAATTATGCAGCCCATAACGTCGGACGAGGTCCTGACCGCTCTAAAGACCAGTCCCAGTCGGAAGTCACCAGGATCAGATGGATTGCCAAAGGAATTTTATCAAAAAACCTGGAGGATTATCAGCAACGAATTCACTCTCGTCATCAACGATGCTCTGGGTGGAAGAGCTAGAAAGGATTTCTTCGATGGTATCGTTGTGTTGATCAAAAAGAAAGGTCGAGACAGTTCTATCAAGAACTACAGGCCTATATCGCTTCTTAATTATGACTATAAGTTGTTTGCCAGAGTACTTAAGCTACGTTTACAGAACCTCCTCCCGGTGGTATTGTCAGAACACCAAAAATGTTCAAACGGCAAAAGAACCATCTACGAAGCAACAGGTCGAATACTGGACGAAATCTCTAAGTTGAAGCATAGGCGTAGAAGTTCCCTTCTAGTATCATTTGATCTAGATCATGCGTTCGACCGGGTTAACCACCAATTTCTTGCCGAAACAATGAGGAAAATGAACTTCAATCCTGATCTTATTGCTCTTCTAACAAGCATATGGAATCAATCTTTTTTCGAAACTTTTGATCAACGGGAGACTTACTCCAGAGTTTAAGATACAGAGGTCGGTGAGACAAGGCGACCCTTTGTCTATGTACTTGTTCGTGATTTATATTCAGCCTCTAGTCGACAATATAAGGAGAAGATGTCCCGAAGCAGTAATCAATGCATATGCAGACGACGTGTCGATGTTCCTGAACGATGAAGAGACACTAATACTAGTGACCGACATTTTTGAAGAATTTGGTGCAGTTTCCGGAGCGATCCTCAACAAGCAAAAGTCGGCGGCGTTAATGATTGGAAACGTAAATTTAACGGATCAGACGGAGTGGCTCAACATCGAAGACTTTGTCATAATTTTGGGTGTACTGTATGGAGCAGATATCAAGCAAGCGCGTAAAAAAAACTGGGAGAATGTTCTGCGAGGAATTAGAACTAGGCTTTGGTTGCATAGTCCCAGAAAGCTCAACATCATACAAAAAATCACTCTGCTGAACACTTACATAAGTTCTAAGCTGTGGTATATGGCATCGAATATTCCAATCACGAAAGGATATGTCAACAAAATCAAAGCCGAATTTGGAAAGTTCATTTGGCACGGTCAAACCTTACAAAGGATTGCTTATTCGAGTCTGATACTTCCGAAAAATCGTGGAGGGTTAAACCTACATTGTGTTGAACAGAAATCGAAAGCACTTCTCACAAATCGTTTGATGTCCCTACTAGAACAACTTCCATTTCTCCAAAGTTTTTTGGAAAATCGTGATAGACCCGTCCCATCTGCGTGTCTCCATATCTCGACGATGATTGAAAAGATGGAACAGTTACCTGATCAGTTACGTGAAGCATTGTCATCGCAAGGGATATACCAGCACTGTATATCGTTAGTTCCTGATCCTGGTTTTGTATCTGCAGATGTTCGAGACTGGAAGGCAGTTTTCAAAAATTTTCACTCAAATGGGCTTACCTCTCATCAGCGTTCTGTCTGGTACATGATTATGCACAAGAAAATAAAACATAGGGAACTACTTTTCCTACGTAATGTAGTGGACGATCCAAATTGCGAAACGTGTCCTGGAGAACCAGATACAATAGTGCACAAACTGTTCCGTTGTCAGCAGGTCAGACAAGTTTGGCGTTTCCAACGGCGACAGATTGTAATTCAAGAACCTAGTCTAGCAGTATGTGAACCAGAGGATTTTGTGTATCCTAACTTTAGACATATTTCTAGAAGATCAAAACGAAACATTATTCAGCAATTAGCAAAATTCTACTGTTACTTATTAGAAACTCCAGAAAATATGGTAGATGTAGATAGTTTTAGATTTTATGTAAGTATTAACTGAACGCAATAAAAGGATTTTATAAAAAAAAATCCTTATTTAGGAGTAGTTATAAGCCACAAGAAGCCGTACAAAATTCTTATCTTTTGAGATGGGGCAGCGAAGATAGTTGACATCTCTCACAAAACGATGCTACTCAAGGAATTAAGACTACCGGACCGCTTACACATTGCCACCATTCATTGTTGAATGCATAACACGGGCTAACAGTGGCAGAAACAGCTGCAGTAGAAGAAGTCCTGTATCACCGAATCCGGGGTAGAATGAAACACGAACTGGCTGCACTCTACAGCGAACCCAGAATCTAGAAGGTGACCATATCCGTAAGGATACGGTGGGAAATGCACATACGCAGTTGGTACAAAAATCTCGCCTGAAACGTACAAGATGGCGAAACGTGGTTTGACGTGCTTGAGAGTGACAGCTGAATATCGAAAATTATTGCGCAATGTTAATGATTATATATTTCATGTTTTTCAAATTGATACCTATAGGAAGCTTTAAAAATATCTCTGCAAACTGAAAAATTCAATGGTTTTTGCACATGTATGTTCCTATTTCAGCTATACAATGTTGCCATTGATGATCCTAAAATATCCCATTCGTGTTATCATTGAAACCAATATTCATAAATATCAACAAACGTGACATCACGTTCGTGTGCCAACATTTCCATAACGTTTGCTTTCCAAAACCAATTCTCTGTGCGTGAATCAACTCGAAAACATTTCCCCGAAGGCATGCCGATATTTATTAAATATTTGCCGAGCGGATTGCTAATAACACTCGGTGATAGCGTTGCCTCGGATGGTATAATTAACAACGTTCGTCTACCCCCCGCCCCGAGATGCCATATATTTACGAAAAATGCTATGATATTAAAATCACAACATTCCGCTCGTGAACCCCCAGCATCAAATGCCATGCCGCGCCATGCCGGAGGTCTTTAATAGACGAGATTATTTATTGAAAACTGATCCATATCCACTGGACCGGAAATGAAAAAGTATTCAAACCATTTCTCTCTGTTGCGAACAAACTTTTCAACTTGACGACTTTGCCCCATCATCGTACCAACTGTCGGTCGAGGTTGGGCGTTTGTTTACAGTTATTACGGCTTAATAAATTTCATCATGAGCTCCCCTCGTATTGCTGCTGCTGCAACGGCAGCAGGTTTGTTGTGTAGTTGTTTTTGTTACCACCGCCAAGTTGGAAATTGCACCCGCCCCTGGCTTCGATGAGAGCTAGAGTCATTCGAGAGGCACAGGACGAAACGACGCAACGGTTGAAGTTCGCAGGACCATAGATCATATTTGCTGTGTGACCATGGCACGTTCGAGTCGTACGATGAACGCCCACCCACGCACGTATTGCTGGTCCAGCCGGGTCATACGTAGATGTCTACACAATGCTGCTGGGGATACGTTTCGCCAGACTCGGAATTGCGATACGAGCAGCAGGTAGGATTTACACCGGATGGGATAAACCGAACAGACGGCAGGTGGAAAGGTATGCTGCAGGAGGGAATATTGTTTGTTGAATCTTCCCCATTGGGTTCGATAAACGCCGTAATGTGAGTGGGTATTTATTTAAACAAACGCAGCCCCTTTTCATTAAATTTTATTTTCATTATCACTCGGAAGATAATGCTGTCCTGTTTGGGTGCCATCTGTTAGTGATGAATAAGCGAAGCTATTGATAGATTCATGGCAAGCCGTTTTTGTGTAACGTGACAACAGGGACTGAACCTGCTATGCTTTTCTTCAAAACCGTGGACTGTATTTCTTTGCACACAATCACTATCCCTTATAACAAACAATCGTAGAAGCGTGTGAGGCAACTATCAGTTGGTTCCCACAAAGCTTGACGGTTACTTACCTTACTGGTCAGGCTAAGGCTACTCAGTGCCCTCTGCTGTACGTAGGAATCGTCTCCAGTCTACTCGGCCCATGGCTGTGTGTCTCCAGTTTCGCACTCTGCGTAGGGTCCGCAGGTCGTCCTCCACTTGATCAACCCACCTAGCACACTGCGCACCACGTCTTCCTGTACCGGTCAAATGACTCTCGAGAACCATTTTAGTCGGGTTGCTATTCGACATCCTGATGACGTGACCCGCTCATAGTAGCCTCCCGATTTTTGCGGTGTGGATGATGGTTGTTTCTCTCAGCAGCTGATAAAGCTCGTGATTCATTTGCCCTCTCCAAGTCCCGTCTTCTATCTGCACTCCGTCTCAGATGGTACGTAGCACCTTCCGCTCGAAAACTGCAATGGCACGTTGGTCATCTGCATGTAGAGTCCATGCTTCGTGCCCATAAAGGACTACCGGTCTATTCAGCGTTTTTTTTTTTAATACAATCATCTTCGTGTGACGGCGAACTTTTTTCGACAGTAGAGTTCTGCGGAGTTCTAAGTTAGCTCGATTTCCACAATGCGTCTCTGATTATCTCTGCTGGTGTCGTTGTCGGTCACCAGTGAGCCCAAGTACACGAATTCTTCAACCGCCTCGAGTTCATCACCGTCGATAGAAATTCGGGTGACAGGCGCGGTGATTCCTTCCTGGAGCCCTTTGCCATCATATACTTTGTCTTCGACACATTAATGACTAATCCAATTTGTCTGGCTTCACTCTTAAGTCGGAAGTACGTTTCCGCCATCGTCTCAAATTTAAGAGCCATAATATCAATATCATCAGCGAAACCAAGCAGCTGAACGGACTTTGTGAAAATCGTTCCACTCGTGTTTAGCCCCGCTCTCCTTATTACTCCTTCTAAAGCGATGTTAAACAGCAAGCGCGTAAACCTCTGCGAGATTGACAGGGACTCGAGTATCCTTGATACTCGAACTACGCACATCACTCGATCCCTCGTCGCCTTGATCAATCGTATCAGTTTATCCGGAAATCCGTATTTGTGCATAATCTGCAATAGCTGTTCTCGATCGATTGTATCATACGCCGAATTGAAATCGATGAACAAGTGATGTGTGGGCACGTTGTATTCACGGCATTTCTTCAACACCTGGCGGATGGCGAACATCTGATCCGTTGTAGCGCGTTCACGCATGAATCCAGCCTGCCTCACGAACTCTCTTAGGCATCGTGGCTGAGCGGTTAGCGGCGCCAGTCGTTTAGGTGTCTTGTAAGCCTCGGAGCAGCGCTCAGTAGTGTGATCGTGCGGTAGTTCCCGCAATCCAACTTGTCGCCCTTTTTTTAGATGGTACAAACGATACCTTCCACTCATTCCTCCGGTAAAGCTTCATCCTCCCAAATCTTGGTAATGCTCTCACCAGTGCTTCTCCACTGTATTTTAGAAGCTCGCTTGGTAGTTGATCTGCTCCAGCGGCTTTGTTGTTTTTCAACCGGCCAACCTCCTCTTCGATCTCTTGGAGGTCAGGGGCCGGAAGTCTTTCGTCCTGTGCACATAATCCAAGATCTGTTACCACGCCACCTTCGGTACTTGCAACGTCGCCATTGAGGTGCTCATCGTAATGCTGCCGCCACCTCTCGACCACCTCACGCTCGCCCGTGAGAATATTCCCGTGATTATCTCGGCACATGTCGGCTTGCGGCACAAAGCCTCTGCGCGAGCGGTTCAGCTTCTCGTAGAACTTTCGTGTGTCCTTTAGCGCGGTACAGCTCTTCCATCGCTTCGCGATCTCGTTCTTCCTGCTGGCGCTTCTTCATCCGGAAGACTGAGTTCTGCCTGTTCCGCGCCTGTTTGTAACGTGCCTCATTCGCTCTCGTACGGTGTTGCAGCATTCTCGCCCATGCTGCATTCTTATCGTTTTTCAACTGTTCACATTCGCCGTCGTACAAGTCGTTTCTGTGATTCGGAGTCGCGAAGCCTAGTGCTGTAGCCGAGGTACTACCTATGGCGGATCGGATGTCCCTCCAACCATCTTCAAGTGTAGCTGCGCCAAGCTGCTCTTCCGTTGGTAGGGCCACTGCTAACTGCTGCGCGTAGTCTTGAGCCACCTCTACGTAACGAAGTTGCTCGATGTTGAGCGCATGCATACAGCGAGTCAGCATGTCAGCGACTATTAAATTAGTGATCCGAATCTATATTCGCACTGCGGTATGTGTGGACGTTGGTTATATCTGAGAAGAATTTACCGTCGATTAGAACGTGGTCGATTTGGTTTTCTGTTTGATGGTCGGGTGATCTCCAGGAGGCTTTGTGGATATCTTTGCGGGGGAAGAAGGTGGCCGCTTATCAGTCGATACGGGTGCAGGCTGTTTCGCCCGATTACCGGTCTGTACATTTCCTCTCTTCCTACCTGCGCGTTCATGTCGCCGACAACGATTTTCACGTCACGCGGCGAGCAACCATCGTATGTTTGCTCTAATCAGCTTCGTGTGGGCAGTGCTCGTTCATGATGCTGTAGTTGAAGAAACGGCCCTTAACTCTCGCATTCTTGCCCATCTTGCCCAACACTATAAATCCTGTTCCCAGTTCATTGATGGTGCCACAGCTTTGGCAGAAGGTAGCCGCTCGATGCCCGTTTTTTCTACACTTTCTGTCTAGTTCAACAAAGTTCCTGCAACGCCACGATGTCGAAGTTGCGGGTATGTAATTCGTCGTAGTGACTTGCAATTTCATGTTCCAAGTTTCCCATCGTAGTCCTATTTTCGTCACGTGGGTCTTTGCCGACTGTATCGAGTCGTATTTTCTTCTATGTTATTCGCAATGGGGATTTCTACGGGTGGCTTTTTTGGGCCTACGCCAGCACTCCTGTGTAAATTCTGCTTAACGTTCCAACCAACACTGGGACGACCACGCTGATGGGGCTACCACCTTGGATCTAGCTGGGCGTGATGCAGCATGTCTTACTCAGCCGCTGGATGCCAGAACAGACGCTGTTTAAGCCGCACCTCCTTGGTGAACAGGCTAGGCTCGGCGATTGTTAAAAAAAAAGACACTACACCGTCTTCAACCAGAGGTTGCACAGACTGAACATTCACTAACATTAGGCAACGGACAACACGGAACACCCAGTAGACCAGTGGAGGATTTTTCGTTTGACGAAAAGTTTCCTCCGGCTGGAGCGGGAATCGAACCCTCACTCCGTGGCACTCACAATATGCCTAAACGACTGACGCCGCTAACCGCACGGCCACGAAGCCCACAAAAGTCAGCAGTAAAGATGGGAAGAGTAGGTCTGAAATGGTAGGCCCATCGCAGATTAAAGGGAACAGGGGTTTGTAACCATTGATAGGTCCTCAACAACCACAAGTTAGGATAGGTCAGCGTGATGACGTTCGCTGGACCATAGCGGAAGCGTAAAATTCGCAAGAGCGTATGGATTCCTTGTGTTCCAGAGCGACAAAGAGCGCAAAGGCACCGCCTACAGAAGTCTGTCGGAAGAGGTCCCTGACGAGGCTGTCGAGGTGAGGGTTCTTACAGCGGCTCATACTCTGGAGGTGAAAAACCTAGATGAGATCACCGACGCAAAAGAGATCGTCACGGCACTGCACCAATAGTGCCAATATGAGGTGCAGGTTGTCGCTCAGAAAGTGACACAGGTAACCTTGGTTTGGCAACCGGTAGCGAACGCTAACAAGTTCGTTAAAAGAGGTAAGCTGAATGTGAGTGGGTCGGTATGCCAACTGACCATACACGAGCCAGCGGAGACTTGCTTCATGTGTCTGAAGGCAGGACACAAGTCATGGGACTGTAATGACCCTGACAGGAGCAAGTTGTGTAGGCGACATGGCGGTTATGGCCATAAGGAACAAGGCTGCAGGAAACCACCCACATATTCCGGGAAATCTGGAAACAACAGGAATTCAAAGTGTCCGGTCGTCAAAAGAGCCAAAACTTACAAATCACAATGCAGTTAACGCTAAACCTGAACCACTATGATGCAGCTGAATAACGGCTGTGTCAGGAAATTCACGGACATACCCATTATAGCGGACCCATATACCGATTACCCGCCGGTAACGGCTACTGGGTCTTGAATGAGTCGGGAAAATGACGGCGATATGGTACCTCGTCCAGGAGTTGGTATCTACTACTACAAGGGCTTCGTGGCCGCCACGGTAAACAGGGTCTTCTTCTGTAGCTGCTAAGTACCTCCGCGTCTGTCGATCGAGCAGTTCACGCAGATGTATGACAACCAACGACTGGCAAAGCGAAGACCGGTGACTTCAAAACCAGGGTCTTGGAAAGGGGAAGCCGTTTTACGAACCAACGGGACTAGTCATGATAGATGCCGATATCAAAAGTACCTATAGCCGAAACGAGTCCGTGGGCGATGCCTACAAGATCGAGATAGACAAGACAACAGGTGTAATGGCTCCTACAGAGTTGTCTTCAGAGATACTGGAGAGGATCATCGAGAAGCTCTTTCTGCGTCATGATCTAAGTCATACGTCTCCTTTCGTAGGATGCGTTGAGGGTTTGGGCTGGCGATGAGCGGAGGGTAGCTTTTAGTGTAGTTAAGACCCCAGTTCTTGACGCAGTTACGAACCAGGCCTTAAAAGTAGCTGTTGCAGAAGGTACCGTAAACCGAGGTCAAATTGATCCCCGGGTCGAAATTGATCAGACGTTTTTCAGTTAGATTAAGGAAATTTTAAATAGTTTCGTCACGAATATTGAGCTGTTGGAATCGCATACTATACGATATTTGCTAGGAAACTATTTAGAGTATGCTTAATATAACCGAAAAACGTCTGATCAATTTCGACCCGAAGATCAATTTGACCCCGGTTTACGGTACTCGAGATGATTTGGGACCAATCTTTAAGGCAAGACTAACACAATCCTCCAACCGTCGAGAGCATCGTATTTGTGACAGTTGAGAGATGGGAAAGAAACTATTTGGGCATCGACCAAGAAAAATGTGGAAACCTGCGTGGCTTCTCCTAGGTGTCGCGATTATTTTTTTGTGTCTGTATTAACGAGACTTTTAGCCTTAGGCTAGGTCATCTCGGGACCCACGCTTTGCTTCCCTTCCGAAGGAAGAACTCACATTTGTGCGAGTTTGTCGGGAGTGAGATTCGATCCCAGGTCCTCGGCGAGATCCGCTCCACTAGGTGTCGCGAGAATTTGAGTGTTATTAGTGGAAAGGTTAAATCCAAAGGATATTATTGAAGTTTAAATTTCAACCAAACAATAAAACAATATTTCTCTCACTTAACTTTCCAACCAAACTAACCGAGGTCTTTTCTCCCATCTGTTATCCTTCCAGATTTCCGTCTGTGATGACTACAGCTTACCGATAGACTTTGTCAAAAAGAGACCGTCCAGTTTCGACCCCTGCCTAGCCGAGCGTTTGCCCGACAATTGGGCATCACCTAGTCCTCAATCAGAGCACGTAAGTATCCGCTGGCTGCAAGCAACAATTCTCGGAAACTTCGTCCTCGTCGTTGTTGCGGCTGAGGAAACGTGGGTGGCAAAACTGTTCACAGCCTTAATTAATGCAGAAGGAAAATAAGCGAAGCGGCTGTCGTCGAAGCTTTTCCAAACTCTCACAAACTGCGGAGGATGTCTGTTGCCTAGCATTGGCGCGCCTTCGTCGTCATCGTCAGCGTTGCTCATCGGCGCTAAATTGGGTGGCTTCGGGGAATCTACGGGAGGTCGATTTTCCTGGGGACGACCATTTAAGCTGCGTTTTAATCATAAGCACTCGACTTTTTCACCGTTTGTTGCTTCTCGGAATGACTTTTCTCCCCGTGGAATGGCGTGGAGCATGGAGCAACACGCCCTCTGCACTGTGTTCTGTGTAGGTGAATGTTGCCGTTGGTCTTCGGATGCAAAACGGTGAACACAGCCAGCCCCCACAGTGAAAGCAATAAGAGGCAGGAGATTCGTCGTCCCTCTATTTCTCTGTGTGTTTCACTTGAGTGCGGAATAGATGGAAGTAGCGCCTGTGGTGCAAATAATTACTTTTTAAATGGACAAAAAATTGAACTACCATAATTTAATTCAATTAGAGTTTAATTAAACAGCAAATAAATTGCACTTCTCGGTCAGCATACTCGAGGGTGTTGCGTGCTGAAGCCACGTGATTCTAAGAGGAACTGGAATGGAAAAGAAGATTAAAACCATTGTATTGACAGTTGCGAACGAGAAACCAAGTGAATTGAAAATGTATAATTTAGTAACATTTGAATTTAAGATAGAAAAGGGAATTTGTATCACAATTGTCAATGTTGTGTATTTCTTGTAGACAAATAGAAACCCAGATAATTTATTAGGCAATCGCGACATAAGCTTGATGGTATCCCTTTGCATTTGGGTTTGGGTATCTAAATTACATAGTAGCACATTCTATCATTTGTTTCTTCAGATTTATGAAAATGCTAATAGCTTCGTTATATCTTCACCTTAACCCTTCAGGACGCGTGCCATTGCAAAAAGTACAATACTACGAAAAAAATTCGCTCGTCGTTAACAACGCGAGTGCTGTGCAGCTTCGGAATCAAATAGGCGCGCGTTTTGAAAGTTTAATTTGTCCCATTTCACTGGAATGTTATCAGGATTTCCGGCGAGAGATTCACCGAATTTTCGAAAAATTTTTGGAAGCATTGCACAGTGGGAAAAATATGTATAAAACGCGAATAAATTCAATATCTCTGTGCGGAGTGGATGGATTCGAATGAAATTTTGACACAAACTGCAAAAATCCCTATAGTTTCAGATAAGGAGAGTGTGTAATTTTCCGCACGACGCTGGGAATCAGTGAACTGATCTCGTTTTACTCCACTCTCTCTCAACACACCTTTTTGATAAAATCCTCATCTATTCCCAACTGTCGTACAAAAGAAATGACATATTTAACTCATATTTGTGTAAAAACTTCCATAGTATCGGTAATTTGGCATTACGTTGGTCCTGCTCTTATCGATTGCGTTCCACTCTGGGCAGAGATGCAAGTGAAAGTTTAAAGGAATAGGGGATGTCGGGGTTATTTGTATATATTTCAATTTTTAAGGCCGTGTGGTAAGCCAATCCAGCTTCATTCGATACTATGGAAGTTTTTACACAAACACGAATTTAATAAATATTTTGCACTCCAGGATTTTTCCAAAATCGTGAAAAAGGAAGAGATTGGGGTAAAACGGGCCCGATACACCGATTTCCAGCATCGTGCGGCGAATGACCCCTCCTTATCTGAAACTATAGTGATTTTTGCAGTTTTTGACAAAAATTCATTCGAATCCATCCACTCCGAACAGAGGTATTGAATTTATTCACGTTTCATACAAATTTTTCCCACTGTGCATTGTTCGGATTTCTGAAGAATGTTTTTGGAATAAGACAGGAAGTGCAAAACGTTCCGTTCCACTAAATTGCTAAAATGATTTGGCAATCTATATGGGTAATAGAGTGGGTCAACGTTGTATGGAGAAAATTTAAATTTGATCGCATCAACCCGGAACAAAGCTTTTTCAATCTGTATTGACGGCCAAAACAACTGTGCAAAATTTGGGAGCGATTGGTTGCGTCCCCGTATTCCGCATTGCGATTGTAATTTGTATGGAATTTAGTATAGGAAAACGTACTTTTTTGCATTTTAATCATAAGTTGAATTATTTTGTCTAATACCATGTAACTAATTACGTTAAAGTATAGCCTAAGATATGCCGAAAAACTTTGCCGAAGACCGCAAAGTGATCCGACGCTTGTGAATGAAGTTATTTGCTCGGTAACATAGGGCAAAAATTAAGATTTTATTATTGATGTTATTCCTTTACATGTTAAATGTTATGCCCCACCGGGCAATCTGTACGTTATAACTTTTTTCAAAAGTGTCGGATCACTTTGCGGTCTTCGGCAAAGTTTTTTGGCATATCCTAGGCTATACTTCAACGTCATTAGTTAGATCATTTTAGACAAAAAAAAATAATTTAGGAGAAAAATGCAAAAAAGCACTAAATTCCATACAAATTTCAATCGCAATGCGGAATACGGGGACGCAACCTATCGCTCCCAAATTTTGCACAGTTGTTTTGGACGCCAAAAGGAATCGAAAAAGCTTTGTTCCAAAAAATCGACTTTGTTGACCCAGTCTAATGGGTAATTTTGAGAAGGTCTTGACGAGTTGAGGTCAAAAATCGATGTCTGACGCCATCGTTTCGAAATCTATAATGGCGCCTTCCGGTTTTTAGAAATCCATGGAAGCCCACACAATAATCATCTCCGTTCCAATTAAGGATACTTTTAGTACCGACATAAACTAGAATGCCCGCGAGCAGGAACTTACCCCGCTGGTTCGTGAAACGAGTTCACGACCCGGACATTCGCTATTATCAGCGACCTCCGACCCTGTCAGCTCTGCCGTCATACAGTCCAGCACATAGCCCAGCATCTGTGAGAATAACACAACGCATAACAGCTGCAGAAGAAGACCGAGTTTACCTTGATGACCACGTAGCCCTAGTTAGGTATTATGGACATTAGACAATTAGGACTGAAGAGCACCCACGGTGATGCAGAGGGCTGAATTGAATTGAATTGAATTGAATCCATCCTGGGCGATTGCCCGCCATCGTCTTGATCTGTGGCCACGTCAAACTTCTGTTGACTTGCTTTATTTCGTTGTTGAAGCTGCGCCACTGGGTCTTCCTCTGCTGCGATGCCCTGCTGGGTTCCAATTTAATGCTTGTTTGCAGATTTCGTTTCCGCCCCTGCGTAGTGTGGCCAATTCACTTTCGCTCCCGAATTTCTGTCCCTATCGGCTTTCGATGACATCGACGATGGAGCTTCACGTTGGAGATCCAATTGTGAGGCCACCATGCACTAATTATATGCCGCAGGCATCTAATGATGAAGACCTGCAACTATTGAGTGTCCTCCACTGATACACACAAAGTTTCATTGTCGTATGGCAGCACAGATTTCACGTTCGAGTTTCGCGTTCGAGATTTCACGTTCGAAAATTACGATTTTATGGCGTCGACATACCTGGTTGTTTTTCCGTTCATTTCGTAAACTCGCACAAGCAGTCCTCGTCCTCTGAGCCGTGCACCTATAACGATGTTGATGCCACCATCGGCCGCCATTTGACTACCAAGATATTGGAAGCTTTCAATATTCTCCACTGCTTGATCGGCTTTCGTAAAGCTGGAATGTTTGACCGTGTATACATCTAACGATTCGATTTGGTTTTGTTAATGTTGATGGTGAGACCCGCCGCCGAGGAGCGATTGACAAATTCATCGAGCTGCTCTGCATATCAGAGCGTCGTCAAACTAGGAGAGCAACGTCATCAGCCAATTCATAGTCATTTAGGGTTCACGATCAATCTTACCTACCATGATCCCGTCGATTACGATAAGGAACAGTTGCGATGATAGTATACATCCTTGTCTTACTCCAGCAGCGACCGGATCGGATAAGGCAGTATTCTGCACGAAAATGCCCTGAATTGTGTTTCAATGAGGACGACGATTTGCTCAGGGACACCGTCTGAGGGCTCCCCACATATTTTCATGATTAAGACGATCTAAAGTTTTTTCGTAATCAATGGAATTCTTGGAATTCATTGATTTGTTCGAGAATGATACGGAGCGTGACAATATGGTCCACACAGGATCTTCCGACACGGAATCCTGCATGCTGCCGTCGAAGAGTTGCGTCAATCTTCTCCTGTATCCGGTTAAAGATTATTTTGCAGAGGACTTCGAGAACGATACACAGTAACATGATGCCCCGCCAATTATCGAATAGTCAGGTTACCCTTTTTCTGTACTAAGACGCCTTGGATCCAGTCGACCAAAATTGTCGCACCCAAGCAACACACATGTTATAATAAAGTTACGACAGCGCAAGTTTTGGTTGTATAGAAGTTTATTTTACGTAATTCTAACATTGTGTTGAAATAACGTAAAATAAACTTCTATACAACCAAAACTAGCGCTGTCGTAACTTTTATATAACATGTGTGTTACTTGGGGCAGTTTCTCATATCGTCGGTTTCCTGCAATAGGGGCACAACTCAAAATTTGTCATTTTTGAGATTTTGATGGCAAATGATGAAAAACTATGTAAACTTTCATCTCACAAAGACCCGTTCCGAAGTTCGATAAGAAACGCGAGAATTTGGCATTTTTATCAATTTTCCGCAGTAAAGGCACAACTCAAAATCAGTCAAATTTTTCAATAGTCGTTGAAAAATAGTAACCGAAAATTCATGAAACAGATAGTCCTTCAGTCCCTTTCCATGATACAACAATCAAAATTCGTTTACTTTTGTCAAATGATGAGAGAAATAAGAGAACTTGCAGGAGGTGCTTTAAGATTGTCAATTTTCAAACGCTCATTCTGAAAATTCACATTTTTTGAGTTGTGCCCCTATTGCAGGAAACCGACGATATGTTGCAGAATAATTGATGCAGCAGTTGTACAGATACTACGTAGTCGGCTTTGAGCATGAGCATCTCAGCTGATACGCGATCGACCCCCGGGGCTCTGTTCGATTTCATGCTACGGATTTAATGGTAATGATGGCATGGCCGATACTTGAGAAAGGTTTCCAAAGTGCTCGAACCAGCGTTTCAGCTGGTCAGCCGGGTCGGTCAATAACTGCCCAGACATGTCTTTCACGGGCATCGTAGCATTCATCTTAGTCCCACGGCGACGTGAGACATCGTAGAGGAGACGAATGTTGCCTGTGTATGCGGCTTTCTCGCCTTCGTCGTCTAGGGAGTCCGCCCACGTTATTTTGTTCTGTTTACATGTGCATTTAATTTCCTTCTCGAGTACCAAATAGCGCTGACGGGCTACGGCTTTAGCTCGTCGTGTTTTTGCTCGCACTATCGCGGATTTGGCGGACCTTCGCTCCTCTATCTTCCTCCAGGCAGCATCTGTGATCCACTGCTTTCTCAGGGTTCGTAGCTCACCCAAATTATTCTCGCCAGTGGTGATGAAGGCGTTCTTGATGGTGCTCCATAGATCTTCTACGCTTCCACCTGCTGGAATATCCGCAGCACGGTTCTGTAGTTCCTCGACAAAGGACCATTTCACCGCAGCGTCTTCCAGTCGGCGTGTGTTGAACCGGCGTCCTATTTTCTCCTCCTGTCGATGGATCCTGGCGATGTGCAGTCGGATCTCGCCGATTACGAGATGATGGTTGGACGCAATGTCGGCGATACTTTTGTTAACCTTGATATCACCTTTCAGAATCTTGTCCACGAAAGCATTCAGTTGAGTGTAAAATTTCTCTTTGTCTTGCAATTCGGCAGCATCGGTTGGCGCATAACATTGGATCATGGTAAGGTTTCGAACCCGTGTTCTAAATCTGGCTACAATTATCCTCTCATTAATTGGTTCCCACTTCATGAGCGCTACGTGGGCGTGAGCGCTGAGCAGAAAGTCAACTCCACGGTGGCGAGGAGCGTGTTTACCTCGTAGGTAAGAGTATAGCAGAATTTGACACGACGCCAATCTGTGTTCTTCAAAGTTCGGCCAACGGACTTCGCTCAGGCGTAGCATCTCAAGCTTCATACGGCATGCCTCATTGGCAAGCTGTGCCAGTTCACCCTGTTAGGGTTAATACATTCCAAGTTCCAATTCTTGTCCGTTGTTTCGTGCCTAAAGTCGTTGCCGTTGAATCAGTTCGTAATCTTTCACTTTCGGTTTCTTTAACGGTTTTTTGGTTTCGGAAACAGTAGGTTGTTGGCCTAAGGTCCCCTATCCACCGTGGTGGGGCTGCCACCTTAGATATAACTTCCGGAGGAGCTACTCAGCTGCTGGATACCAGAACAAACGCTGTTTCCTTGGTGAACAGACGCCGCACCTCCTTGGTGAACAAACGCTCGAGACGTACCTCCTCAATCTAGCTGAAGTCAGAAGGACAACAGTGCCCAGGCTGCACTACCAGCTAAGCACATAACTCTTAGCTGGTGGTCTTTGTCATCGCTTGACCCGTGAAAGCATAAGGTAGGAACTTGTGAGGACCAGAGTTATGTTGGATGATCTCCTTTTCGACACACCGTTTTCCAGCCCGTGTCCTTTCTAAGCTCAAGGATTATGTCACTAGTACGAGTACGTACATCGTACGTTGGCACTCATATGTGTGAGCTTAAGGTGAATATATAATGAAGCCACACCTCGAATTTTCGAAAGCACAAATCTGAAGAACCAAATGTCGGTTTAAACTAAAAAGTTGATCGATTGGTTACCCCCTGCACAGTGGTGCGTTGCTGAACAAAAGCCAGCCAAAACCTCTTACCCAAAACCCTTAAAAACATATGAAAATCATGAAATCTATCGCAAGTTTTCGCAAAATAAATCATACACCAATCGAAAGCACTGGTCTTAGGCTTACAAAATCGCACAACCACATCGCGGGCGCGCACGTCCAGATCAATTTTGACTCAAAAATGGGTAATTTTCAAGAATTTCGAAGGATAACTAATTTTTAGGCAGCTTTTTCACAACTTAAAGGCCATACAGATGATCTTCACATATCTACGAACAAAGCCTTCAAAGCAACTATTATAGTTCATGCGTTTATTAAAGCACAGGACACTGGCATAGCTGTGAATAAACATTATAGATTTTGTATGAAGGCCATAAACATAGGCGCCAACTTGTGACGTAGTTGGGGGGGGGGGGGCGAAGCTCTCCAAAATTGGACAATGTTCAACTTTTTTCTGCTCAATGCACTAGTTTTCACGTGAATATGCCTAAACTAGATGAACTGCGTCGATGTTATCCGAATTTCTTTGATTTTGAGAGGCCTTGCCCCCCCAATTACGTCACAAGTTGGCGCGTATGGCCATAAATCACAGTTCGTTCAGGAGGCTGTCAAAAATTCAAATTTCAATGAATCGATCTGAAATTTTGGATTTCTACAGTTGAAATATTTAGGAATCTGACAAAAATATTATATCTACGTGAAAAACATTTTTTAGGTTTCGACCGCCCTCGCACCACTGTGCCCTGGTGGTGACCAATCGATCAACTTTTCAGCGCAAACCGACATTCGGTTCTTCAGATTTGTGCTCTTGAAAATTCGAGTTGTGGCTTCGTCATATATTCACCTTAACATCGCTCCTCATCGCCGATAATCGCCTTTGTGTCCTCGGAGAGTAATATCAGCAAGGACCTCAATCAGCGCCTGCTGAAATTTGAAATGTCAATGCTAGCTGATAAACAAGACCATCCATGATAAGCTCATGGTAAAGGTGACAGCGGCAGAGCTCGTGAAGCAGAAGATGCCGAAGCCTACCTAGAGTAAGGCCTTCGCATTTACGGGTAACTCAACAAAAACGTCAGACGTGAATGCTATCTCAAAGCAATTGCAGAAGCGTGTGAGGCAGCCGTCGGGAAAGGAGCTAGCCTGTGGTACTTGCAAGGCCATGAGGGTGGTAAATCTGAAGAAAAAGGCCAATAACACCCGTGAGTAGGGCCCTAGTCCAGGCTGGGGTGGGTTGTCCTAAAAGACTGTCTCGACCCGATTTGAAAAGAGCAAGGGGCTTTAACTTTGTATGGGTCCACACTCAACTAAGGTTAAAGCGGTCCTGGAAAAGCATACCCTTTGGACCCTAGTGTATAATCGGAAAAAAGGCGGTCAGATAAAGCGGTTACCAAGCGAGACAAGGGCGACGTGACGCTCTCATTATCAAAACGGACCCGCTCCTTGTGAAGAAGAAAACCTTACTATTTCCTACACTAGATGCTAAATTTGGATTCAAGCTGCACATTTTAGATTTCCACGAGTAACACGTGAAAGAAGGTCGGCGACCTTGTGAACGGGCATGGACGCGCTGGCTCCATGTGGTTGAAGAAGACTTGTGAACCCTAAAGTTTCAGGGAAATTGAGAAACATGGCTCAAGACCGGTGATTGATCGAAAAATGTCGAACGACAAATGGTCGAAAAAACAAAAGGTTGAAGTGTAAAGTTTGAAAAAACAAACAGTCATAAAATAATTAAGGAATTCCACGGAGTCATGTCAGTCGATCCTGAGCGACCATTTCAAAAATATCTGAAACTTTGCACAGTTTTTCAATTTCATCTAAATCGTCATTTTTCGATATCAAACCTTCATATTCACTCACGACTAACTTTTCAGAAGGGTGTATGCTAAAACAGCTCAAAAATATTCTAAAAGCTGTACAGCAAAAACGGATTTTTCGATTGTTATGAATTTTTCAGCAAAGTTAGATAACTAAATGATGATTCCTTAGAAAATATACACTGTAAAAAATTTATTTTTTTACTTAAAAAAAATATGATTTTTGTCACAAAAACTCAAATATCTCAAAACCCTATCTTTTTACCAACGTTAATTTTTTAGGGGAAATGGCCCTTTATATCAGCTATCTACCATAAAATTTTGGTGATGGTAAACTGATAAACAAAAAAGTTATGACATTTCAAACATTTCACAATTTTTACATTTAGTAACAAAAAAAATTTTTTTTCTGTGTAAATTATTTTGAGAATTATTTTTTGATGCTGATTTTATTGTAAAGGCTACCGCCTGAATTAAACAAGTTGTTTTCATGATACTTTTGTTTGATTATTCATAATTTCTATAGTATCTATTTGAAACTTAGACGCGATCCAGTGTTTTGATCAAAAATATTGAGAGTGTCATACTTTTTATTGTACGTGACTGGTGAAAAAATCCCTTGATAGTGTTGAAAAGCTGTTGATTATAAGAAAAATGGAATTAAACTTATTTTTAAGACAGAAGCTGTATAATAAAAGTTTTATATACGCGTATACGTCTAGTTTATCTTCAAAAAAATACCTCTTAGAGAACAGACTTTATGATCGGAAGAATGCGAGTAACTTCAACAACAACAAATGCATGAGAGTTACCTACCACGTGAAAATCCATCGCCCAGTTCACACTACCCCCACCTGGTGGAAATGTTTCACGAAATACTGCGATGTGCAATATCGTCATCAGAAGGCGCTAGTGTGAAACGTCAAACGCAAAGAAAAATGATGGGCACTCTTCTGGTTATGAAAGCCACAACCAAGATTCAAAATGATCGTTAAAGGCGTGGTCAATGAAAATTTCGTCAGTGTTACGTTTGTTTGTCTGTATACATACCATGACAATGCTCACGAAAAAGCAAAAAAAAAAAATACTACCGCTATGGATATTAAATAGTAAATTTTTTCTTCAGCCAAGCAAACAACACCAAACTAGTCAGTTAAAACTAATAAGTGATTTTGTTTATTATAATCTAACGAACAACATGAACAGTCGCTTTCTCAAAGGTCTTCAACTCAACTCTCTCTTGTAGACCGTTTGATGAAAAAAAAATGATCAAAGGAGTTACGAAATCTCACCGAAAGCACCATAGATAATCTGAAAGAGACTGGTTATGCCCAAATTGAATCCAAATTTACGCATTTGCACGTCCTGCTGTCTAGACTTTGACAAACGAGCCATCTGTATATCATCGGTAAAGCAGGGCGTAGGAAGTTCGAAAACGACAACAACTGAGAAATTGCCAGAAGTGCTAAGTGCAGAGAGTCATGTCACCGTACCATCAGCGACATCAGTTTAAACAATTAATCACGCCCCTTTTCAAAAATGCTTTGATATATACTTCAACATCTATACCCATTTCAATATTTTTAACGTTGCAAAACACGCTTTCAACATTCATTTTGAAGAAGAGGGAAAACACTTGTCCTCAAATGTAACAGCAAATAATGAATAAACGACTAATGCGCGGAGGGCGTGATAAAATCGGAACATTACTGTACATATAATATACATAATACATAATAAAAACAGCTTGTTTTACTCACGCAAGGCCATTAACAATAAAATCAGCATCAAACTGCGATTTCCGGCCGAAATAAAGGCAGGAACAAATCTCATTTTCTTCTTTTGTCACAGCGCTCGTTGACTCGTTAAGGGGGAGGATGATAAATAATAAATGTATTCGATGGAAAAATATCCAAACAATTAGGCAACATAGATAAACTCATCGGATTTATTAAGAAAGTTTCTGTGGAACTCGAATTACACCTTAAATTTGTTGATTTTCTTGAACATTTTATTTGTGCCCCCCTCAAAATGTTGAATTCCGACCAAAATTTTCCGAGGGGGCGGTGACATAAGAGAAAATCGAAATTTGTATTAGCCTAATTTACACTAAAAAAATTATTACTAAATGTGAAAATTGTGAAATGTTTGAATTGTCATAACTTTTTTGTTTATTAGTTTATCATCACCAAATTTTTATGGTAGATTGCTAATACAATGGACCGTTTTCCCTAAAAAAATTGCGTTGGTAAAAAGATAGGGTTTTGAAATATTTGAGTTTTTGTGACAAAAATGATATTTTTTAATGTTAAAAAAGATTTTTTTTCACAGTGTATATTTTCTTAGGAATCACCATTTAGTTATCTAACTTTGCTGAACAATAAAATCAGCATCAAACTGCGATTTCTGACCGAAATAATTTACACAGAAAAAAATATTTACCAAATGTAAAAATTGTGAAAGGTTTGAAATGTTATAACTTTTTTGTTTATTAGTTTACCATCACCAAATTTTTATGGTAGATTGCTAATACAATGGACCGTCTTCCCTAAAAAAAATTGCGTTGGTAAAAAGATAGGGTTTTGAGATATTTGAGTTTTTGTGACAAAAATGATATTTTTAATGTTAAAAAAGATGTTTTTTTCACAGTGTATATTTTCATAGGAATCATCATTTAGTTATCTAACTTTGCTGAAAAATTCATAGCGATCGAACGAACCATTTTGGCTGTACAGATTTTTGAATATTATTGAACCATTTTCACATACACCCTTTCGAAAAGTTAGTCGTGATTCAAAATAAAAATTTGATATCGAAAAATGGCGATTTAGATGGAACTGAAAAACTGTGCAAAGTTTCAGTTCAATAGAAAATCATGAATTAAAAAATTTCCTTAATTTTGATGCTGTTGCTTGGAATCGCTTGGCATAGAAATGTGTTTTTTTTTTTAGCAAATAGTTTTAGACCTCTTATCTTTTTTTACATTTTATGCTGAAACCCTCGGTGATAGAGTAAAGTTACGCTATTGCTGGATAGATAAGTATTTCTTCTGTTAGACTACTTGACCAACAAGCAGTGCAATACAGGCACAGGACACTCATAAGGGTAGTGGTCCTCTACGGTCACGAGTCTTGGTCCATTCTTGAAAACGAAAAGTTAAACCATCATTATTAGAGCTGCAAGCGTTTTATCTATTAAATTCGCAACAAATCCAGGCACAATCTTTGTTGGATATCTGTGTTCTCCCTAGGGCACCCATCATCGATCGATCAGCCCCTTTGATTGAAACACTGAATACTGCTAGCCGGTTCGTAAGTGTAAATCAGTCGGTGTTCTCCTCATGTGTTAACGTACTCCATCAATAGGACAGGTTGAAACACAGTAGCGGTAATAACGATGAGATCATGTCAGGTGGTGACTGCCACTACCACTGAATTCGACATCGGTCCTGCCTGGATGCAGTTACCTACAGCATGCTGTTACACGGCGCGCCGTTCTCCGGCTGGATTGTGCGTGCGATAGCGTGAAAATTGATGGTGCCTTGGGGGCTTTACCTCGCGTGTGTTGCTTACTCACAGTCACAGCTCAGCCCCCCTTATTTTTTTTTCGCACCACAACACAGTGTCACCTGCAATGTTTTCCAGGACAGCCCTTCCAGTGGGGAATTCACTGATAGCGTAAACCTACCGTATCCCGTTCCAAGGATGATGTCTTCAGTAAACCACCGAGGACTTTAATTTATGACACTTTTAATTTACGACGACGACTCGCCGTCTGTTTCGATGGAAAAATTATCCACGGACGGAATGAATGAGGCAAAATTGAATTCAAGAAATGTATATTCAATGCGGAGGGGGAAGCACCAGATATTGAATATATATTCTATCTACCCAAAGGTTAATTTGATTTGGTTCATGAATATTTTGACACCGATTCCGGAAGACAACTCTCAGAGGGGTTTGACGATGGCACTCTCCGAGACTCTATTCGCACGTCCACATGCCTTCCAGGTTAAGAGTCAAGCAATTGAATTAGATTTTTATCGAAATTTGCATAATTTTAAATCGATTATTGTCATATCGTCAGCTCCAGGCACGGCAGGATCGGATATTATTTTCGTACATATATTGCACGACTCGGCTCCAAAAAGGTTGTACGGTGTCTACCTCGCCGAGTAAAAATCACGGAAACGGTCGTCGTGTTATAAAAGAGAAACAAACTAATTATGGACTTTTCCTATTTTACCATCTACAAAGGCGAATGTTGGCTCTTTTTGTGGAAAGATGGGGAAATTGCTTAAAAGGGATTAACGCTGGATGAGCTTTCTTTCTTGTTTCAGCAAGGGGGTGATGGTGTAATTTGCGTTTTTTTTGTGTTCATTTAGGTCAACCCAACCATTTGTTTTAAGTTTGGGACAAGTACATTCGGTTCGGTTTTTCAGAAAACTTCATATTTAATCCAGTCACGTAAATTTGTCTTATAGAAAAGAAATAACTGAAAATAATGAAAACATAAGTAGTCTTCATGGTTTAGTCCTTTTCTCTCACGAACGCGTTTTGCGCTACCGTCCTCTTCTTCTTCTTCTTCTTCTTATTTCTGGCGAGCCGACACCGTTCGGCATCTGCTCTAGTTTAACGTCCGCCTATTTCTGGTACTAAGCCTAAACACGGACGGTCAGGGAGACATCCACACACACCTGACACCCTACATATCGAACCCATCAACACATGGGCCGGGACCTACGCTTTACTTCCTATCCGAGGGAAGGCGTGATCAGATATTTTTGTCTCAGAAATACCGACGGCGTCGACTAGGATTGAACCTAGACCGACTGGGGTGAGAGGCAACCACGCTTACCACTACACCACCGACGCCGCTGCTACCGTCCTCGAATGTCATTAACGTTGGGCCTAGCAAATTTGACGTCGTCCGTCGCCACAATCCAACTCCAAGCTGGTGATAATGCCCCGGTTAATGACAACAAATCAGACTCATAATCATAAAAGTTGGAGTTTACGATCGCTGTTGGATGAGTGGCTTACACTAGATGCGACAAAACTGTTGTGTTTTGTGTTTTCGTGTTCGGGATTTTTGGAACCAAATATGGAGATGGCTTAACTGAAGAGACACTGAACGACAAGTGATAAACATAGGTGTCAATGTAACCTCATTACTATCATAAGTTTGAAGTTATGCAACAAAATTCTTTAAAAATGTTTAATCTGAATATGCACCAAAACATTTCAAAACTCAGTTATAAAAGACGAATTTCGCGCCAACTCGACCAACGGTTGGCAGCACCCTCTCAGAATCGAACAAAACTTTGTGGACATAAACAATAGGTCTCTCTAAGCAACTTTGCATATTTTGTTTTTCGAAATTTTTCAAGAGTAACATTTGAAGAGGGCCTATTTTTTTCATAGATTTTTTTTCAAATCGATGTGACTCAAAAATGACAAGACCTACAAAAAAGTGTTGTATGGCGGACTATCGTGAAATTCCATGAAGTTTTTTAGAAAAATATCCAAAAAATACAAAATTAATTCCTACACTGAAAAATAAAGGTTTTAAAATTTAAATCGATATTACAAAAAACCCTATGTTTTTAAATCGATGATTTTTTTTTCTGAAGAAAGGTATTTCAATTACCTACATTTTCTCCAAACAATGTTGCTATGACATATTTAAGGGAAAAAAGTTTTTCTAACAACAACTTTTTTCATGTCTACATTGAGTGAATATTTTTCATCGTGTTTCGTGCCAACATGGCCATATATAGGTTCAGTAGCCTCTCATCAACCAATCAAACTTTATGGATGTTTAAAAAATTGTTGAAGAAGCAATTTTGCATAATCTAACATTTATCTAGACTACCATTTGAAAAGGGCGTATTAGGGTGGCCCACACTTAAATGAAAAACATAAAATTCGAAAAATGACAAGTCTTACCTCCTGTATCGATTGTTTTGGACTCCCAGAAGCTACGTTCAGCATTTGAGCGAAAACGGGTTAGTCTAAGGGGTGATACACAAATTATGTCACGCAAAATACGTCCTTTTTCAACGCCCCTCCCCTCCCCTCTATGTGACGCTTTTTATATGGGACCTCACCACTGTTTGTATGGGCCGTCACGTTCTGCAAAACCTCGCCCCCTCCCTTTCTAAAGCGTTACGTAATTTATGCATGGCCCCTAATGAGGCGCTCAACGAGCATGAAATTTGTATGGGGAAACTTGGCCAAATGCATGCAGAAATCTTAAGCTTTTGATTTTCGCCGCTAGGTGGCGCTGCAAGTGTTCAATTTTCAAAAATATTCACTCAATGTGGACATGAAAAAAGTTGTTGTTAGAAAAACTTTTTGACGTAGGACTACGTCTCTCTTTTCTATACCGGGTGTCATTCTAAATTTTCAGAAATCGGCCGCGTTACGTTTAAAGTGGAGATTTTGAGCGTTAATAGCTCAGCCATTTCTTGTTGAATTTTCAAAATTTTGGCACCAATCGATTGCAAATCTTTACACCAATTATGTCAAATAATAATATTTGCTGTTTTTCAATAACAAACTATTGAAAAATTGGGAAAAGTGAACCCATGTTTATTCCAGCCAATCACGATCGAGCACATTTTGGATGCTCCCGTCGGATATAAAAGCTACTGCTTCTTCGCATCTTCCCTCATTTGTCTTTGTCGTCTCGAGGTGAACGCATCGAACGAGAGCGGCCCACTTTCTTCGTTTGCGTTTTCGCTCATTATTCTTTGACGGCCGTGTTGGCTCGGCGTCGGTGGTTGTCGGCAAGGGTGCTGTTGCACATTCGCCTTCTAACCGTCTAAAGCGGCAGACGAAGGAAAGAATACGTTTCATCGATTGCTCGCCGGTGGTGGCAGAGGCAGCAAAATCCACAGAAAGATCCGCGATAGACGAATTTGCGAGTTGCGTCGCTGTCCTCGGGGCTCGGCCCTTCACCGATTGATTGGCGGCGGCGCATTGATGATAGCATCAGCATCAGGAACATCCAGGGCAACAAGCGGCGGGCCAATTTTCGACGGCGTGCAGCATTCAGCACGGAGGAATCCAACACGCATTACGTGGCATGATAAATTCATGTCATTTTTTGTCTAAAATCGTCCAATATTCAAACGATTCTTTTCAGGACCATAGAAAATTATTCATCAAGAGTTGTGAATCAGATAATTATTTCATTCCATCATCGATCGGTAAAAGTGTGGTGCAACCGAAAAGTGAAAGATTGAATGCTTGGTGGCCCCGCAAGAATGATGATGCCGGCCACTAATGGTTCCATCCGGAATTTATCAACCCTATCCGAACCATTTTTCGTGAAACATCGATAAATTATAACGTTGTTCGAATTAAAATGATCTTAACATTCCAATATTTTGGTTACTTTATTCGTTAAATGGAAATTTTCTCATTTCTCGGTTGATTAACCGTTTCAAGCGTCTGGTGCATGCGGGGCGGGTCGTGCAAATGAAATATACTGAAAAGCCAGCCGAATGGGAGGAGCTTCATCTGCTAATCTAGGGGCATAAAAGCTGCTCCCTCTGATTTCTTTCGTCATTTTCGTTGGATTAGTCAAGCAGGGTGGATGTCACCTCCACACCTGAGCAGTACCCAGCGGCGACTCTCAGCTATCGTGCTGATAGCGTCATGAATCTTATCCACGGCAGAAAGCGGCCTACCAATTTTCGGTGGCATCCTGCAGGAATAGCACGGAGAAAACCAACATGCATTGCGTGGCAAGGCGGTTTCATGCCATTTTCTTCCTAAAACCGTTACTTTATCCAACGGTCCTTATCAGGATCACCAAAAAATAATTCTTCAAGAGTTGTAAATCAGATAATTTTACTCCATCAATCGAGAAAAGTGTGGTTCACCCGAAAAATGAATGATTGAATTCCGGCCACTAATGGTTCCACCCAGAATTCAGCAACGCATTACCCTATCAGAACTATTTTCCGTAAAACATTGTTTAACTCTAACAATTTTCGAATTAAAATGATCTAAATCTTCCAATATTTTGTTTACTTTAACGCTTAGTGAAAAAAATTTCTCATTTCTGTGTTGATTAATCATTTGAATCGTCTGAAGCATGCGGGGCGGGCCATGCAAATGAAATATTCTGGAAAGCCAGCCGAATGGGAGGAGCTGCATCTGCTAATCTAGGGGTATAAAAGCTGTTCCCTCTGATTTCTTTCTGGATTCCGCCAGACTGAAAAAATGTCGAATGTCGGGATAAAGTCGGGTCAATTTTTATCGAATGTTGGGCCACTGTTGGACCAACATCGATCAACTATTGGGTCTATGTTGGGTTTGGTGGCCAAAATCAAAATAGGTGAATGATAGGTTGATGTCGGGTTTGACGTCATCAACTATGGTAAAAGCTTTAAACCTACAACACCACAAATTTATGCTTCCTAGCTGGGGCTCAATTGAATGATGTGCCTTGACTGAGGCTGGAGCTGAAAATTAGTAAAAGCTCGAGGTCAGTCTTACCCAACCAATCCCAATCAAGCATAGTTCTGTCAGGCGACACGACGAAACTTATATCGTCGGTTTCCTGCAATAGGGGCACAACTCAAAAAATGTGAATTTTCAGAATGAGCGTTTGAAAATTGGCAATCTTGAAGCACATCCTACAAGTTCACTTATTTCTCTCATTATTAGACAAAAGTATACGAATTTTGATTGTTGTATCATGGAAAGGGACTGAAGGACTATCTCTTTCATGAATTTTAGATTACTATTTTTCATCGACTATTGAAAAAGTTGACTGATTTTGAGTTGTGCCTTTATTGCGGAAAATTGGTAAAAATGCAAAAATCTCGCGTTTCTCATCGAATTTCGGAACGGGTCTTTGTCAGATGCAAGTTTGCATGGTTTTTCATCATTTGCCATCAAAATCTCAAAAATGACAAATTTTGAGTTGTGCCCCTATTGCAGGAAACCGACGATATAAGAGGTGCACACACTCAGTTCGATCATTTCGGATCATTTCGGAACAAGTCCCTCTCCAAAACCTCTGCCATGGCGTTGCTCGATGTTGAAGAGGCATTCGACAACGTCTGGCATGATGGCCTGGTGTACAAGCTGCACCAGTACAATCTTCCCAACTACTTGGTGAAAATCATCAGCAATTATCTCTCTGACAGGACATTCAGAGTCTCTACCAATGGAGCAATATCCCGTCCACAAAACATCCCCGCCGGAGTTCCACAGGGAAGTATATTAGGTCCACTCTTGTACAACCTGTTCACCTAGGATATTCCACCGCTGCCAGAGAATGGTTCGCTGTCGTTGTTCGCCGATGATACGTCAGTCGTCCATAGTGGTAGGTTTATTAGGGCGCTCACCTCCAGACTCCAAAGAAGCCTGAATGTCCTGTCAGACTATTTGACCAGTTGGAAGATCTGTATCAACGCGGCGAAGACCCAGGTCATCCTTTTCCCTCATTCCAAATCCCCCCGACTTGTTCCGGCTGAGGATTGTAAAATCACCCTAAATGGATCAACGGTGGAATGGTCTAGTGAGGCCGATTACCTGGGCTTGACCCTGGACAGCAAGCTACTCTTCAGACAGCAAGTTGATAAAACTATCACCAAGTGCAACATACTGCTTAAGTTGCTATACCCTTTGATCAAACGCAAGTCAACGCTGTCCCTGAAGAACAAGCTTGCTGTCTACAAGCAAATCATCCTCCCCGTCATAGAGTACGGAGTACCAATCTGGGAGAGTTGCGCCCAAACTCATCATCTGAAGCTCCAGCGAGTTCAGAACAAATTTCTAAGGATGATTGTCAACAGTCCTCCTAGAATGCGAACATCAGAGGTCCACCGTCTGGCCGGAATCAAAACCCTAGATGAAAGGTTTGGTGAGTCTGTCACTAGGTACAAGGCGAGTTGCTGCCGTTCAGACCAACAGGTCATCCGGGACATTGTTCCCCACAATTAGGTTATCAAATTTTGTAAATAGTAGTTTGTAAATAAGTAGTTAGGTTATCAAATTGTTGTTCACCTTTTTTGAATACCAGAGCTCTTAGAGAGCCGAACTGTAAATTAGAATAACCAATTGAAGTAATTACCAATCACCCAGACTATAAAAATCAAAATCCCAAAGATGTAGAGCCACTAAGGCTATATCACTTGACATGTATATAGAAAATAATGTAAAACCATGAATGAGCCAAATAAAATGAATTTTAACTAACTAACAGTTCGATCATTTCATCGGCACACACAGCAGCGGACGGACAGCGCCGAGCGGCAGCAAGATCCCAAAAAAGATCCGCTTCAACGGATGAGCAAGCGGGTGGCACCGCCCTCTGTCCAATGAAGCCTCAATTCTTTTCGGATCCATCGGCGGTGGAGGTAACAGCGGAAGCAACATCCAAAGAAAAACCCGCTTCGGCAAACGAAAATTCGATTGGCGTCGCTTTTCGTTTGCCGGGGCCTCGATTCTTTCATGGATTGTCGGTGGCAGCAGCAGCAAGATCCCAAAAAAGATCCGCTTCAACGGATGAGCAAGCGGGTGGCACCGCCCTCTGTCCAATGAAGCCTCGATTCTTTTCGGATCAATCGGTGGTGGCGGCATGGGTGGCAATGAATTATACCAAAATGGTCCTTTTAAGGGCCCCAAAGCTTCCGAAAGAGTTATTTGGAGCATTATCCAATTATTTCTAAAAATTCAAATAATTCTAATTTTTTTTTAGTTTAGTTTATCGATAAAGTTTAATTTTTATACTAAATATACACCGCTGTATATTTAGTATTTGGAATTCCAAATTTACTGTCAATGTCATTCCAATCGAGTAGGATACCTGTCAAATGCGCATTGCTCGGCAGCATCATCGTCATGATACGGGAATCATCATCACCAGCAACAATCGCCAGATTTCGAGTCTTTAGCATATAGTGATTTTACTCTGGCCGTTATTTTTGCTGAATAGGTACACGTTTACTTCATCTGTGAGCCCCAAATTCTTTATTATGCGTTAAAAATTAGTCCTACGTCAACATTGCGGTTATGTCTCAGACATTACACACTCCTAGTTTTTCCCTTAAATATGTCACAGCAACATTGTTTGGAGAAAATGTAGGTAATTGAAATACCTTTCTCCAGAAAAAAAATCATCGATTTAAAAACATAGGGTTTTTTTGTAATATCGATTTAAATTTTAAAAACCTTTATTTTTCAGTGTAGGAATTAATCTGGTATTTTTTAGATATTTTTCTGAAAAACTTCATGGAATTTTACGATAGTCCGCCATACAACACTTTTTTGTAGGTCTTGTCATTTTTGAGTTACATCGATTTGAAAAAAATCTATGAAAAAAATAGGCCCTCTTCAAATGTTACTGTTGAAAAATTTTGTAAAACAAAATATGCAAAGTTGCTTAGAGAGACCTATTGTTTATTCCCACAAAGTTTCGTTCGATTCTGAGAGGGTGCTGCCAGCCCCATAGAAGGGTTGGCGCGAAATTTGTCGAAAGCTTAAAATTTCATTGCATTCGGTTCATTAAATGCGGAGATAAAACATTCCAACATGAGCCGGGGCCCGCAGCGTAGTTGCTATACGTTCATTTTGTAAGTGGATGATCATGGGTTCGATCCCAGCCTCGGCACTTGCTATTTTTCGTCAGTTGCTCTTCCCCCCCCAGAGCGCCTGGCACCTGACCATCTTCAGAGCATATGCTCCAACGGACTCGGAATCCTAATGGCTAACAGCCACTCATAATGGACCCCCAATCGGACTGGAAAAGGAACAAGAGCCACACATCAATGTAACATCCTCGTGCTCATCATCCTACCATGGACAGGGAAAAAAAGTGACAGCAGCGCAAAGGCAATTCGATATTCAGGGGATACTCAAAATAACTGGGACAGGTAAAATTTTCACTTTTCAAAAAATGTTCAACTAGCTGTAACTTTTCGAAAAAGGCATCAATTTTTTTCAAATTCTTACTGTAAGTTTATCAACTAGTTGTGCATCAGTGGTCAAAATTTGGAAAAGATCGGGCCATTCCACACGACGATATAAAGGTTCTAGAAAAAGGTATATCTATTCAACAGCCAACTTTGAGCTGTTATATCTCCGGATTCAATAAACCGAATGCAATGGAAATTTGATCATTTATGACTTATATAAGGAGTTATTAAAAACTTTTGACTAAACTTAAAATTCTTCACACGAAAGAAAATTATAATGATTAGATTATTGTTCTAATATAACACCAATTTATCCAAAACATCATCCTCGTTTCAAAATTCGAGGTAGTAATTATAGTTCATTTAAATTCACTCTAATTGACTTGAATATATTTATGTTTCAAAGGAAAGCAACCAAATAGCCGGCAGTAATTGAAAAAGTAATGGGATGCATATGAAAAATGGATAAATTTGCTAAAAAAACATACAATAAATGAAATCGCTAAAACTTTTTTTCTTATTAATAATTTTCAATTAAGTCCGTTTTCCAAAGTTCATCATATTAGTCATAAATGATCAAAATTTCATTGCATTCGGTTCATTGAATCCGGAGATATAACAGCTCAAAGTTGGCTATCGGTTAATTATCCCTTTTTCTAGTATCTTCATAACTTCGTGTAGAATGGCCCGATCTTTTCCAAATTTGAACCACTGATACACAACTAGTTGATGAACTTACAAAATTTGAGAATATTAGATGCCCTTTTCGATAAGTTACAGCGAGTTGAACATTTTTTGAAAAGTGAAATTTTTACCTATCCCAGTTATTTTGAGTATCCCCTGTAGTAGAATAAGAATTGAACACATTTAGGCGCTGTACAAAGAGTAAGTACCAATTGGAATAGCTCACGCAGTGCCCTAGTGGACAAGAGAGGTGTAAATTAGGTTAAGTGATTGAAGAATAATAAAAAAAGCAGTTCAAAATTGACCATTAGATAACTATGCCTTTACCGTCTACCCCCGTTGGTTTTACCTCATCCAATCTGAACACTTTTTAATTGGACCCCTTCTAATCTGCAAATCGTTCAAACTAGAAACGGTTCAAACGTCAGTCTGCTCATGGAACGGAGTGAAACGGAACGCAGAATCAAAACAAAACAACAAAAAGGGTTACCATCTGTGTGTTTTTCGATGTCCACAGGGTTACTAGTAGTTCAAATTAAAAAATGAACCCCCTTGGTTTGCATGAAGTGTCGTTCAAACCAACGGGGGTAGACGGTACTAGAATCTTTCTAGCTTCATGTGATACCTACTCCTATATTTGAACCATTGAAAGACAATTAAGTGATTATCTTACAGAGAAAATTTGAGAATTTTTGATCTACTTTTCGAAAAGTTACAGCTAGTTGACCATTTATGAAAATGGAAATTTTGCCTGTCTCGACCATATGGCTATTCCCTGTAAGTGTGTATGACTCGAGTCATGTTTACAGGGATCAGAGTCATGTTTTCTTCAGTCAGCGCTATGGTTTCATGACTTATTGCCATGACTAGGCGTCATGACATTTCATTTCGGAAAACGAGAATAGCTTTGCACAACGCCTTTTGCAGCTTCTTTTCTGAAGAAGGACTTCTCAAGTGATCTCAATCTGTTGAATAGAACACACAACAATGTCTTGTACATCAAACTAAGAAGGATAATCCCTCTGTAATTGTCACGCTTTAGTATGTGCCCTTTCTTATAGATTCGGCATATAAGACCACGCCTCCGGATAATTGGCAATTCTTCATCATCCCATATCTTTCTAATAATCTTTTAGGCTGATTGATGCAGCTGCTTGCTTCCGCGCTTAAAAAATACAATACGTGTTAGTGGTATTGCTGGATCATTATCAACAATGGCAATCATGTTCCTGGATTCGCTTTCATTGGGGCCTGCCCATAAACTACGTAGGCTCTTAGAGGGAGGGGGATTTGTTAAATGGCCTAAGTCTACGGTGGATACAAATTTGATAATTTTGTATGAACGAAATTCTACGGGGCGAGGGGGTTCTAGATTGCCAAAATTGTGTCTACGTAGTTTATGGACAGCACCTTATAACCATTTAACTAGTCGTCGATACGTTATTTTAATTTGATTAGCACTATAGTTAAGCATGTCAGCAAATTTTCTTCACGCGCAGACACTGACACAGCCTTGTGCTGGACATCGTTGACAGTTGCATAAATCCTCAGCATATCGTTCCGAACCATATTTTCTTGTGCTTTAGCAATCACATTCTCTCCGTGCTCACTTCTGCTCTTGATACTTTGAACTACTCTCTCTGTTGAATCGTTAATCATTGTAGGCATAGTGCCTTATGAACACTTCCACAGTTTTCTGTGCCAATAACGATTTTGTATACCAGGTACGATAATAATTTATGCCCAGGGAAGCCGAAGAATTGATTGATTGATTTATCTTTATTTGAGAGACTCGCCGTAGAAACTTTCACTAGGAAAAGTTCATGGACTGTTCAAGAGTCATGACTACTCTGAACAAACGTACGTATACCGGTGTTTATTACTAGTGTGTTTAATTTTCCCAATAATCGTCTTTTGATGTTAATCGGAAGAAGATGCTTCTGGTTAAGGACAAATACAAGTAAAACGAACAATGGCTGTCACAAGCACGGATCTAGTCATCGAAACAACTGTCTGAGCTGGAATTTCTACTCATCACTAGTTCACTCGTTGTTAACATTTAGTAGCATTTGAAGCTCCGTTTTTTTCCGCAATAACGAGATCCGTGCTCTTTTTTGAAACAGCGGTCAAAAATGCACCCGGACACCATCACCATTTCACTTCCTTTAACAAGTGAATCTGATCAACCTAAAACTCGGCCCTCGTCGCGTGGTACTCTAAGCCGCAACTTTCGATACATACACCCCATACCTACTTGCTCATCTTACTGCAATTCTAGATCACAAACTGTATATCTTTCTCATTCCAAGTCCCTCTGTTTTAGGAATTCAATATGACTTCGTTTAATCTAATTGCATTCCAATGAACGGTAAATTTATAGCCTAAGGTCCCCACACTCTTTTCGGTTCAAGCATAAGGCAAATATGTACATCATGATACGAGTATAAACAACAATAAATTCTACTAACTCTGCAAATTAAATGCATCCATTTTACTTGGTAGGTATGTGTCTAACATGCATAATTGATTTCAACGATGCATCCCTCCCTCACCAGAAAACAATTTAGAAATACCTGAAGTCATTATGGAACACTTGAATCCTTACTCATACATTCAATAATAGGCAGCCAATTAAAGTGCGTGCCCACAAACAGTCGAATATGCTAGTTTGATGGGGGGAAACGCAGCCATGAGCATCACCTCCGCCATAGTATTCAATCTCCACGGCACTCAAGAATAATTGCCTTTTCTGTGAATGCAGAGCCCCAATCCAACTCAAATTGCCGCCCCATTTTAAGAATTGGCATGGCAATTCAGTTTATTTCGATTCCATCCCGGAAGGGTATTTGAAATATAAAGAGCAACAGGCATTCTTCAACGTTTTAAAAAATCTGGCAATTCAGACTGGAATAATTAGTTCAAATTTCCTTCTCCGCCTCGTGTGTCCATTTGCAGGTTTCCTTTTTAGAACCATTGAACCTACAACAACCCTTGTCAGCAGTTCCGACCAACAGTTTGGGAACGGTAACAGTCGGTATCGGCACTGGCGTGGGCATTTTGGGCACCGGTACACTCCAGCATCAACCGCAATTACCACCCTCGTCCAATCTTCCACCATCATCAATTGGGACGGGTGCTGCTGAAATCGCCGCAAATGCAGTAGCAATTAAAACGGTCGAAGAGATATTCGATACCAAACGTAGTTACAAACGTAGCACAGGGCGATCCAAGCAGCGGCAACCAAGGAGACCGAACAGCACATGTGAGGTGAAGTACATCAACGAGAATTTCAGTTCTGGTATGGTAGATTGGCTTCTGTGGAAGATACAAATTTAACTATTTTTTACAGTTTCAGGATCATCTGCCCCTATAACATCCGAAGAGGAGGATAACGACGAAGAAGAAGACGAATTGAACAAAGTTCCTGAACTCAACTCACCAGATAGTATTTCCGAAGACTTGGTAAACCCACTTCCGCCACGCCAAAGTCCCATCAAGACAACCGGTCCAGACACAGCGAAACGAAATCCGTCTCCCTATTATTATTCGGACTTGCTAAAGAATAAATCCCAACAAGAGCAACAACAAACTGGACAACCAGAGTCAATTGAAACCAAAAGAGCCAACAGTAGAGCTTCATCAACGGGAGCGCGCCAACGGGAAGCAGGTCCAAGATACAGGAAAAGTAGTAGTTTAGATACCCCTGGAGCAGAGAAAGAGGTCTGTCTCCCGAAACGCTATTCAATAACCGAGGAAGGAGTGCGGATCATCCGCTGTGACTCACCTTCCACCACCACCTCGGACGATTCGGATTGTTCTGAATGTCGAAAAAGAAGAGATTGGCATGCGCAAGCATTGGCCATAGTGCGTACAAACTGTAACCTCCCACCGTCGGTAGATCCTTCAATGCCACCACATCGAATGCTAGGTCCAGCATCAGTCTGTGCCTGTGCCACACCCGCGTTCGGCGAGGACAACGATGAGCTCTTCCGACCCCGTAGCATATTCTACGTCCACCAGCCGGGTGCCCAGGACTGCGCCGATTGTACTCTGAGCGACAACTCCGCGATCGTTAATGAAGATATGACGAGCGTACGGACAAGGCAAATCTACGAGACGGCATTTGATTCAAAGATCACTCGATCGGACGACGATTTGGACGAGGTAGATCGAGTAACCAACCAATCGGTACTCCTGCAGTTGAACAAGAGTAACAACAGCAGCACCAGCAATATGGTATCCAGCCAGAACAAGGAGAACCGCGACCGGAGCAAACGCAGCGATACCAAACGGTCAAAGAGTTCTCTAAAAGCGCCTTCTTCGACACAAATACAAATAACTGCAGACGTAGAAAATTCTGCAGATGCAAACCTTTCCCAAGATCTGGAAAAACTGCAGCTCGACAAACAACTAGACAATATTACCAACGCAAACTCGACGTCTTCCTCTCAACTTCCACTGCGTGGATACACGCCTTCGCCCCCTTCTACCGCTCCGCTTCCTATGAAGTTCCCTGGCAAACATGAACGCTTCTTTATCAACAGCATAAAAAGTGCACCGAATCTTCCTTCTTCCAATGCAGCGCAACACCCGCGATTGAAAGACCTTCGCCTGGACATTCAGGCGATACGAAACAGTGAAGTTCCTCCTTCCGGCAGTTGTGATGGTAGTATTAATGATTCCTCCTACAATAGTCCTAAGAATGGCGAAAGGCCTCGATCTACGATGTGTCTCGAACCGGAACGGGTTCTTGAGCTGAAGCGCAGTCATCGAAGTCACAAGCAACGGGGAAGGAACTTTTCTTCGACCGAGAGTATGGCCACCTCTAGCAGCGGTGGCAGCATGGAATCTCTCAAGTCCAGTACGAGCGAGGGAAACCGAAGCACTTCCAGTTCAGACTCGCGTCACTCGTCGTCCCTCAGTTCACACAGCTCCGATTCGGGGCCATCAGTTGCCTTCCCGCTACGAGCCCCCGTGGTCGTCCACAACAAGCTCAATATTCTTAGTCCCATTTCGGATAAATCTTCGCAGGAACCCGGCTCGGAGACATCGGACATCAATAGGAACAATTCGCAGAAACAGTCTCCGGACGAAACGACGGTCATTGCCGGGGCAATATCGAAGAAAGACAATGAAGAAAACGAGGCTGTGAAATTGGTGGTACCAAAAGTGAGGCGATCGGCACCCAACAAGGCTTTGCTGTTGATAACAGGTAAGATGGTGGGGGCACATCTGGGTAGTTATGAATTTTAATTTTTTCGGCGATTGCCCAATATTGCACCATAGTACACAGCTAAGCATAGAGGCCTTCCCTGGAACTCAACTGGATTTAAGGGAGACTAGCTCCTTGCCTCACCAATTACCATTCAATGAAAATCAAAAAAACACCTTTCACATGATCAACTATTACAGGTCCCGAAATACAAGGATCGGACAGCGGTATTTCGCTTCACTCGCGAGAGGACGTCAAATCTCGAACCAACTTTCTCAACTTGGGTATCCAGCGAGCCTCCCTGGGGCTGGAAAAGACGGACCACGGAAAGCCGGCTTTGACCCAAGACTTCAGCGATCTTCCATTCGATATGCCAAAACTGAGGCGACGGCGAGCTCATATGCAACAGGTACCACCAGTTTTCCAGATCTCATTTCGATTAATTTATGAAAACGAATCTTCCATTTTAGGAGCCCTGCACATCCGGAAGCGTAACCTCAATGGACGTTGGCGACCTTCCCTTCGATATGCCAAAGCTTCGGCGGCGGTTGCGGCTGTCCCAGAACCCGAATCAAATAGCCATTCCCTCCACATCCGGCATTCTACTGCAAACCAGCACCGAATCCAGCGGTCTCTCGCAAGCATCTTCGAGCCTTTCGATGCGGGATTCCGATAACAAAGCGGCAATCGCTGGAGGTACGTACCAATAATGCACCGACACAACCCGGTTGTTCGGTCGTCAGTGTGGATCATTAAAATTTTACGGCCGTATCACGTTGCGGTTTTTGTTAACATTTCAATCAGAAGTAACCGAGCGACGAGAAAAGGGGTTGCATGTGTTCACCAGGGAAACACATCCCGCTTTTAATAATTAATTTCCCACTCGGTTCACTGCCTCTGCTGATAAACAACACGAACGAATCTTGTGCCGAACTGTGATTGAGTCGTGTAACACACACGCTAATGGATGTTCTAATGGTCATCCAGCCGAACCCTTCCAAACGATGAATCAGCCGACCAACAACGGAGGCCCGGTGGGAAGATTCGATCTAATGGTCATTTCATCTGTATCAGGTGGTATGATTTATATGCGTAAAATGTTGATGAATTATGTATCGAACAGTATCAGTTAGCACATCTGATGATCCTCTGGTTGATTCCCCGAATGCGGGGAAAATGTGCATTACGCATTCAGAGGAGGAATTAATCTCTTTGCTTTTTCTAAAACCGACCGACGACGGCAGCAACGATACAATGAGTCGTGTGCTACGTGAGTGAGGACTCACCCCTCGTCTGCACCGCGAGCGAAAGACAATGGTGCAAACAACAAAAGGGGATGACTTCGGGTTCGTTGGTCATGTGGTCGCTGGTTGGATGACGAGAGGTGAACTTTGGGAATGAGTCGTCACATGAGTGCTCGTTGCCTGTCTGCCGCCAACCGGTCACAACACACCACACTTCTTGAACGTTGTGTTGAGCAAGGATGATTGGTGTGAGAGCCGGAACCACATGCAGTCATCAATGGTAGAAATTTGTGTTTGGGCAACATTTGCGTGACGTTTTGGTTTGCCGCAGTCATGAGGGAACTCATTGGTGGAAGCTGTAGAGAATTGAGATGTATTGAATATCAATTCAGATGGAAGTACTGTGCAGCGGGGTAACATCATTGGCGTAAATACGGGGGGTCTAGGGAGGGCTTAGACCTTAGAATCCGAATAGCCCCTCCCCCTAGAAAATCTTCAAATTATACTGCGAAGCCTCCCTGGATATTGAAATTGGCTCTTAAGCCCCCCCCCCCCCCCCCTAGGCATTTCACCTAGTGACGCCAATGATGGTGAATTTGAACTCTTGGAGTGCAGTTGAAGCATCCATCAACGACGTACCTGAGATCACCGTTGGATCCGTTGGAAGGAGTCGACCGAACGAATTGTTCAACGAGAAGTGCAGAAAGGATTTGGCGGGATAGATCGTAGCGCGGGCGGTAATGCTGCAGAAAAGAATCCGGCAAAACACGGAAAGATATATGCAGAAGTGAAAACAGAAACCCATCTCTTTTGGAAAATTCAATGTTATCTGGAACTGGAATATGTTCTGCCGTTCTCAAGGAACGTGGAAGCTCCGCCAGCAGTTCAACACATCTCGTAACGGCTTCGTATCGCAAGCTGAAATATATAGGAATAAAGAGTGAAGCATCTTGAGAGACGGAGCATCTTGAACCTGGGGTGGATAACACGGAGACCAAAGCAGCGTAGGAAACGACCCCATCAAAGAAGCAGAGCATGAACATAAACCAACTCCCATGCTAGAGAAAGTAAAGCATGTCTCATAGCAAATGTACAAAGCAATCAATTTTGAAGCTATTGCAGCTGAATCCATCAATATGGGTCCTGAATTATTGGACATCCTGGAACATGAGCCTGGGTACGTGATAAAATGTCATGAAGGAAAACCTAACGAACCCTTTGCATTGAAAGAAGACTCGCCTGCTGTCCAACAATAATCAATTATCATAGGCCTTAACAACTGTAAGCTATGAATCCGAGCATCTATACCTCCTCTCTCTCCTCTTCTTGGCGTAACGTCCTCACTGGGACAAAGCCTGCTTCTCAGCTTTGTGTTCAATGAGCACTTCCACAGTTTTTAACTGAGAGCTTCCTCTGCCAATGACCATTTTGCATGTGTATATCGTGTGGCAGGCACGAAGATACTCTATGCCCAAGGAAGTCAAGGAAATTTCCTTTACGAAAAGATCCTGGACCGACCGGGAATCGAACCCGTCACCCTCAGCATGGTCATGCTGAATACCCGTGCGTTTACCGCCTCGGCTATAAGAGCATCTATACTATAACGTTTGAATACCGGCTAGCAGGAGTAAGGCACTACATCATTAGAAATGTCTAGAACATCACCGAAAAAGCAAGAGCCACTGGAAAGGCGCACGGAAAGTATGTATACTAATAGCAGAGTGTTTTACGTACAATTCAGTGTTTGGACGAAAAAGTGATAAGTGAACCACTCCGCAGTTTTTCTTCCCTTCTGTTGGTTCTGTTTCAACTACCAAGCGGTGTATGTTCTCTCGTCGAGTCGCATGGTTCACGAAGGAACACAAAGAAGATACTCCGATATAGACAAGCTGCGGCGATGAGCGGGCATCGCTAAGTGTAACACTTACCGATGATCTCTCATCGTTGGCTTAGAACAACTGTGAATAATCGTTATTTTTGTCAGTATTTAGCGTTTTCGTTTTAAAAACTTGAATTACTATTTTATTCAACTGTATTCATGACGTTGCAGGTTATGAAATCACGATTAAAAATAATTATGACAATAAAATTTTTTTCCGAATGCTTTCATTAGCGTCATCAAGCATCTCCTCTCTTAATTGAGCACTCGTATCGAACCGGACAAGAGAATGAAGAGCATTTCGAGGAGCGTTGCCGAGCATGTCTGTTAACGAAATGTTACATTCGCGAATGTATCACTTGCTCATCACTTATCACTTATCAGTTAAAAAACGAGAAGAATGCAGCATGGGCGAGAATGCTGGAACACCGTACGAGAGCGAATGAGGCACGTTACAGACAGGCGCGGAACAGGCAGAACTCAGTCTTCCGGATAAAGAAGCGCCAACAGGATGAACGAGATCGCGAAGCGATGGAAGAGCTGTACCGCGCTAAGGACACACGAAAGTTCTACGAGAAGCTGAACCGCTCGCGCAGAGGCTTTGTGCCACAAGCCGACATGTGCCGAGATAATCACGGGAATATTCTCACGAGCGAGCGTGAGGTGGTCGAGAGGTGGCGGCAGCATTACGATGAGCATCTCAATGGCGACGTTGCAAGACTTCCGGCCCCTGACCTCCAAATAATTGAGGAGGAGGTTGGCCAGTTGAAAAACTAGGAGTGGGTAATGTCTGAGACATAACCGCAATGTTGACGTAGGACAAAGGCTGAAACGAGATTTCGACTTTTATATTTCAATAATACAATGCTTGTTGTTATGATAATACAAATGGTGGACTGATGTGTTGAGTAAAGTTGTTGTGTGATCGCTTTCGCTGAACGCATTTATAACCCAACAAACATTTTTGCTGTATAAGAGTAAAACAAATCACTCTTAAGCTAACTTTAGTTCAAGAAGCTGTTATTCAGCTGATTCGGTTACTTGGAAAGATGTTGACTAGTTCAAGAGTTATTTCGTTTTGAAGAGAAATGGTCAAATTACTGTTATACGAGAGAATTTTCATCGAGCGGATAAAATTATTAGAGTCATCGCTGAGTTTGTGTGCTGCTGCCTAGCTGGGAGGTGGCAACTCCCTTCTCCTTGACTCATCCAAGGAAAATGACGAAAGATAACAGAGGAAACAGCTGTTATGCCCCTAGATTAGCAGATGAAGCTCCTCCCATTCGGCGGACTTTCCAGTTTATTCCGTTTGTTTGACCCGCCCACATTGTGTCAGACGCTTCAAACGACTGCAATCGTTCTTTGAGACAATTTCTAATCGAACGGATAAACCAATCGAAGTATTGAATAATTAAGAACATTTTAATTCGATAAATATTAGAATGAAACAATGTTTGGTACAATTGTCCGAATAAGATAACGCGTTGCTTAATTTCGTGTAGAAAGATTAGTGATTGATTTTGCTGTTGCTGAGCCACCAAGCATTCAACCATTCACCTTTCGAATGCACTACACTTTTACCGATCTTTGGAATATATCGGAAAATTATCCGATTCATAACTCTTAAGGAATAATTTTCTCTGGTCCTGAAAGGTCCGTTCAAATAACGGTTGATTTTAGAAAGACAATTGAAAATTATCCACACTGAATGCGGGAAGCCATCGAAAACTGCCGCCGCCGCCTGCTGCCGTGAATGAGATTCCTGGTTCTATCAGATAGATAGCCAACAGTCGTCGCTGGGTGGTTGGTGCGCAGCTACTCAGCTGTGGAGGTAACTTCCATTGCCGGGCCCACCGCAGCCGTGATCAGTGGATGAGATTCCTGGTGCTATCACTCACTCGTCGCAGTTGACGTGCTGCTGCGCAGCCGTGGAGGTGATATCCACCTCCACCCTCCCTGACTGATCCAACGAAAATGACGAAAGAAAATTTAATCAGAGGGAACAGCTTTTATGCCACTAGATTAGCAGATGTAGCTCCTCCCATTCAGCTGGCTTTCCAGTTTATTTCGATTGCATGACCCGCCCCGCATGCTTCAGGCGCTTCAAACGATTTTCAACCAAGAAATGAGAGAAATTTTCATTTAACAAATTAAGTAACCAAAATATAAAAAGATTTAGATCATTTTAATTCCAATAATACTAGAATTAAACAAGGGATCGTCCTTAAATTACGGCACACAAAAGTTTGTCATTTTCATCCCTATGTCACACGTTTTGCATGGGACCTCTGAAATTTTTGTATGGATCGTCACATTTTGCTGACCGGGGGGGGGGCTTTAAACGTGACGTAATTTCTGGACGCTCCCCAATGTTTCACGGAAAATGGTTCTGATAGGACAATGCGTTGCTAAATTCTGGGTGGAACGATTAGTGTCCGGAATTCAATCTTTCATTTTTTGATTGAACCACACTTTTCTCGATTGATGGAATGAAATTATCTGATTTACAACTCTTGAGGAATTATTTTCGGTGGTCCTGAAAAGGACCGTTTGATTAATTGACGATTTTAAGAACGAAATGGCATGAAAACATTATGTCACGCAATGCGTGTTGGTTTTCTCCTTGCTAAATACAGGATGCCACCGAAAACTGGTACGCCGCTTTCTGCCATGGATGTGATTCCTGGTGCTATCCGCACGTTAGCCGAGAGTTGCGGCTGGGCTGATATTGTGTCACTGCACAGCTGTGGAGGTGACATCCACCCTGCCTGACTGATCCAACGAAAATGACGAAAGAAATCAGGGGGAACAGCTTTTATGTCCCTAGATTGGCAGATGAAGCTCCTCCCATTCGGCTGGCTTTCCAGTTTATTTCGTTTGCATGTCCCGCCCCGCATGCACCAGACGCTTGAAACGGTTAATCAACCGAGAAATGAGAAAATTTTCATTTAACGAATAAAGTAACCAAAATATTGGAAGATTTAGATTATTTTAATTCGAAAAATGGTTAAATTAAACAATGTTTCACAAAAATGGTCTGGATAGGATAAAGCGTTGCTAAATTCCTGGTGGAATCATTAGTGGCCGGCATCATTATTGTTGCGGGGCCACCAAGCATACAATTTTTCACTTTTCGGTTGCACCGCACTTTTACCGAGCGATGGAATAAATTAATTATCTGATTCACAACTCTTGAGGAATAATTTTCTATGGTCCTGAAAAGAACCGTTTGAATATTGGACGATTTCAGACAGAAAATTGAAAATGAATTCATCATGCAACGCAATGCGTGTTAGATTTCCCCGTGTTGAATGCTGAACGCCGTCGAAAATTCGCTCGCCGCTTGCTGCCGTGGATGAGATTAGTGATCGCCTTCACTGTTGCTCAGCCACCACCAAGAATTCAATCTTTTACTATTTGGTTTCACTACACTTTCTCGGTCGATGCAGGAAATTTATCCAATTAACTCTCTAGGAAGCATTTTCGATGGTTCTGAAGAGAACCGTTTGAATTTTGGACGGTTTTAGGTAGAAATTGAAATCAATTCATCATGCCACCCAATGCGCATTGATTTTATTCGCGCTGAATGCTGGACGCCGTTGAGAATTGGCCCGCCGCTTGCTGACCTGGATATTCTTCCTCATGCTATCAGCAATACGCCACCGTCAATCAATCCGTGAAAGGACCGAGCCCCGAGGAAAAGCGACGCAACTCGCACATCCGTTGTGCCGGATCTTTCTTTGGTGAATTTTGCTGCTGCCTCTGCCACCACCGCCGAGCAATCGATGAAAAGTATTCCTTCCTTGGTCTGCCGCGTTGGACGGTTAGAAGGCGAATGTGCAACAGCACCAGCACCCTTGCCGACAAGCACCGACACCGAGCCGACACGGCCGTCGAAGAAGAATGAGCGAAAACGCAAACGGAGAAAGTCGGCAGCTCTCGTTCGATGCGTTCACCTCGAGACGACAAAGACAAATGAAGGAAGATGCGAAGAAGCAGTAGCTTTTATATTCGACGGGAGCATCCAAAATGAGCTCGTTCGTGATTGGCTGAAATAAACATGGGTTTACTTTTCCCAATTTTTCAATAGTTTGTTATTGAAAATGAGCAAATGTTAATATTGGACATAATTGGTGTAAAGATTTGCAATCGATTGGAGCCAAAATTTTGAAAATTCAACGAGAAATGGCTGAGTTATTAACGCTCGAAATCTCCACTTCAAACGTAACGCGGCCGATTTCTGAAAATTTAGAATGACACCAGGTATAGAAAAGAGAGACGTAGTCCTACGTCAAAACAACAAAGCTGTTAAAGCAGATCAACTACCAAGCGAGAATCACTGGTGAGAGCACTACACTGGGTCATTACAAAGATTTGGGAGGAGGAAGTATTACCGGAGGAATGGATGGAAGGTATCGTGAGTCCCATCTACAAAAAGGGTGACAAGTTGGATTGCGCGAGCTACCGCGCGATCACACTACTGAGCGCTGCCTACAAGATACTCTCTCAAATTTTATGCCGCCGTCTATCACCGATTGCAAAAGAGTTCGTGGGGCAAAGTCAGGCTGGATTTATGGGTGAACGCGCTTCAACGGACCATATGTTCGCCATCCGTCAGGTGTTGCAAAAATGCCGCGAATACAACGTGCCCACACATCACTTGTTCATCGATTTTAAATCCGCGTATGATACAATCGATCAAGAACAGCTATGGCAGATTATGCATGAATACGGATTCCCGGATAAACTGATACGATTGATCAAGGCGACGATGGATCGAGTGATGTGCGTAGTTCGAGTATCAGGGACACTCTCGAGTCCCTTCGAATCTCGCAGAGGGTTGCGGCAAGGTGATGGTCTTTCGTGCTTGCTGTTCAACATTGCTTTGGAGGGTGTAATAAGAAGAGCGGGGATAAACACGAGTGCGACGATTTTCACGAAGTCCGTTCAGCTGCTTGGTTTCGTCGATGATATTGATATTATTGCTCGTAAATTTGAGACGATGGCGGAAACGTACATCCGACTAAAGAGTGAAGCCAGGCGAATCGGATTAGTCATTAATGTGTCGAAGACAAAGTACATGATGGCAAAGGGCTCCAGGGAGGAATCACCGCGCCCGCCACCCCGAATTCATATCGACGGTGATGAAATCGAGGCGGTTGAAGAATTCGTGTACTTGGGCTCACTGGTGACCGCCGACAACGACATCAGCAGAGAAATTCAGAGGCGCATTGTGGCAGGAAATCGTTCTTACTTTGGACTCCGCAGAACTCTACGATCGAATAAAGTTCGCCGTAACACGAAGTTAACCATCTACAAAACGTTGATTAGACCGGCCGTCCTCTATGGGCACGAAACATGGACCCTACGTGCAGAGGACCAACGCGCCCTTGGAGCTTTCGAACGGAAGGTGTTGCGTACCATCTACGGCGGAGTGCAGATGGAAGACGGGACTTGGAGAAGGCGAATGAACCACGAGCTGCATCAGCTGCTGAGAGAACAAACCATCGTCCATACCACGAAAATCGAGAGGCTACGGTGGGCGGACCACGTCATCAGGATGTCATCAGGCAACCCGACTAATATGGATCTCGAGAGTCATCCGACCGGTACAAGAAGATGTGGTGCGCATCAGCAAGCTAGATGGGTCGATCAGGTGGAGGACGATCTGCGGACCCTACTTAGAGTGCGGAACTGGAACAAACAGCCATGGACCGAGTGGAATGGAGACGGCTTCTATGTACAGCAGCGGCCACCCCGGCCTTAGCCTGATCGATAAGGTAAGTATGTCTCTCCAGAAGGAGGCCTTCGTATTCGCGGCTAGCCTAAAGAGTGGGGCGGATGCGAATGCTTTTGACAAGCATTCGCAGAAGCGTATAAGACAGCCACGGCCTTGCACGAGCCATCGAAATTTTGCGTCAGGTGTCTAGAAGCAGGACATAAGTCATGGGGTCTCCAGTTAGCCTAATAGTTAAGGCTTCTTTTTCTTCTTCTTCTTCTTCTTTATGGCTCGACGTCCCCACTGGGACTTGGCCTGCCTCGCTTTAACTTAGTGTTCTTTTTAGCACTTCCACAGTTATTAATTGAAGGGCTTTCTTTGCCTGCAATTGCATGAATTTGTATATTGTGAGGCAAGTACAATGATACTCTATGCCCAGGGAGTCGAGAAAACTTTCCCGACCAGAACGGGAATCGAACCCGCCGTCTCCGATCCATTGGCGATCCAAAGCCTTAACCACTAGGCTAACTGGAGACCCCAATGGTTAAGGCTATGGAAAAGCCGTAGCGAACAAATCATAGTGCAGGTAACGCATCTGAACATGAACTACTGTGACGCAGCTCAGCAACTGCTTTGTAAGGCAGCTTCTGAGTGGGGGATGAATATTGCCATCATAGCGGATCCACACCGAGTACACGCCGGTAGCGACAATTGGGTCGCGGATGGATCCGGAAAAATGGCGGCGAAGGGAAATGGACGTCGGGTAAATACCCCGTCCAGGAGTTGGTTGCTACTACCTATGAGATCTTCGTGACCGCCAAAGTTAACGGGGTCTTCTGCTGTAGCTGTTAGGCGCATCCGCGTTTGTTGATCGGGCAGATTACGTAGTTACTGGGCTGCATAACGAACATGCTGACAAGGGAAGGCCGGTGGTAATAGCGAGTGACTTCAATGCCTGGGCCGTGGAAAGGGGAAGCCGTTATATGATCTAACGGGGTAATATTCTGCTAGAGACACTGGCCATGCTAGCTGTTGATCTGGCTAATGTCGGTACCAAGAGTACCTTTAGTCGGAACGAGCGAAACCGATTACTGACGTTACCTTTTGTAGACCTGGCTTAACAAGGTGGCTAGGTGGCTAATGCAGCTAGCACGAACTGAGGAAGAACGAAACGAACGGTGGGTGGTGTTCATCGCTGCTAAAATCGAGCTAAGAACCGAGATAAGGGCAAGCAAAAAGGTCTGGTTTGAGGGTCTTTGTCGGAGTGCCAATGCGGTCACCAAAGAGAAACTCGCAGGGATTGCAAAATCCTTTAGCGTAGGTAAGGATGGAGTTCCGGATCTGGCTTAAAGGTAGCTATTGCAAGGGCTCCTGGTATGTTCCGTTCCGTTCCGAGAGGCCATCTAAATATTCTAAAATCAATTAGTATCAACTCGTTAATCACAAGTAATAGTGATTGGATGAGCAGAAGGTACAATTTTGAACGCACTTTTGAAGTGATTAATCCTGGGCGATATCTGTGGACAAATGGGGGCCCAGAACTACATCCAGGATCAATCGTATTTTACACCGATGGTTCGAAACTGAACGACCAAGTTGGTGCAGGAGTAACTGGCCCAGGGATTAACGTATCAATTCCCATGGGCAAATGGCCAACTGTTTTTCAAGCTGAAATTCAGGCAATTTTAGAATGTTGTAATATTTGTTTACGCAGAAATTACAGATATTCAAAAATATGCATTATGTCTGATAGTCAAGCAGCTCTAAATGCTTTGAAATCAGCAACATGCTCTTCCAAACTTGTTTGGGAGTGTATCCAATCACTCCAACAATTAGCTTGCCGTAATCAGGTGAAGCTGTTTTGGGTTCCAGGACACTGTGGAATTGATGGAAACGAACAAGCTAATATGTTAGCAAGACTTGGTTCGTCACACCAATTCATAGGACCAGAACCGTTTTGTGGTGTGTCTGGGTGTTCTCTCAGAATGGAGTTTAAAACATGGGAACATGAAAAAATAATATCCAACTGGGAAAATACCACTTTTGCGAGGCAGTCAAAACGTTTCATAAAGCCAAACTTTTCAAACACTCGCAAAATCTTAGAGCTGTCAAAAAGAGATCTAAGTACTTTTACTGGCCTGCTAACAGGCCATTGTCCGAGCCGTTATCATATGAAGCTAATCGGAAAGCTTCAGAATGATGTATGTCGTTTTTGCGACATAGATACAGAAGACTCGGAACATTTGTTATGCCGTTGTCCGGCAATTGCTGTTAAAAGAATTAGGTTCTTCGACAAGGGGCTGATAGAACCCCTTGATGTCTGGAGAACAAATCCCAATACGGTTGTACAGTTTATCCGAGCTGTGTCACCATGTTGGGATCAAACGCACAGTCAAGGTTTGATTATTGCTAACAGTAGTAATACGTCAACTTGATATAGCTAAAACAAACTGGGGCATATGTCACAATAGATCTAATAACTGGTCGTAGTGACTTAGATACCCAACAAGGAATAAAAAAATGTTCCGTTCTGCTATACATGTATGACTGAACGAAAGAGTCTTCCCAGAGGTTTGCAAGTGGTAGAGCCTAAATTTTTTGCCACCCGGTGATCTGTTGACATATAGGCCAATATTCTTGCTCAACGCAACAGGATAGGTGCTCGAGCAGTTCATCCAGAACTGATGTGTACACCGAGACCGTAGATGGTTCCTGGAGTAACCAGGATGTAGAGGTTGATCGTAGAAGCTGGTTACAGCAGAGGTTACATAGACCGTATAGTTAGCTGTCCAGCGTTAAAGAACTAGATTGCTGCATTGCTTAGAGAAGAAAAGGAAAAGCTGGATGGATACCCTGTACAGGACATGCAGTATTTACATAGATAACCTGATGGGCATCCCAGGTGGATCGTAATTCAGCGAGTGTTGGGCATGACCGACCTTGAAGAACTACAATTGTTTACCGAGTGTTAGGGGGTTATTCACAATGTTTTTCAAATTATTCACAATGTTTTATTATAATTTGATACTACACCAAATACAGAAAATAAAATGAAACTAAACATAAAAAACCCAGATTAATCCACCTAGTGGTGATAGTGCCTTTCTCGTCGAATATGAGCTCATGAACTTTCCGTCGACGTTAGCCAAAATGTTCCTGAATCCTGAAAACACTTTATATAGAAAAGCAACAACTTTAACAAAGCCACCATTGATTTGGGAAACTTATTGATGGTACATATTCCGATGTAAAGTTCAACATCAATACAGAGCTGGCAAATATCAGACCTCTCAGTTGACTACTTGACAGCCTAAACCCTAGTCGTGCATAAGGGTCATAATGACTCCATTTCATGCACTACGGCAGCGGGGTGCATGAAGAAGCTTAACTTTATTCACAATAACAGATCACTTTGTGATCTTCGCCAATGTTAATTTAGCACACTTTAGGCTATTTTTTACCATTGGTAACACGATTCATGTAAAATTTGACCTACCGTCAAATGGGGTATTACACGAATCAAAATAAAATCTACTTTCGCGACTACTTTTAATTCTGGAAAAAAGGTCGCCACATGGCCGGGTGATATGATGACTGCTGCGACTGCACGTGGCATTTGCATTGCGATTAAATTTTGTACATCATTGAACGCCTTGCAAAGTAGTCGCCATAATTGTGTTTTTCTTGCAACGCACAATAACTTGCAACACTTTTCGACTTTGAAGCAATATCATTGAAAATCTAAACATTTGAAACATCCTGTGAAGCATCGTGTACGCTAATTACCCCGAGTAGAGCAGCACTTGGTTTACCAAAATACGTTGCCACCTAATCATGAGATGCGAAATACATGCTTGTTGCAAGTTTCCCCATCTGTGGGGTAACTTCCCGGGTAGAGGTTAATGGCAAAAGAATGGCAAATTTTACCATTAAAACAGAATGTTTGAATGGCAAAATGTGTTATTTGTTTGTTTGAAATAAGAGTTAAAATAACAAAAATAATAACAAAATTTTGGTAGCAGAAAAACTTAAAAATAACTTATTTTGCCATTGTAATAACAAAGTAATGGTAAAGCATGCGGATTAAATTGAAGAACAAAATAAGTTATTATTGAGATATTGATAACAAAATAAGACCTAAATTAACTGTTATCGATGAATAACAAAATATGACATTCTTGAGTTATTGATAACAGGATAAGAACAAATTTAGCTGTTTATGTGGCGATCAAAATAATGGTAGGTTTAGTTGTTCAAATTCTATTTTAAAATAATGGTAGTTTCAGATATTATTTCAAAGTAGCATAAGAAAGGTAAAATGAGCTATTTCTATTAATTGTTTGAGTTCTAAATTAACATAAATTGATGTGCATCAAATAGAATCCATTGCGAATTAAACACACAACTGAGAATCCGGATTTGTTTACTTTTGCGAGATACGTCGAATTGAAAAGTTATGCTTGAAATATACAATATAATCACTGACAAACAGATGTAACACTCTGATAATTCCCATAGTTCACCGATTTAACGATCTTCTTCAAAATTTGATAGTTGGCCAACTGCCCAACCGTGGCGTTCGCATAGTTTTTGTTCGAGTTTGACGTTTGCTCACTATCGCCACCTAGTTGGTGGTCGGCCAAACATAGTACTTTTAGCATTGGGTGAACATGTTTCCGTGACTATGATTTTAATCGAAAAATGTTCGAAGTGTTACGTCTGTTTGTCTGTGATATAATAGTTAATGGTATAATAAGAGTAAAATATGTTATGGTGCCTAATGTTTACAAATAATTTCTCACAATATCAAAATAATGGCAAATTTAGCTAGGAATGTAAATTATGTTATTGTTTTGATATTTTATACAATTCATTATAAAATATGCTTAATTGCAAGTTTTACCATGATAGTAATTTTTGTTATTGATGTGTTATTTAGAATTATTCATGAATAACATATTAATGACAAGATTTGCTATGATTGTATATTTTGCTATTGATTTGCCATTCTAAGTTTTTCATAATAACAGAAGAATGGCAAAACGAGATATGATGGCAAAACCAGTTATTATTTTGTCCTTTGTTTGCCATTAGCCTCTACCCGGGTTGCAACCAGGGTGCAAAATGGTCATAGTCATTGACTGAAAACAACACGAATTTGAATGATTCTGCACTGAATATTCAAAACAAACAAATTCATTTTCGCTCTCCCTCTTCACACAGTCAGTCAATTCGTAGTCATTGAATATGAAGCCGATCGAGAAACATCTTCATAATTACCTACGTTTATGGCTACGATTCCTTCCAAAAACACTCCACAACAATCAAATGGGAAAAGATCTGTGTAAAGCACCGTTAAATGTAATCGAAGCGGTAATATTCTATCAGCAATTGACCACTTTGTAAGATGTTTACAAATATTCATTGACTTTCGTTCAGTTGACAAACGAATATCGAGCAGCTGAATATGAATATGCAGGCAAATGAATGAAAATTGCCGCACGGCGAACTTCAACTCGTCTGCTCGAAAATTTTGCGCCCTGCTTGCAACATAGGGCATGAAGCTAAGTTAGCTATCATTAAACAGCACTAACATTCTAGTATTTAGTCGTATTGTAAATTTTTGATGTTATGCATGAGACACACCATGAAAAGATGTATACTAACCAATTTTGACATATAATTTTTCATGAAAGGATTGATAGTTATTGCAAGCGAGAGTATATCGTTTAGCAACAGGTCTCACGTTCCTCAAACACAAAATATATATGATTCTCGTGACTTAGCACTCATTACAAAATGTCAACAATGATTATTGTCATTTCTTGAAAAGGTAGAGTGAGTCATCTTCAAGTAGTTTTCAGCTTGAAGTGGTGTTTGGCAAATTCAGCTAAATTAACATAATTGAAACACACCTATTCTACTTTGAAAATGTCAAACTCGCTAATTTGGGTATTAAACTGAAATAATTTACTCCATCTAGGTTCAGAATTGATGTTGGTGATTGCTTTACACCGTTCATAAACAAAAATTGAACTTTCAACATGATGAAACATGAATGAAACTTCAAAATGTGGTATTTCCTAACAATGTAAAAAATGAATTTTCATTTGAAAATGAACGCGTTACGTAATCAATAAATGATCCATTTCGGTTATTTCTGTCAAATATATCGTGAAATGAAGATAAATTATAGAAGGTTTCGTCAAATTAAACTGTTGCAATTTATCCCATAGTGGTTGTCGAATATAATAGTGATTTTTTGCATTACTTAGTCGATAAGTTTATCAAACTTTTATCGTTTAGCTAAGCTTACTATTAGGTACCCTAACTGCAAGCAAGGTCATCAGACTTATCGCACTTACCATAAGGGAGAGGTCAAGCACGATTATCATACTTGTTTTTATGGTATAACATGAGCAATCCGTTTTAACAGTGTAGCTAAACCATAAACAAAGAAACAAAGCTAATGTTTTACTAAATCGATCTTTGATACACATATTCTCTATAATCGAAATAGTAGGGCATACTAGTTTTCAATATTATTAGAAAATACATCACATTTAGTGTATGTCATCGTGTTGCAAGTTACACCGCTGTTGCAAGTAACCCCGTTTGACGGTACTTACGAGAAAAATGCGTAAAATGTAAATTTTCCATTCAAATTTCAAACGCAATGAGAAGAGTGAGGGCTCAACCAGCCGCACCCAAATTGTGAGCAGTTATTTTAGAAGCAAAGGAGATTGAAGATTGAAATATTGAAAATTGTATAAGGTGTTGATGCGATTAAATTATATTTTTTCCATAAAACGTTGATCCATCCTACTATACATTTACACCGCTGGAACCAGAAATGGTGTGATTTGAAGGGATCGCTTTGGTCACAACTTTGTTCTTTTGCATATATGAAGACTTTCTTCTTCACCATTCAGCCATTTCTTCACTTATAATCTTACCCAACATTTACAGGCTATCAAAAAAGCCACGATTTGATATATCGCTTTGACATTTATTTTGTTCATTTCTATAATTCCGCTATTTGATGCACAGCTTGCATGGGTTTTGTTAAATTTCGCGTTTGACCACTCCTGGTGGAACACCTGGAATCGATTCCGGTTGTATCAAATATGGTCTGAGACTATGTTCTTGTCAATTGTTCATCGGGTTACCTAAGAAGCTGAAAATTAATGTAATCTGAGGCTATTTTCTTCTAACCGTACAGCAAATTTTTGAAAAACCCACGATTATATCGTCGGTTTCCTGCAATAGGGGCACAACTCAAAATTTGTCATTTTTGAGATTTTGATGGCAAATGATGAAAAACTATGTAAAATTTCATCTCACAAAGACCCGTTCCAAAATTCGTTGTGAAACGCGAGATTTGGGCATTTTCACCAATTTTCCGCAGTAAGGGCACAACTCAAAATCAGTCAACTTTTTCAATAGTCGTTGAAAAATAGTTGTCAAAAATTTATGAAACAGATAGTCCTTCAGCCCCTTTCAATGATACAACAATCAAAATTTGTTTACTTTTGTCAAATGATGAGAGAAATAAGTGAATTTGCAGGAGGTGCTTCATGATTACCAATTTTCAAACGCTTATTCTGAAAATTCACAGTTTTTGAGTTGTGCCCCTATTGCAGGAAACCGACGATATGTATCGCTGCATGATTTTGGTTTACTTCTATTAAATCGCTTCCGATGGAACACCCGCAACCGATTCCGAAATATTATTACAAGTTCTAGATGTGGATTATCAAAAACGCCACTATTGTTTAGTTTCCTTCTATATTTTACCACTTCCGGTGGGTTACTCGTCTCGTCACCAGTTTTGGAATATTACCGGTTCTCCCAAAAATGGTCTGAGATTGTTTGTTGGCTGACCGTTTATCATGTTACTGAATAAGTCATTGATATATCACATATATTGGTTCTCTTTTACATTCGACCATTTCTGGCGGGACACCCGGAATCGGCCCCGTAACACACTGATATGACTTTCGTCTATTTTCTTGCAACTGTTCATCATGTTACCTAAAAAGGTATCGCATGCATTGGTTTGGTTTCACTTCCGGCCCGAAACCGGTTGCGGAACACTACCGATAGTCTCTTAAGTGGTCTGAGCCTACTTGCTTGAAAACATTTATTAGATTATCAAAAATGCCGCGCTTTGCTGTGTCGCATGCATGGGTTTGGTACAATTTTATATTTAGCCGCTTTCGGAGGGAAACTCGGAACTAATTTCGGAACTACTGACAGTTCATAATGTGATCTTAGCATACTTCCTAGATAACCGGTCATTAAGTTGTCGGAAAAGCCTTGATTTGATGTGCCGCATGCAAAAGTTTTGTCAAATTTTATATACGGCCACTTCCGGTGGAGCTCCTGGAACCTGTTCCGCAACACTACCGATTCAGATATGGTCTGCGACTGTTTTCCTGCTAAAAGTTTATCAGGTTATCGAAATTGCCGCAGGTTGATGTGTCGCATGCATGGGTTTGGATTACTTTTATATTTGACCACATCCAGCGGGACATCCGGAATCGGTTCCGAAACACTACCGGTTCAGATAAGGTCTGAGTCTTTTTTTATGCCATCCATTCATTGGATTACCAAAAACGTCGCGCTTTGATATGTCGCATGCATAGATTTGGTTCACTTTTATATTTGGCCACTTCCGGCAGGACATCCGGAACCGGTTCCGGAACATAACCGGTTATGATATGGTCTGAGACTGTTGTATTGCTAACTGTTCATCAGGTTATCGAAATTGCCGCAGGTTGATGTGTCGCATGCATGGGTTTGGATCACTTTTATTTATTTATTTATTTATTTATTATTAACATCAACAGACATCTTATGCCCCAATGATGGCCTCTTATAACTAATACATAACTATAAAAACTAAAAACATAACTGCATTTAAAATACAAGACAAAACAGGAACAAAAATGCGCAAAAGTCAAATACCGTAACAAAAAAAAAAAAACATATAAAATCACAGTTCGTTATTGTTCGTAAAATATCTGCGGAATATTTGGCGCATCGTTTGGCGGGACAAGTGGAAGTCGAAAAGGTGGCCAACTCTATTGAACGCACGTTCCAATCCAATCAGCGACGTGTGTTGACCGTAATTGGTTCGTCGGAAAGGCAATCTAAGCATCGCGTTGCTCCGAAGGGCCCTAGGACGAACGTTCAAGTCAACCGCTTCCAGAATGGCAGGGCAATCGACTCTTCCCTGCAAAGTGTCGGCAATAAGCATAGCCTTTGCCATATCCCTGCGCGATTTGACCCTTGATTTGACCACTTCCAGCGGGACATCCGGAACCGGTTCCGGAACATAACCGGTTCAGATAAGGTCTGAGACTGTTTTCTTGCTAACTGTTCATCAAGTTATCCAAAATGCCACAGTTGGATGTGTCGCATGTATGTGTTTGCTACATTTTTATGTATGGCCCCTTCCAAGGGTACTGGTCCGGAACACCTAAATGTCCATAACTCCGGAACGGCTGGACCGATCCGAACCATTTTCAATAGGAAACAATGGGACCAGATTCCGCGTTGAATGGACCATCGGTCATTAAAATCGGTTGAGGTTTACTGCCAAAAAGTGATGTGAGTTTTTTGTACACACACACACACACACACACACACACACACACACACACACACACACACACACACACACACACACACACACACACACACACACACACACACACACACACACACACACACATACACACACACATACATACACACAGACATCACCTCAATTCGTCGAGCTGAGTCGATTGGTATATGTGACTCGACTCTCCGGGCCTTCTATCAAAAAGTCATTTTTGTAGTGAACATATCGTCGGTTTCCTGCAATAGGGGCACAACTCAAAAAATGTGTATTTTCAGAATAAGCGTTTGAAAATTGGCAATCATGAAGCACCTCCTGCAAATTCCCTTATTTCTCTCATCATTTGGCAAAAGTAAACAAATTTTGATTGTTGTATCATTGAAAGGGGCTGAAGGACTATCTGTTTCATGAATTTTTGACAACTATTTTTCAACGACTATTGAAAAAGTTGACTGATTTTGAGTTGTGCCCTTACTGCGGAAAATTGGTGAAAATGCCCAAATCTCGCGTTTCACAACGAATTTTGGAACGGGTCTTTGTGAGATGAAATTTTACATAGTTTTTCATCATTTGCCATCAAAATCTCAAAAACGACAAATTTTGAGTTGTGCCCCTATTGCAGGAAACCGACGATATAGCCTTTCCAGTACACTTAGTGTACGAGAAAGGCAAAAAGTCCTCTACAGAACTAGTCGCGTGCAACC